>NW_021939882.1:6464501-6467856 GCF_001715985.3 Manacus vitellinus
TGCAATATGTTACGCTCAATTAGTGATTAACCAGAATCTGGGGCTGCGCTGCGCTGGGGATGGCTCGCGAAGCTCCGGCAGCGGCTGCGGTGGCTGCTGGAAGTAATCGCTGTTCCTCTCTTTTCAGACACTTTTCCCGAAATCTCCCTGAACAACGAGAAAAGCCTGCCAGAAACCAGCTATCCCAACCAAACGACGCGGCTGCCGCCGATAACCTACACGGGGCGCTTCTCCTTAGAGCCGGCCCCCAACAGCGGCAACACCTTATGGCCAGAGCCTCTCTTCAGCCTCGTCAGTGGGCTGGTGGGCATGGCTAATGCACCTCCCACCTCGACGCCTACTTCATCATCGCCATCCTCCTCCTCGCAGAGCTCCCCACTGAGCTGCTCAGTCCAAGCCAGCGAGAACAGTCCAATCTATTCAGCTGCACCAACGTTTCCCAATTCCAGCTCTGACATTTTCCCTGAATCGCAGACCCAGTCCTTCCCCAACCCCTCTGGAGCCCCCATCCAGTACCCACCTCCAGCTTATCCGACTGCTAAAACCAACTTTCAGGTGCCAATGATCCCGGATTACCTGTTCCCTCAGCAACAGGGAGAGCTCAGTCTTGTTCCGGCTGATCAGAAGCCCTTCCCAGCCCTGGAGACCAGAGCACAGCAGCCTTCCCTCACGCCACTGTCCACTATTAAGGCATTTGCTACTCAGACTGGTTCCCAGGAGTTGAAGACCCTCAACACTAACTATCAGTCCCAGCTGATCAAGCCCAGCAGGATGAGGAAATACCCAAACCGTCCCAGCAAGACCCCTCCTCACGAGCGACCCTACGCCTGCCCCGTGGAGTCCTGTGACCGGAGGTTTTCCCGATCCGATGAGCTGACGCGGCACATCCGCATCCACACGGGACAGAAACCTTTCCAGTGCCGCATCTGCATGCGGAACTTCAGCAGGAGCGACCACTTGACCACGCACATCCGCACACACACAGGGGAGAAGCCATTTGCCTGTGACATTTGTGGCAGAAAGTTTGCCAGGAGTGATGAGAGGAAGAGGCACACTAAAATCCACCTTAGGCAGAAGGACAAGAAAGTGGAAAAGGCAGCTCCAGTCTCAACTGCTTCCCCAATTCCTGCCTATTCATCCTCTGTGACTACATCCTACCCTTCCTCCATCACCACCACTTATCCCTCACCAGTGCGCACAGTGTATTCCTCTCCTGCTCCGTCTTCCTATCCGTCCCCTGCACACACCACATTCCCCTCCCCTTCTATAGCAACCACTTATCCCTCTGGCACTGCCACTTTTCAGACCCAAGTGGCCACCTCCTTCTCATCTCCAGGGGTCACCAATAATTTCAGCTCTCAGGTGACCTCAGCACTTTCAGACATGAACTCAGCCTTTTCTCCAAGGACAATTGAGATCTGCTGAGATGACCTTCTGGAACAGGAGAATTTACCTTTTCCATTGGTATTATCAGACATGGAGTCTCCAATTACTCCCCCAACACCATACGTTGCAAGGCTATTTAACTTTAGTTTAAACTTCAGCTGCCTGAAACAACTGCTGCTTAAGTTTTCCACCTCTGTTGAATGACTTAATTTGCATGGACTGTGGATATAAGTTCAATATAATTTTCCCCGTAAACAATAGTCTTTTATTAGGAAGAAAGGACTTTTGATTAAGTATCTAGCTGATGTAAATTGTACATGTGCCATGGTTTTGCTTTCCTTTAGGGTACTATTGATGTGGAAAAAAAAAATCTTTGCATATTCATATTGTATTATTTGGAGTTTGCAGGGCCATATTTTGTAAATGTTAATTCTATTTCAGTGACAATGCTGTAACGCGTTTCAAACTTCTTTGGGAACAGCACTTACTGTATTTGAGCATGTTAGAGTGATGCTGTGTAAATATCATCTGATGAGACACTCACATGTGGCAGAAGTTTTGTTTTAAAAGTTAAAAGTCTTGGTGCCTTTTCGTGAAGCCTTGCTGACGTCATGCATTTGTGTGAATGGATGCTTTGCATCTTGCCTTAAAAGTGAAAGGGATGTTACTCAAAGAATGTAAAGGGAAGCAGGGAATGGGTGGGGAGAGGAGCAGGAGAAAGGCCTGAGGGATGGAATGTAAGCAAAAAAAAAAAAAAATCCCACACCTCTCAAAGTCTATTTTTGTTACAAAAATGTAAATTTATATATATATTCAGGAGTTGGAATGTTGTAGTTACCTACTGAGTAGGCAGCAATTTTTGTATGTTATGAACATGCAGTTCATTATTTTGTGGTTTATTTTTACTTTATAATTGTGTTTGTTAAAATGAAAGTGACTGTTTGGCTTCTAAACACATTGAATGCGCTTTCCTGCCAATGGGATATTTGGTGTACAATACCCTTCAGAAAAAAATAAATAAAATATCAAGTCGTGCAGACTTCCACGTTTTCCTTTAAGTTACTACACAGGAAGACTGTGCCACAGCAATCCTGACTCCCTTAGTGGCTGCAAAGCCACAAATGCTGCTTGTCTCCTGAAAAAATACCTGTTTAAAGAAAGGAGATCAGTCTCATGTCCAGTCGCTTGCAAAGGCTTGGATGGAGCACCCGCATCCTTGCGTTAGGTGCATTACCTGCTCTTTGGAAGTAGCCATGATTACTGTTTTCTGGCTTCTCCAGAAGCATGTGAGCTAATCTTGGGAAGAAAACCGATTCTTCCAGTGCTGAAAGTTAAGTTAGAAAATTAGAATCTCAACTGTGTTTGTAGGTAGCCAGAAATCTTACTGGGTGGGAAGATAATAGAGCAGTTTTAAGGCTGGAAATACAATAAGCTCAGTCATAATGGCTGGTTGACAGAAGGTGGCCCTGCTCAGCTGAGGGCTGTCGTGAGTTCCTCTTTGACACAACACAGGGCATGTAAGTGTGTGGCCCTGTCAGACTTTATTACAGCTGTGTCAGTATTTGTAGGAGAAAACCCTTCCTTAGGGGATGGTTTGAAATACATTCCAGGGGTTATGTGGCCACTGCAGACTGAAGTCAGAGGAGTTTCATCCCTGAGAACTAGTGGTGCAGGCACAGAACAGGGTTCTGGTGTCTGTCCTTTCGGGTGGGCTCTCTACAGACCACTGGTGTTTAGGGTTGTGAGTCGCTGGGATACACGCTATTTCCACGGCCTTCATCCCATAGAAAGCGAGCAGATTCCCGGGCTGGGAAAGCACCGACTGCGCGTTTTCTGCGGGATCTCCCGCTGGCCGGTGGCCCGAAGACAAGGACACCCGATTCTTAAAAAGTTCTCTTCTAGTCCAGCTGGGAGGACGAGCCGGTTCCAAAGAGGCTGTTCCCAGGGAACCAGCAGGTGCTGCCACCGA
>NW_021939882.1:6468781-6471464 GCF_001715985.3 Manacus vitellinus
CAGAGCCCGGGGACCGTGTCCACCAGGACCTTCCCCACCCCGGCTTCTCCTCTGCGGGGCCCTTCCACGAGCGACTCTTCGCCTGGACGGTCCGAGCCCAGGCGGCTGCTCTGTGCTTTACATGCACCGGATAAAAATGATTATTAGGTTTCCTTTCCCTTTAGAAATAAGGAGCCAAAAATCACTTAAGGCATGCTTAAGAGCCCAGTGTCTCCTGTGGGTGTCCCGTTGCGTTGTGTCCTGTCGTTTTCTGGAAATGTCACTGGAGGCTCTCTATAAAAACTGGTGAGATGCAGCTGTTAGAGATATTTCTGTTGAGACTGAGAATTTCTCTGACCAAGTAGGTCACTGGCCTTGACTGAAGAGACGAGACTTAACGAGGAGTGGAGAGACTTCTCTGCAGGCAGAGACTGTAGTGAAGAGATACGTGACCGAGGGTCCTCCTTTCCTCCGGGGCTCCCACTGGTGCAGGTCCAGACCACAGGGGTGATTTTGTGCATCTGAGCAAGACCTCAGGTGACCCTAGAAAACATAACTTTGTAGACTCTGAACTAGTATCGGGGGGAGTGAAGGTTGTCTGAGCTGCAGCACATGGCCTTGAAGGGCTGCCCCCAAGCACAGGTTCACCACTGTCAGGTTGGACTAAAGCTGGATGCAGTGGGTGAAGGCTGGCTCATTAAGAGTGTCTTTGACCCCTTCTAAACCAAACTGTTAACTAGGGCTGAACTTCTCCAAATCAAACTCTTCACTAGGTCTAGGGTATTTCTTGATTTTTTTGGTCTAAGTGGCTGTTTATTTCAAAATTTTTTCTGTTTTTAGCCCAGTAGACTCAGGAATCCCCCAGAGTTATGTGTGTAGTTAATGTATTTATGAAGAGGGCTTGGCTGTGGGATTTTTGAGCTAAACACTCCCATGTTTTTACCCGTGTACATCATCCTAATGTAGCCCTAACAAATACTAGTTAGACCTAGAAAAGAGATTACATGCTTTAAAGTGCACTGAGACTCTAGGATGAAATATGAGCTGTAGCTAAAGAACAAGAACTTTTATAATAGTTAAGTGTTTTTTGCTACAATCAAAGTGACTTTGTTTTTAAAAATCAGCCTTGACTGATAGACTTTAATGATTTATGGTCTTGATGAATGAAACTCTCTCTTCCAAATAGCTGAGGCTGATGCTTATACATATTCTCTGGCACTTTGCAGGGTTCAGTTTGTGATCATTGTTTGGCACAGTCATAATGAAAATGATGGATGGTTACGAAGGAGTATTTCTAACGTGTATATTTCAAAAGCATCATTAAAGTATTCTTCTTGAACTTTTTTTTTAATAAGCATATAGGCTCATCTTTTTTTTTGTGGGCTTTTCCTACTACTTTTTTGTATCTCCAAACGCCAGTGATGTTACACAATGATGCCACCAATAAATGTTGATACTTGAAAGTTCTGGTCTCCAGTGTCCTCTGTTAGGTTGACCTGAGGAATATGACCTGGCTTCTGCTATCCCAAGTGCTGTGACAGTGGCCTTCTCCTCTAGCAATAAAACTGTTGATCACAAATAGATAGACTTGTGAACATCAGAGTTGGAAGTTTGATTTGAGACAGAAGTTTGATTTGATGGGTAAAAGGCAGTGAATGCCTTCAGCCTTTTGCTAAGACGCAGTTAAAACTTTTAAGCAGACTGAGCATTACTTTTTATCTGCCAGTGGCTGTTCTCCAATCTGACAAGGTTAGTTGGGGGTGGCTTTAGAAGCTCTTGAAATCATGTTACATAATGAATATGTAAAATGTGTTTATCCAAATTGCTGCACTCATTTGACTGCACAGGTGTGTGTGGCTCTCAGGTTATCGACCTGAATGTGCCCAGCTATGGAGCAAGTCACTGAACTTTCTGGTGCATTCCAACACGTAACATTCTGTAAGCTGAGTGCATGAACTGGAACTGTGCTTCCAGGTTTGCCTGCATTTACAGGAATTCTAGTCACAGCAGCCTTGGGGAACCCTCAAAGTACTGTAAACACACCTTAGTAAAGCCTGAGCTTTGACTTCTTAGCCAAAGAAGTGTCATTAAGCTACGGAGTGAATGCATTCAGTTTTACCATTTTTAATGGTTTTGACTCTGTTTGTCGTTGGAATACCTGAAAGAACACTGGAACAGAAGGAAATGAAGGGCCAGACTCGATGAGGAAATCTTATTACAAATTTCCTAGAACAAAATGTCAACAGTGGTTCTTAGAATACTGTCTAGAACGTTTCTTCCTAATTAATCAGGGAACTAGAGTTGGAAACAGGACAAAGTTGAAGGAAATGTGCAGCAGTAGCATTTTGTTCTGAAGATACTTGTGATTAAAGGTCTTGGCCACGATTTCTAACTTCTGTACTCTCAGGCACACACAGCCAAATGGTAAAGAAAGAAAGGTGAAAGAAAGAGTTACGCTCAGAGTTCTTTTGTGCAGGCTTTAGAGATTTCTGATCATTTCTCAACTTTAGGGAGAGCAGCTTGTGTCATACCCGGATCCGAGCTGTTTGGCTCCATCAGAGATGGCGCCAGCAGGCTTTAGATGTCCTGTGCTGCCACCTTATGTCTGGAAACAAAACTGACTTGAACGTTCTTACCAGGAAATACTTACGTTAATGCTCAAGTGACCTTGTAACTGTAGCTCTAGTCTTGAGTATGAAAACAA
>NW_021939882.1:6475313-6476646 GCF_001715985.3 Manacus vitellinus
TTTTATTGGTAGGAGAGCAGTGGTGTCGTCCTCTCCCCATTTGCTTGTGTTTTTTCTTCCTCCTTCCCAGTTCCTCCCTGAACTCACAAGGAGTAGAAAGCTATTTTATTTTCTAGCTCTGGGTGCCTGGAGACAAACACTGGAATACATATCTTTGGAGCATAACATAAAGAACATGACTTACATCTAGAAGTTTGTAACTTCTATTTTCTGATGCTGCTTTTCATGCACTGTGAGTGTCTGAGAAATAAGGGAGAGACAAATGTACGGATCATCCTCTGCCTCAGGGGACCAGGAAAAGCCACTGACTAAAAAACTAAAATGCTGCTCCATAGGGAGCCCCTGCACAGGACTGAACTTTATTCTGTGCTTCCTGTCAGTTCCCACGTGAGCCCAGGTCTCCAGTCTGGGTCATGCAGGACTTGAGGTATCAAGTACAAACTCTGAGTAATGTTTGTGAATTAAGGTGGTAGAACTTAAAGTGTATTGTTTACTTTTTAATTCCTCAGAATTTCCATGGTATTTGATATTAAATACCTCAGAGGGGTCTATCATGCCTGGGGACAGGAGAGTTCTGGCTGCAGTTCCCATCTCCCTGCAGGCCAAAGCTTGGTGTTCCCTGTGCTCCAAAGGTGGTGGATGGAAAGGTTGGAAATGCTGTTGGCACAGGCCCTGCTCAGCCTGGGCTGTGACTTTCCATCTTTCCAGCTCTTCTGTCCCTTCCCTTGGATTTTCCTAGGAGCTGTGATGTGCCACGGGCAGCAGAGATGGACAATGCCTCCCTTAGTCCCAGAGTCCCCAGGATGGAACACAAAGAAAATAGCAGGAATATGAAAATTTCATGCACTGAGAGTTTGTGGTGCTCTGGATCAAATCTTGGATTTATAATGTTAAAGGAGAGGGTGGGGTTGGGCAGCACTTGGCTGTTTTGGGGCTTCTCTATCTCCTTGTCATTATTGTTCTTATCACTGCTATTGTTACTACTGTTAGTGTTATGTATTATCATGAATATTAAATTATTGTATTTTTCTTGGTTTCCATCATTAAACTATTCTGATCTCTCCCGACGAGCTGGATTTTTTCCTTTGATCTCTTCCCCACCTCACTGCTGGGGGGGCTGGTGCCCAACTGCCGGCTGGGGTTCAGCCATGACTCTGGGGCAATTCTGGGGGCTCAGAACCAGACTCACTCGGTCGGTTTTTGGGCTCCCACAGAGAGATCCAGTGCTGCGTTTGGGCGGCTCGGAACTGAGCCCGAGTGCTGCGATTCCGGGCTCACAAGCAGAGACCCCGGTGCCACGTTTGGGGGGCTCAGAACTCGGCTCACTTGGTCA
>NW_021939882.1:6477171-6487325 GCF_001715985.3 Manacus vitellinus
ACACCCCCCGCACATCCCGGGAATCACCCGCGGCTGGGGATAACCCGGGAATCACTGGGGCTGGGGCTGACCCCGCGTGTGCCCGGCCGTGTGCCTTTGCTTTAGAGGCGGCTGTAACTCGGTGAGTTTTCCCCCGTTCGGCTGCTTGACACACTCGCGGGTGTTTCGTTGTTGCAGATGATCGACACCCTGGCGAGCACCGAGGCCGAGGAGCTGCTGCTCCAGCTCTCGGCGCTGCTGGAGCAGGAGCTGCGGGCTCAGCCCAAGCCCGCCGGGCTCCGGCTGGTCGAGGCTGCTCACGACAATGGCCTCCGAATGACTGCCCGGCTGCGGGACTTCGAAGTGAAAGACCTGCTCAGCTTAACTCAGTTCTTTGGCTTCCACACGGAGACGTTTTCCCTGGCTGTGAATTTCTTGGATAGATTCTTGTCCAAAATGAAGGTAAGGCTTTTTAAAGTGTAAGCTCTCAGTCGTTAGCTCCTGCTCATTGCGTTAGAACATACTGGGTTTAGATGGCTAAAGGTTTAGCTCCTTCCATAGATTCTGATTGCACCAGATGTACCCTGTTCAGATTTTTGTATTCTTAAGAAAGCTGTTTCCTCTGGAGAAGACAAGGAATGGGGCATCAGTGTCAACTTTAGGATGCCCATAGGCTGGGAAATGCAGAGCATCTAATGGGTTAGACCAAGACAAACTGTCTTTCCTGTCACATGGATACAAGAACATCTTAAATTACTTCTTATTTAACTGCCTTTTCAACCTGCCTGTGTATATCAAGATGCTGTTCAGCACTCAGAGTCTGGTGAAACATCAGTTAGCACTCCATTCTCCTGTGCAGAAGTGACATGCTGACCTGGGTTGTTTTTAATTGTCTGACAAGACAGGATTACCACTGTACAATCTGGACAAGAACAAAAGCTTGTTTTCCTTGTGTGTTAAAACAAAAATGAGAAAGCTGCATGGGAAAATGATGATTTGAAAGACTTCTGAATCCAAAATAAGCAGTAAAAATGTGGACTGCAATGTCTGTGAATAAATCTATATATATATGTACATATATATATATGTGTGTGTATATATATTTTTTAAAAGAGTTAGAAAACTCCAATTTTTTTTTGTATCAATATGTACAACACTTAAAGTCCTAAAAGCTTTTGATTAGGCTATTATAGAACCTCATTAAGAAACTAGTTCTACCTCAATCAAAATATATTGTTCTGCAATCTTGCTTTTTAGATGAATAAGATGGAACTTGTAGTGTGTGTCTTCTTCTTTGGTTAAATAAAAAGAATATAATGTAAAAGACTTAGTTCTCAATCTCCAAAAAACAGAACAGCCTCCCCTGCCTCCCATAATTTTTTCCTACAATACATTGGTGCCTGCAGTTTGGTACTTACATGTTGTAATGGCTGATCAAAGCCATTACCTTCCTCTCTGAAGGTAACAACAATTAATTTTTCTTTAGGTGCAGCCTAAACACTTGGGCTGTGTTGGACTCAGCTGCTTCTACTTGGCTGTGAAGGCATCAGAAGAAGAAAGAAATGTGCCCTTGGCCACTGACTTAATTCGGATAAGCCAGTACAGGTTCACTGTTTCTGATATGATGAGAATGGAGAAAATCATATTGGAGAAGCTGAGTTGGAAAGTGAAAGCTACAACAGCCTTCCAATTTCTACAGCTGTATCATTCACTGGTTCACGAGAATTTAAGCTGTGAAAGGTAAAATAGCTAATACTAATTTTGCTCTTAACTGCATATGATCAGGAAGCCTATGCAGAAAAATAAGCAGCGAAATTGCTCAAGTAATTGGCCTTTCTATACTTTAAAAATCCCACAAACTTTTCTCTTTATTGGTAAATATCATAAATGTGAGTATGTGTGGTTTAATATTATTTTAAACATTGTTTGCATAAATTGATCTAAAGAGTATTGCTCTCTGAGCTGAAAACCAAACTTGCTCAGTAATGATAGTATAATGAATCTCTGCTTATGCTGCATTAAAGTATTGCCTTATTGCAAAGATTGCAAAATCTGGCTTAAAAAAGATTCCTTTTGCTAGTAAGCACTAAAATTCCCTGTTGTTAAACCTGTTTTGACAATGCAACTCTCCCCAGCGTAACACAACATTTATTTTTAGCACTAGGACTGCCAAAGCTGAACACCTGTTTGACTGTAACCCTAGAACTTTGGGGACAAACGAGGTCTTTGTTTAGATAATGAACATTGTTGCTGCTTCTGTGAGTTCCCAGGGTGATGCTGCCCTGCTCAAGCTTGCATTTTTCTACATTCACTTGTCTGTTTTTATTCTAGGAGAAAGTACCTTAATTTTGAGAGACTTGAGACTCAGCTTAAGGCCTGTCACTGCAGAATCATGTTTTCTAAAGCCAAGGTAAACATCTTGAAAGTTCAAAGACAGTGAAACTACTGAAACTTAACAAAGCAGTGTTCAAAAACGTTGTCTCTCTCTCCAGCCTTCTGTCTTGGCACTGTCTATTATGGCACTAGAGATAGAAGAACAAAAGCTGCTGGAGTTGACAGAGGCATTGGAATTTCTGCAGTTGCATTCCAAGGTATGTACACACAAAGTTTCAGGGGAGGACAGAATTAAAATGCATGCAAGGGTCTACACAGTGGGGAAGGGGCAGGTGCATTGTCATAGTGGTTTCTTTTCTGTCTTTGTTGTGGTGTTTTGTTGTTTTTTTTTCCATTTGGCCTGGGATATTTGGCCAAATTTTAGATGAAGAAGCTGGAAGTACATGTATGAAATAAGGATTTAACTAGTTATTAGTGACAGAATCTTTTCTGTCTTGCTGTTTAGATAAACAACAGAGATTTGACCTTCTGGAAGGAACTGGTTTTAAAGTGCCTTACAGAATATTCCTCGAGCAAGTGCTCCAAACCAAATGTCCAGAAATTAAAGTGGATTGTGTCTGGACGTACAGCACGGCAGCTCAAACACAGCTACTACAGAATAACACACCTTCCTACCATTCCAGAGACCAGCTCATAAAAGGTAACTCCTTGCAAAATCCACTCCTGATAATGTAGAAGTAATTAGCTGTTAACTGCCTGAAAGTTTCTTATTCCATGTCGGTTACCTCATGGAAAATGTGTAACATAAACACAGTAGGCCTGTCTTAGAGGCAGGTCTGTTCTCGTGTTCATGCTTGAGCCACTGCTGGACCTAAAGAAGTGACAACCTAATATATGAACACTGGAGAACTCATCCTCTGGTGTGCTGTTGGAAGCAGAAATGTTCTATAGACATTGGGACCTCATTCAAACTAAAATTTGGAGTAAAGCTGGTAAAAAGGCAGAGAAAAAACTCGACTTGCTCCTATTCTAAAAAAAAAAAAAAGTAAAATCACCCTGTTAGGATGAGTTTCTTGTAATAGTTCACTTAAACCACTTAACAGAGAAGACAGTTGTAATACCATTTTACTGTTCAGTAAAGTCTAAAATCTGTAATTCAGTCATTCATGTTACTGCAGTTTTACTCTGTAGAAACTGTGAACTACTTCCTTACCCAGACTTCAGTTGCAGAGGCTACACCTTTCCTGCTGTATTGCTGTTGTCTTGCTGCATTAAGATCTTATGTTTTGTTTGGCTCTTGTAGAAAGCCCTTCAGTTGACTTGTTTGTTTGTTTTTACAGGAGTACAATAAAATGAAGGAAAAAACATCCTGTGACCTTGTCAACAGGCACATGAATACTTGAGAAACAAAGGCTGAACCATGATCTTAATAATGAAGAACTCAACTCATGGAAAGAACATGTAACATTTCAGACTAAAGATCCTCCCAGCAAATACGTTCTTTTCATGATGATTACAACAGAATGTGGTGTCACTTTTCAGTCTTACTTGGCAGACTGTTCACTATTCAGTGAAACACCACGATACAAGGAATTTTAACACCTTACAGTTTGTAGAGCAGCTCCTGTAATCTAACCTTGGTTTACTGTAACTGCAGGTGCTGAATCATATATTTAATTTAAAAAATCGGGTTCACTTTCCGAGGATTACATGATACTAGAAAGATAGGATGTGCAGTGCTGCAGTGTGTTAATCAAACAGCAGACTAATCCCACTCACTGCTGCTGACAATAGCAAATTCCTGTCAGCCCACCTGACGTGCTGTTTGGGCAGTGTCACCACGTGTCCCTGCTGAGCAGGGCACTGGCCTTCTACCATAGACACATTAAAAATTAGCCTCTGTGATACCCACTGAACGTGCTGAGTAGCTAGAGCAGGAGGAAAGTTTAATGCATTTCCTTATAAAAGGCAGTCACTAACACAGCATCAGTAACTGCAGTGTTTTGTGAGAGCCGTAGTTTGCTGAGATTACAAATAGGAATTAGTTCCCAGAGTGTAAAACTTTGTGATACCTAATGAAGGCCAAGGGAAAGTACTGGCTCACATGCCCTAGATCTGACATTAGTTTTGCTGTACTAAAGGTAAATGCTGATGCTGAACAGGCACATTGCCACAGGCACAGCAGGAACAGGGCTAATTCCCCATCTTGGACTGTGTGTAGGAGCAATCTGGTTGAGAAACACTGAAGATTGCTTCAACTCTGATCTCTAATGGTAACCTTTGTAAAATATAACTGTTTTTTTCTGCAGACCAGATCAGTACTTGAGGCATATCGTGCTTCTAGTGCTAACAAGGAAGTGAATAATAGGAATGTGTTATTGTATGTTAGATGACTAGAGGTGCTGGGGGAACGTTGCTCATGTCCTCTTGAATTCTGCATCACTGTGGGATGGGGGATGTTAGCAACAGGCTGTGAAAACTGATTGTCATTTGGACCAGTGTAGTGGAGAAGGAGAGATCAGAGTGTGGGCTTAGGTGTTAGCCAGCCAAGCCCTCCCCATTATGGGAACAGCTGAGGGGGAAACCATTCAAACCAGTTAAACCTTTCACACAAGACTCCATACCAAAGCTCTGTCCTGGACTAATCAAGTCTCACGAGCTCATGGGAGTGACTGCACGTGAACCATGTAATTGGGTATTGCACCTGCCAGAGCTCCCTGGGCATTGTCCTGGCTTGTGCAAAGCACTCCAGGGATTTGGACAAAGGTGTGCTCGGCCTACTGGGAGAGGAAACAATTCTCATTGTCCTGTCTCAATATTAAGATATGTACCTTTCAATTAAACATTGAAATGTGCTTAACTGGGCAGCTTTTCTCTTTCTTGTTATAAAACATTTTAGTAGGAAGCCTATAAAGTGACTTACACCCGAACAGTACCTGGAGGAAAATTTCCAGGCAGGAGGTAAGACATTATGGAGAAGTTTTTTCTGTTTGTTGGTTTTTTTTTTTTTTTAAGAGGTTGTGGCTGCATGGGAAAGGCTGGACAACCACAGGAGAAACTCAAGGTTCTTGATTACAATTTTTTCAACTTGCCCCCCAATTACTCTAAATTCTTTGAGATGTGAATGTGTCGAGACTGAAAAGACTTACTTAAGTAGCTTAGACTGTTCAAATTTGACTTCGGCTCTTCCATTATTTATCTAATAGTTCATAACCATTCCAAGTGGTTGACATGCTTCATGGCTGTGTCCTTAATGGTGTGTACAAAATTCCTCATTGGCAAATGCAAAAGGTTGTATAAAATAGTAGCCGAGTTTACCATGTGGCTATTAAATTTAAAACTATATACAAAAATGTACAGCTTTCTAGATACACTGTCAACAATTTGCACATTCTGTGTTGGCAATGAATAAATGCAAGATAGCATTTCCTACCTAGGGACTCCTCCCTATTCCTTTGAAAAGTCTTTGTATTCTCTTACTTTTAAAATCTTGATTATTTTTATGGGGAGACTATATTACATTAACACATAAAATTATCTATATTCAGATTTTCACATGGCCTTTAGTTTTCTAGCATTGCTTACCTGGTAGCAAGCATTAATAATTAGTGCTATATTTGACAGCACAATGCATTATATCTTGCCTCAAATAAGGTTTTACAGTAGTTGATTTAAATCACTTTTTAGAATGACATTACAAGTTCTCAGAGGGCTGCTACAAAGGGAGAGTGTAATTGTAGCCATCCTAATATCCTTCCTGTTACAAGTTAAAAGAAAATATTAACTATAACAGCTGTTCTTCAGTGAATCACAGGATGGGTAAGGCTGGACCACAGGTGGGGCCATCTGGTCCCACCTCCCTGCTCCAGCAGGGTCATCCCAGAGCACGTGGCCCAGCATTGTGCCCAGATGGCTCTGGAATGTCTCCAGGGACGGAGACTCCACACCCTCTCTGGGCAATCTGTTCCAGTGCTCTGTCACTGCACAGGCAAGAAGTTCTTCCTCGTGTTCGGGTGGAGCTTCCTGGGCATCAGTTCCTGCCCGTTCCTCTTGTCCCCTTGCTGGGCACCCCTGAGCAGAGCCTGCTCCATCCTCTGACAGACATGGGTGAGGTCCCCTCACAGTGTCTCTTCTCGAAGCTGAACATCCCTGGCTTCCTCAGCCTTTCCTCATAAGGGAGATGATCCAGTCCCTTCATAAGGGTAGATTTATAACTCACTAGCTTACTATGGTGTTTCTAATAAGAAAAAAATACCCAAACCAAACATTCTGCTCAAAGATGTTAGTTTTTTTATGTACACCTTTCTCTATAATTTGTCCCTTAGTATTATAAGGTAATTGCAGCTTATAAATCAGCTGGTAACATTTTATCTTCATTCTGCTGGAGGAGACCTTCTCTTCACTTAAGTAATTACTTCTGACAACAATCCATTGAAGAGATCACTGAAGTCTTCACCAGTTCCGTGATTCCAGTCCTTAACTGTAACATGTAAGTCCTCTAAAAGAACACAGATAAAGTTTACTTTTCAAGACTAGAAAAGTCTGGTCCTCCTTTGCTGTAGTTTCCAGAAATTTCTGCCCCACTGAAGTCAAATCCAGGGTTCTGATGGAGGTAAAAGAAAAAAAAATTTCAATAAATAGATTAGTTGTAATAACAATGCTTAAAAAAACCCAAATCCAACCAACCAACCAGCAAAAAGCCTAAAACACTTGGTAATATTCTACCACTGTAACAAAGACATATGATAATCAACTTGTCATCCATTTGTCATGGCACTGCAAAATAACCTTTTGAAAGTACAGTGATAAAGCCTTATAAGCATTTGATATATATTGAACTAAAGCATATGTTTCCATGGCACTGGGCAGCAGAACCATTTTGCTCAGCTTTCCTGGCCATAACCTCTGTGTGCAAACACAAAATGTAAGGAGTTTATGGTCCTTTAACTTGCCTCTCTTTGGAATCGTTCCAGTGTGAGCTTCCTCTGCATCTGGTCCTGTACCCAAGGATCAGCAGCATATTCATTTTCTAACAGAGATTTCCAACAATTTCCAGCATCTCTATTTGTCTTCATTAGAACAATTCGTATCAGCTGCCTGTCTTCTGTTGAATGAGAACACAGAGAACAACCTTTAGACTCAGTCCTGTGTGCCAGTCTTTTTGTTTTGGTGAATTCACCATTAACAAGCACGGGGTGTGTGAAGTAATTTAAATTCTTAATGCCAATGCCAACTGGGTTATTGATAAATAAATAAACATTAACAAGAAACAAAAAGGCTGAAGCAAAGATAGCCTGCACTGTCATCTCTCCCCCTTCTGACCTGAAGTTGTTTTAAGGCATTAAAACACAGTGCATAAGAACTTCTATTGCAAACATAAACTAACCTCTTGAAGAGGTTCACAACAGAGAAAAGATTTAATCTATTAATACAGACACCTCTGCTAAGGCAATAATGATTTGAGGTCAGGCTTCACAGAGAGTTATTACCAACAAAAGTCAGAACTAAGTTTCAGGGACATATGAAGGGATAGTTAATTTGCTTAGACACAGTGTGCATGCCCACAGACAATATATTGGAAGCAGATTTCAAAGTTAGCATGTGGGGTGCTTAGTTCTACTTAAGTGAATAAATACAGCATTGTAAGTGTATTTTGAAAATTATTCACATACTGAAAAAGATGGGCTTAACAATGTTTGTTAACATTTCCAGTTTTCATGCTTAAGTTACTAAATTATTAATCTATATTTAGAAGAAATATTGAATGGAAAACAAAATTCTTCACAGGAAACATTAAGTGAGAGGCACAGTCCACAAACATGACTGCCAAAACATGCTGACTATTTTACAGTATTTATAATATAACAATCAGATATGCTTTTTTTGCTAATTATATGTAGCTACCTTAGCGGGATTATTAAATTTCTTTTAGATTCTCTAGGACTGCAGATTTTGTCACCCGTTCCAAAAATATAATGCATAAGAGAAGGAGATAAAAAAACCCAGGAAAAGTAACAATTATGGAGAGGCACAGACCACACAACTGTACCATAATTATTTACCTTTAAATGATGGTGTGCAAAAAACTTCTCACCTATATGCAAGTGTTTGTAATCCACTGACTATGGCCTTCCAGGATATGGCATTTTCCCATTAACTTTAATCTGTAGGGCTTTTATAGTACCTCAGTTCCTCAATCCAGCAATAATGATGGTTCTTTTTACAAAACTATTTACAGGGAAGAATCTGTCCCATTAAAAAGGGGGGGGGGGTAAACTCTTCTGCAGCACATATTGAGAAGTTCTCCTGCCTTTATGTCATTTCAGATGCAGGTTATTACCTAATGTCCATGTTCCTTCATCAGTTACCGTAGAGTCAAAAAGTTTACCCTGCAAAAGACAGGTACAATATTACAAACCAGGAAAACCTCAACAGCATCCAGTTATACTGAATCATGAAGTTTTACTCACAACTTACCATCTTGTTTTCTGCTGAAAACAAATAGGGTGATCTGGCCCTACAAGTATAGACTTGCATATAGACTGTCAAGGAATTATTGTTTGTTAAGCAATTTTTAAAAAATGAATAATTTAATACTCATCACTGTTTCAGTATCTGGACTCACTGGAATGGCTTGTGTTTTTCAGCAGGCAATGCCATTTTTAGTACTCTTGCCATGAAAATGTTGGGGTTTGTGCCAAGGGTAATGCTCAGGTCTGGTGCAGGGTACATACAGTACGAACTGTTGTTACCAATGTGAAAGTAAATCTGCCTCTGGTTTGGTTTTTTTGGCTTTCTGGAGCAATCAGAACTGAAATGCTGCCCACATCCCTACCCAGAATGTAAATCCATGTGAATTTATTCTCTTTACTTCTCACAGAGTCATAGAACGGTTTGGGTTGGAAGGGACCTTAAAGATCATCTCGTTCCACCCCCTGCCACAGGCAGGGACACCTTCCACTGTCCCGGGGTGCTCCAAGCCCTGTCCAACCTGGCCTTGAACACTTCCCGGGATGGGGCATCCACAGCTTCTCTGGGCAACCAGTGCCAGGGCCTCACCACCCTCACAGGGTAGAACTTCTTTCTAATATCCAATCTAACCCTGTCCTCTCTCTGTTTGAAGCCATTCCCCCTTGACCTGTCACTACATGGCCTTGTAAAAAGTCCCTCTCCAGCTCTCTTGTTGGGTCCCTTCAGCTACTGGAGCACAGGAACAGTCTGGAAAAACCTCGTGCAGCTGGACAACACTGTTTCTAATAAACTTATAACTGACTAGTTTATTATGCTGTTTCTAACAAGAAAAAACCCACTCGAACGAAACATTCTGTTTAAAGATGTTAGTTTTTTATGTGCACCTTTCTCTATAGTTTGTCTGTAGTATTATAGGTTATTGCAGCTCTTAAATCAGCTGGTAACACTTTATCTTTATTCTGCTGGAAGAGACTTCACTGAAGTAGTTACTTTTGACAACAAGCCATTGAAGAGATCACCAGGTATATGATTCCTTTTGATGTATCAAACCCTACATCTCTAAGGAAGAACAGAGAGGAGCCACAGGGCACAGGTGTGGAAACCTCCCAGGCAGCGAGGGGCAGAACATAAGGACGTAGATTTAAGCTGCAGCAGAGGCGATTTAGGTTGGACTTTAAGACGAATTTCTTCATAGAAAGGATGATAAGACATTGGAGCGGGCTGCCCAGGGAGGAGGTGGACTCACCGTCCCTGGAGGTGCCCAAGGAAGGACTGGACGCGGCACCCGGTGCCACAAGGTGTTGCTGGGTCACAGGCTGGACTCGAGGATGATGCTGTGACCCTGTGACCACCCCAGCGCCCCGCGGCCT
>NW_021939882.1:7951059-8312075 GCF_001715985.3 Manacus vitellinus
GGGGCTTGGAACTAGGTGATCTTTAAGGTCCTTTCCAGCTCAAACCATTCTGTGATTCTATGAAAAAAAAAACCCCACAACCAAAGCAAAACTCAGAATTTCTGCCTTATCCTCCCCTTTCTCCCTGGGGCAGCTGGAGGCTGGGGCTATGTGGGGAGGGAGCCAGCTCTGGTTCCCTCTGGCCCGAGCACCTTTGGGTGTAGAGGCTCGGTCTGAAAAGAGCTGCAGCGTTCAATGAGTGCTGTGTTAGAGATTAAAGTTCCTGGAGTGGAACCCCCAGCCCTCAGCAGAGATACCACCTGTACAGCTGTGTTAAACTCAGCTTTAATGGTTTGGGGGGGCAAAGCATTGTGTTTATAGCTGAATAGCTCGAGCATTGGCATCCTCCTTACTTGCTGTTCTAGTAAATATTGGTTGTCATGAAAAAACTTGTGAATGTGTTACCCAGTTAGCAACTGGTACAGCTCCAGTTTGGCAGCCTCAGCTATTCTGCTGACCTTTGTCACTCCAGTACATCTTAGCACACTTTACCTCGGCCAAGAAGAGGTTTCTCAGAGTGTGACATAGCAGAGCACTTGGGTGCTTGCCTAATTCCATGAGCTGCTTTGAGGCCTTTTGGACAAGGAGGTGTACAATAAATAAGCAGTTCTACAGGTAGATGTAGCACAGCTGTGGTGGCTGGGCAGGATCCCAGAGGAGACAAACTCCTGATGGGTGACACCTGGGGAGCAGGGAGGGGCAGTGATTTCCCTGTCCCTGTATTGGAGAGTGGTGATTGCTTTAATTTGGGGCAGCTGAGGGAAGAGCAGCTAACAGGGCAAAGTGGTGATTGCTTTCATTTGGGGCAGCTGAGGGAAGAGCAGCTAACAGGGCAAAGTGGTGATTGCTTTAATTTGGGGCAGCTGAGGGAAGAGCAGCTAACAGGGCAAAGTGGTGATTGCTTTCATTTGGGGCAGCTGAGGGAAGGACAGCTAACAGGGCACAGGTGTGGCCACTTGCCAGCTCTTAACTCCTGCAGCGTGGGCCTCCCCAGAGCTGGTTTGTGTAGTCCAAATGCTTGTGGTCACCATCACATCTAGAAGTGCCTGAGGGTGGCACGTAGCTCCAGAAATGCAAGGCTGTGTGCTGGTTTTCCATGGATGCCATTTGAGTAGTGTAAGTAAGAGAAATGCATCTGTATCTTTAGTTTTGGGTGGCTTATCCTGGACTAACAGTTTCTTCCTGCTATCTTTATGGTAAATGTTTGTTTTGTCTTGTGAACTTTAAGCATTGCCAGGTGTTGAAAGTATTTCAAGAACATCCTTTCATTGCTCTTAAAGGACTTCTTGATAAGCATAAAGGAATGTTTCCATTCTAGTGAGTACCTGAAAATGTGTTTTTAGGCCTTGGATCAGACGTAACTTATGATGGTAGACTGGGTCTGGCTAATTCTTATCAAACTGAGAAGCATTTTGAAAATTAAATTCACAGTACTATATGTTTCTTCACACATTTTGTTTCTTTGTCATGAGCATGTATTGGTTGATGTCAATTAATAGCTTGTGAATTTGGTTAACAGGAAATCTGTTAGAGTTGAGACAAAAACTAGGTGTTATGATAGAGATGAGGACAACAGAGTGCTTATTAAATGCTTTATGATTTATGCATTCCGTGCCTGCTCTCATATTCTTTATGCTAAAAGAAAAAAAAACAGCAGGAGCATGGTATTGCTTTACATTATTGTAGTTACCTTGAAACTCTAGTCAGCAGAAAAAATCTGTAATGAATAAGGTTTTATAGAATTTCATCAGGGATCCAAGTGTTTTTCCATAGAGTTCAGTAAGCACAGTTTAAATAGAGAAAAATGAGGGGAGAAAAAAGGTCTGGTTGTTGTCGGTTTTTTTGAATATGTAGATACCCCTTCCTGATGTTGTCAAGCATAGTTTTCAAAGTACCTGTACAAATCAACTGTTATCTATACTCCATTCATAGATGGGGTTACTGGGTCACAGGGAGAAGAAGAGTATTTTAAAAAGTCATAAAAAACACCCCAAAACAGGAAGTTCATGGAAAGAGGAAAGAGGTTATTAGAAAAATTGAGCACTATGAAATTTGTTTCTCTGTGGTTTTGTTTTGATTTGGCTTTTAGGATTGTACCTCTTAAATATTGTGCTTTTGGTGTGCAGTAAGATGAGCACTTTCTGGGAAGTCTGTGTGACTCCCTCATGTTGTTCAGTGTAGTTCATATCTATTCCTGGCAACTTCCAGAGGGTTTTTTTGGTATTTAGTATCTGAAATTGTACCATTGTATTCCAGATTTCATAAGTAAGGATCAGGTAATTGTAAAAGAGTGTTGGCTGATACATAAAGTTTTTTTAATTTCTTCAGTGATTGTCACAGGAGAGAGAGGGTTGAAAATGGCAGTGGCTGAAAAACAGTAAAAGTAAAGATAGTTAGCTCTTCTTTTTTTGTGAACTGTTTTTTCACTTTGTCAGAAACTGTTTAGGAGAAAGCTTTTGCTTTAATGACTCTGGCTTCATAAAGTTGAAGAACATTTCAAATAACAGCCAGACAGTTCATTAGTGCTCTCACTGGTCACCAGTAACCCACCACTCAGCTGAGTGGAAGAAATGGTACAGTCTCAGTTGAGTTTCCATGGAATCAAAATCTGTATGTTCTAAAGAAAAAAACATTGGGGGGAAGAGAGGGGGAATTTGAATGTTGTTTTTAAATTGTGATTATTTTTAAATACAGCAAATTACTTGCCATGAATGTTTTTAAGAGAATGAACATACCTAAAAAGCCACATCTTGCTATTTATAATGTGATCTGGTTGTGTTTCAGAACTGTGAAGTAGTCATCATAAAACCAAACCTAAAATGTGCATTTAAATATTTTTAAGTTTTAATCATCCATACTGTAATGTCATATTTGCTTTTTACAGCATTTCTAATATGCATGTGTTTTTTGGAATATTTCTGTCGCTTTTTAACAACTTATCTAAAATCCTGTATCTTAAAGTTCTCAAGAGTCAATCATGTCAAGCTCTTGGTGTTCTCAACATTCTAATGAGCACTTCACATTTACCCTTTTCTTCTTTTTTTCTTTTGCTTCTCTGTGTGTTCTCTTAGTGGTGTGACAGGGATAAAGGCAGGAATGACTTTTCTGGTTCATACCACAGGTTCATCAAAACCTCTGTCTGATGTGAGCTGAGGGAATGCCAAGAAAAGGGGTTCAGGGTGCTTTTATCTGCCACGTCAACCCTTGTTTGTGGAACTTTGCTCTGTGTTCTGTACCACAGCAGATGGGGAGTAAACCCAGACTTGCTTGAAGCTACCTACCCTTTTTCTTACCTACTCATTTGTTGAGTCACAGTACAGATGCAGCGTGAAACTTCAATAAAAGAACCTCTTGACTCATGTGATGAGTAAGGCTCTGCAAATATTCAGGCAGCACGTAGGGACTGTGCAGTTGTTTTTCTATATTGTTGTTTGACTTTGCTGGTATAGCAGGATCTCCAGTTATCTCCATGGCTGTTGGTGTAAAGGTAGCTGTTCATCAGGAGTCTGTTATACACGTGCAGAAATGGAAGTCTTCCAAGTTCTCTAGAGGTCTTTCAGCTGGCCTAGTAAGCTGAGAGGGCTTGATAATTTTGTTTCATGAGATAAGGTGTTCTGTTACAGTATATTAGTCCTCTTGGTCCCTACATGAAAAAATTTGAACCATTAAATGAATTTTCTGGTGTTACTAGTAAGGTAAAACCTAATCCTTAATCTTAATCCTGTAAGACCTTTGTGCTTTAAATGCGAAAAGATGTGATATACATATGAAAAGTGGAGTTCTGGTGCAAAAACTGTGGATCAGGACATGAATAAACAAGAGCAAGTATTAAGAAAGTAAGACCTTTGTTCCTGTTTTTCACTTCTGCTGTGTCCTGTATTAGACTAGATGGAGCACCATTTTTCTGTTTTCATCTTGGAACTTCACTCTTAAAAAGTTATTGATTACACACTCCCCACCCCTCTTTATTTTTTGGCCATCTCTTGCAGTTTTAGGTGTCCTTGGCTCTTGAGACAGATCAAATTCAGCTCCAGAAGGGCAGAAGGTCTTTGGACCCTGACAACAGACAATTTAAAGAGGTTTATAGATTTGATTCTGTGTTTCTGGATTACCCAGCCGATATGCTTGTGTCAAGATCAGCCCACAAAAAAAACAAAAAAAGGTTTTTGATGACCCTGGTTATTAGGGAATGACAGCAGTGACCTTTTAATTTGTTGACATCCTTCTGCTTTTTGCCATCTGTATCATAGGTGTAGCAAAGCAGTGTACATAGAATCTGGAATTGAATTCACAGCAGAAATAATCTCACAATAGAAGTCAGCCTGAATATAGGTCAAGTTAGTGCATAGGAAACCAACACATCTTCAAAGCTGTGGCTCAAAGAAGTACTGAATGCTCAAGGGTATACTTAAGGCATGAATGTTGCATATTAATTCAGAGGACTGGGCAGTAAAACTGGGGTATGTTCAGTTTCTAATGTGTTGCCCTGTACTCTAAAATAAATTGTACTCTGGGTGAAGCAATGTACTCTGTTGTCTCAGTGTAGATTTGTGTTTCATGTAAAGAACTTAAATTATCTGGTTGTGAAGAAAATCCTTCACGAGCTGCACGGTGCTCTCCTGGAAGCCTCCTTTGTCTTTGCAGGCAGAAGGTGCCTGTGGAGGAACTCTCTGCCCATGACAGGCAGAAATCATGGCAGGCACACCTGAATCTTGGAGGCAAGTGATTCTTCCATTCCTGATGTTATTTGAGGCACAGGGGTTTCACATGAACTGGCTGCCATTTAGGCACACGTGAAGGTAATCTGTTTGCTGCTGTTTTAAAAAGATGTAAGTCTTCTGGGAGAGATATTTCAGAAAATGTTTGAGTACTGAGGACAGTCTTAAAAGGCCTTAGCATTTGTGACTGCAATTGGAGTAAAAATTCTAAACAGACAACAAGTTGGTGCCACAGAAGTCTGAATTTTGAAATGTCATTTTAATGCATATTCCTCTATGGTTTTACAAGTAAATAGAAGGGCAGGGTGGAATTACATGTCCTTTGAAATTAGTGTTCCCAAATAACCAAGAACATACTGATTATCTCCTATTTTAGCACTTTAGCAAAATTTACAAAAGTACTGATTTCCATTCATTCATGAAATTATTGGTTTTGAAATATACTAACACTTATTTTTATGAAATAGAGAAAACTACAAATTAACCATGTAAACAGAATAACAACTTAGGTATTAGTTATTATCACTTACTGAGTCGACAATGATAAGAATCAAAGATTATTTTTAGTAGCCATTAAGAAATCTGCATGACTCATTACAAACTGCTTCTGCTGGTATTTTCTTTTTGTTTCCTTTGCAGAACACTTGCCTGTCCCTTCTCTCATGTAACACAGGCAGTCATAGATCAGTTTGTTCAGCCATGCATACAGTGAGTAAGGTTGTAGTGTTTGGACCAAATGGAGGTCATAAACAGTTTTAATTTATAATGATGCTATCACATGTATTCAGTTATGCTCAAAAAGCTGCATTTAAGTGGTTTTATAATTCATACCAGCAATAGCATCACAGTTTTTCTTCACCCTGCCAGGCTGTTGTGTGTAGCTTGTGCAAGGTCTTTATCCTGTGCCTCTCACCAGTAAAATTATGTCTGATCCAGACACTTGTTTTACCCCACCAAGTGCATTTCTTGTTGTAAATTGGATGCTGGGAAGTTAAGTATAGACAATATGAGACACAAGGGGTTTTCTTGTGTGCTCTGCCTCAGTTCTAACCCTTGTGCTACTCCTTGTATTTGCTCTGAGCAGTGAACAGATCACAGTCTAGGGAATGGTGGCTGGGGAGGGCTGAAGGGCCTCACTGTGCCATTCTGCTTGTGTAGTGTTTGTGGTGTAAGAGATCCAAAGGTATTATTGAAACAGGGTTTGTGGAGGAAAAAGGTGGTATGCTTTATTAAATCAGTGGATGTAGCTGAAAAAAAAATAAATGCTTTCAGACACAGTCTGTCTTCAGGTCTGAAACAGAAGAAACAAAACCAAAAGGTTGGAGAAATCAGTTCTGTGTTTTTATCACCCAACTAGGTAATTGGCAAAGAGAGTCTTTGCTGGATGTAAAATACAGAAGGATATTGCTAAGAGGAAGTGGTCATCAGCTCTTTTGCATAGCCAGAAGCTTTCATTTAGCTCCAAAGTCAGAGTGTTTCTGACCAGTAGTCCCTGTGGTAGGTGTGAGCACTTTTGTAGTCATTTGCCACTTTATTTCCCCATAATTTGCTGTCATGATGCTCCATGTTCTACATAATGCTGCATTTTCCTGGGAGGGGGCTGTGGGGATCCAGCAGCATTGAAACAATGCCATGTGTTGAATGTTCTTAAACTGCTTTGTGACTACATGGGTTTGAAGTCACAGGGTGGGTGTTTGCATGCAGGCTGATGACTTCCTAGACCTAAAACAAACAGAAGAATGATCCAGTTTTCTAGTAGAGTAGGCAAGTAATGGATTAAGAGGTTTTCTGTGATTAAACTTGTCTTGGCTTCCTCAGGTAAGATTGAGGGAGAGCTCTGATTTAGTTATTTTCTCTGTAATGGTGAAAGTGTATTAAAAAAAAGAAAAAAAGGGCTGGGAATCAGTTATGTATATCTGTGCACAAAATGGCATTACTAGTACATTTCTGTGTTATTTGTAATGTTCTCTGGTGTGGTGCTGGTATGCTCCTGGAGTACTGCCTGAAGAAGTTTAAGTGGAAGCACATTTAACAGCAGTAAAATAGAGTTTTGGCATTCATGTTTGTCAAAACCTTGCCTGTCTTATGGAAATGTGGCTGATTTATAGAATAACTCACTTCCATAGAATGACTTGCTTTGCTCACTGGAGCTGTAAGGAGTCAAGCAGTTCAGTGTCCAAACATTTTTAGTTCAAACACAAGGTCAGTTCTTGTAGAAAACAATTTATTTATTCCTTGTACAAGCTTATGCTGAGTTTTAGCCACACAATCTTACATCTTCCACGAAAACAAGCTGCATGCATGTTTTCAAGTGTTTTGTTGACCTTGGATGCAAATGCAGGGTCTTGATTCCATTGTGGATTTGTAGATAGGTCTGTGAGGATGAATAAATACTTCTAGAAGTATGAATATACATGCTTGCATTTTTTGGAAGTTGTCATGGATATAATCAAGTACATTGTAAGAGATGTGGAAACTTCTTATCAAGTCTTCCATGAGAAAAGCAATTTACCAGTAAGGGTGAGAAAATACAAAATTAACAGGAAACAGGAAATATCTCTTCCTTAATTGTTCCTGTTATTCATTTTAAGTGTGCACAGGCCTAAGCACACAGTGCACAGGTAGAGGGGCTTCTTATAGGAACTTGGAACTTCTTTTTGCTTGTTTTCTTTTTAAAAAGTAGATAGACACTTCCTTTAGAGTATTTACTAATAATAGTCCAGAAAAAATTTGCAATAACTGAACACATGGATCTCTATTTCTCTCTCATCTTAGTGTCCCCCCGAATTTTAAGGTGGTATTTATTTCCATAAAACAGGAGACCTTTGTAACACCAGCAGAGCAAGGAGAAATACTTGATCCATCACACAAACTGCTCCAGTGCTTGGTCAGGCTAATGCTGTAGGGAGAGAGGTTTAAAAGCCCATTGTTCTTACTAATATTTGTCTCCTTATGGTAAATTTTACTCTGAGCTCACATGTTGAAGATGGCACAAGGTTAGTGAGAATCTGATTTTAATGGGACTGTATTTATGTCAGTGAATTGCCAGTCCCCAGGGGACAAAAAATAAGAGGTGGAACACTGAAGCAATCAAATTTATCAGTAAGTGTGGGTGTGGTCTGGGTCAGTTTGCAACCTTAAATTAAAGATTTGTTTTGCAATATAGCAACTTGCTATACAAATATGAAAACTGGATTCCAACTGTCCAGAGCTTCTGGTGAGATTCTGGAGGCTAGAATTCACAGAAAAACATCAAGTCTTGAAAGTTTTGTGGTACAATAATGATACATAAGTACTCAGTGTTGAAATGGACCACTGATACCCTGATAATCACTTGTGAAATCATCTTTGGAACTGGAAAACTCTTACAACAGAGGATACTGAATTTTGTAGAGCTGTTAAAACATTGTTTTTTAAGCTGGTTACATATCTTAAGGAACGGATGCCCAGAGGTCACATGTGTGACTTGCATAAGCTGGCACAGCAGAGTGCTGGACAGTTCTAGGTCCAGATTTCCAGCATCTGACAGACATAGTCCTTCCTTTTCCCTGAGCTGAGGTGGTAGGATCCAAGGGAAGGCCCAAATACAGTGCTGCAGCAAAGAAAATATGTTCTTTTCCAGGTGTGTTTAGATCTCCATGTACCAGCCAGGTCTGCCCATGGATTTGTGTCAGTTCTGCAGACAAGTACCATGTGTGCTTTGGGCCAGTTGGCAAAAAGCCTTTTTGCCTTTACCATGAAAAGGTAAAAGGTATAAAAAAGTGAATTACAGAAGCGGTCCTGATGTTACAGATGGTATCTGTAGTTAGAAAAAAACACCAACCAAACCATCCACACACACAACCAACCCTTATGTTGCATGAAAATAAACCCTACTTGTATGAGGACTTAGTGTGGACTTGTATTAGGACTTATAGCTTTTCTAAATGAGTAGGAATTCATAATTAACTTTAAAATTTTAAATTTAGGTTTAACCTTGTAATTCCTTTTACAAATATTGGAAATCTGAAAGTACCTCTGATGGATTCCTTTAAAAATGTTAGTTCCAGGTCACATTTTTTCTTTTCCTACTACTTAGTGCAACTTCATCTTGAAATTACAAGGTAAATAGAATAAAGTGTCTGAAATACCATTTTTTAAAAAAACAGATTTATCAGTGCTAATATGTTTTGCTGCTATGAAACCCCAGTTATTAACATTAAACATTTGTTCAGTCATTTGTTTATCAGTGGCAGTTTGTTAGCAGTTATAAGTAGAATTCCATCTGCCAGTTAAACTATATTGTATATTGATGCTGAAATTAGCAGCTTCTGCTTTTTGGGAGTGGGGGGACGGTGTCTTTCCTAATGAATACATGAGCTTAATTGCACATAAATGCATCTCTGGAAGATGGTCGGGGGGCATCTCAGGTGTACTGCACACGAGTCTACCAGCCAGGCAAAAACAGGCACACACTGTGATTATCTCAGTTTTCAAACCTGGAAGAGACAAGAATGTGTTGCTAAATGAGAGAGGCAGTATGTCATGCTCACTGAGATAAAAACAGAAGCTGCCAGACACTTTGGCTTTATTCTGCGAATTCGTTGCTTCAAAACTCTCCTCTTTTCTCCCTGCTCGTTCTCCCTCCCATTCTCATTCTTTCTCTTCCCCTCGTTGCTGTCGCGATCTCTCTCTCATTGTTCTCTCCCTCTTTCCCCCGTCTTTGATGCACATACGTTGTCACATTTCATTGACTCTCCCCTCTTCTCTGTTCTTACACTCACGCCTAGTGGTGCTTCAGCCAGAGCTCGCAGCCTCTCCGCCGAGTTTTAGTCATGTGTGAAGCTCAGTTTGATCGAGCGCTCCTTTTCTGCCTTTTCACTCTCGCAAAAGATTAAAAGGTGGCGTCACATCGCTCGCCGGCTCTTTCCCGCAGGAGGGACTTAAAAGGGACAACAAAAACTAATCACTTTGAATAAGCGTTCTCTCGCGCAAAAAAAAAAAAAAAATAAAAAAATAAAAAAAAAGGGACTTAGCTGTGCAATTTGAGGCCGGTGCTAAGGATTGGGAAGGCTAGAGGATGCTTCATACTGCTAACAAGGGAAGGAAGCCTTCAACTGAGGCAGGTAAGAAGTGGCTGAATCCGAATGTTTTATGGAGTGCTCGGTCGGAGCGGTGGATTTCCAGCGTTCTGTAACTGAGGCGAGCAACTGCAGCAAGAGGCAGCATCGGTGTTGTATCAGATTCCTTTTGTTTAAGATGTAAAGTATCTGCTAGAAATTGAATTAGAAATGGGGTTGGGTGGATGCTGTATTCACACGGAATGCTTGGGTTTTTTCCCCTCTTTTTTTTTTTCTGTGTATCAAAATAAATCAGAGAGCCAGCTTTTGTGAAAGCTGGACTTTGCTTAAGGTTAAATTCAGTGCTTAAATCTCAGTGTAAGAGATGCTTTTGAGTCTTATAACCCTCGGGGAGCTTGCATTCTGCAATGTGATTGCAACAGCTAAACAAACAAAAATAATTTACTTATTTACTATTTATTGTGTAATGCAAAATCCAGCATTGAGTTTAGGTCTAGGTGAATATGGTTTGTTTGCCTGGCATTTCATCAGATGAATAGCTCTACCCTTTTAGACAGTACTGTAAAACCTATTTCGTGTTTATGTTTTGTAAATTGAGATTAAGTAGCATCCTGAATGAAATACGTGACTAAAACTCGTAAAATGCATCTGTGTTTAGCAAAGCAATCGCCAAATTAGAATAATGGATTTATGTCAGTTGTCAAATGGAGTTAACTCTGAAAGTGCTGTCCACAAGTGCACTTGGATTACAATAAAGGGCTTTCTATTTTAACAGTTATTGAGAGGAGCTAATTTATCAGGCAAAGCCTATGAACTTAAGTCTTGTGATAATAAGAAATTCTATAGCCGAAAGGGTTTGTGGTTTTGGGAAACGTGCCCTTTTATTCTCCATAAAAATACATGGAGGCTTTATAGGGATTCCAAAAGGCAAAAATAATTTTAATTACTTCTAAAATTTTACATGCTCATAAGTGCCTTTTATTCACAACTGGTATATTTAACTATTGGGACTTCTGTTTCTGGTCTTCACTGGCTTTGGTGCCTTTTTTTCTCTCCTACATTTTTACAGTTGCTCCCTGTATTAGCAAACTGAGACTCAAAATAGGAGGAAGGGATTTTGAGCAGCAGTTTCATTGTCACACTGAAAAGTGAACAAGCAGTCAAGGATAGTTAGACCATTATTAGGGCTTTAGAGGAAAGCAAATAATATTGTAGTGACCAGAGTTTATTGTGAAGTGGAGCAGTTATTAGCTGGCCCTGAAAGCAGAGCTGTGAGAAGCCAACTTGGTGAGCTGTCAGAGAGTAAACAGCGTTTGATAGGCAGAATTTCGTGTTGCAGACCCACAAATGAGCACGCTGAGGGTTCAAATGAGCGGGTTTGCTTGAGAACTTTGGTCTTTAGGCAAGTTTCCCCCAGTGCCTCAGCCCTGCTCGCAGCGTCCGAGTGCGCAGAGCTCCGGACCCCGCAGAATTCCATGGCAGGGCTCTCTGTGGCCCTTTGCAGGGGCAGGTTCCACAGGACAGGCAGGGACAAGCCACCACTCAGCTGAACAGGATCAACCCCCAGGGAAGCTGAGTCTCCCAGCAGCCAAGAAGGGACTTCACACCTTAGTACCCACCTTCAGTGGGAGTTAACCAGACACGTTCCTCTCATAGAAAGGGACAGATTTTATTTTTTATCCTGAGGACCTGAAATCAGACAAGACAACTTGTAAATGTTTCATTGTTTTGTTGGGGACATTTTTTACTTTTTAACTTGCCAAACCTGTTTGTTATTTGGCATTGGAATTGCCACTACACCTCTGTTTCACCTTCCAAAATGTTTCTGTGTGTTCTTCCAAGCTCTCTTCATGCTTCTTTTTACACACATGTTGGATCAAACTGCATTTAAGAGTAACTTCTCTGACAAAAATGAAAGTCCTGGATGTAGAGTGGTACTTTAAATGACATTTTGTGACTTATATACGGTGTATAAATGGTAGATGGCTTTTGATAGAAATTAGGCATGAAGACTTTGTTCCTTGTGAAATGGCAGGAAACTAGGAGGTTGAAGACGAGCCACCTTGATCTGTTTGAGATCAGAATTGCAGAGGATTTCTCTCTCCTTTTGGCATTTGCGAACTCTGCCCTACTAGATGTTAAATGGGTGATTAATAGAAATAGCAGCATTTTACTGATGTTCCAGTAGATGTTGCTGGAGAGCAAAGTAAAGATTACTTCATCCACAGAAAGAAATGCAGTGAGATTACAAAAGCCAAAGAAAAACCTCAAGGCTTTTCATAATAAGAGACCAGTAATTTTTTACATCATTATTGTAGGTGCTATTCCATCTGAAAACCTGAGCAGATACGTGTGCTGAAAGGAGGCACATGTAGATACAACCATCTGACTTCTTGTAAGGTTTTTAGGTTTTACTTCCCTCTTTTAAAATGTTATCACTAGTATTAACATTGTTTGACGTGTGTGTTTTCTTAGAGGAAGTGGTGGAAGAGTATCCCTAAAAGTTAGTTGTTTGTTTGGGTTTTTTTTCCCCAATGCAGCCACAAAATACAAATGTTTAATTATAAATTAAGAAATGAAATGCATGCAACTTCAAAATTAGAATTCCAGTGCAATGAAGTTGCTTTCCTTTGAGAACAGCAAGAACTTGCCAAATCAACACATAGGATAATTAAAAGACAAAAAAAATGCTGTCTCTTAACTTGTACATTATTTTATATGTACTTTTTTTAAACTGTGAGCAATTGTGAGTTACCATCTTCTTATGTGATTAAATTCTGAGAGAAACCCTATGATGAGTCTCAGATCAATAAATTGTAGAGTACCTAATGGCAAATGTGAGAATAGAAAACTCTCTGGTGCTCTATGCTAAAACTACTGTTTTATTAATTAATCTGATAAAACGATAAAGCAGTCCCAAAGGACATGAGGATTTTAGTATACAGGCACTAACTGATGCAATTTCAGGCAACCACTGACCTCTATCTGTGGGAATATTTATTTTTGGAGATGATCATCAACCGTAACTGATTTCAAATTCAAAACACTAATGGGTGTTGTGTTGGTTTCTTTAATCCCAGCTTTTCATGTAAAGCAGGGTAAACATGCAAAACTTAGGCTGCTCATTATAAAATGTGATCTCTCTGCGTGCAAGTGGTTTGTACCTATTTGTACCTTAAATAAAAAAATTAAAAAAGGAAAAACAAGAATTTTTTGAAGATCATCTAGAGAAGAGATTTCTGGTTTTGGAATTAAAATAACTGTGTTTTGCTGAAGTTTATAATCCATAACAGTGTGGCTTTATTTGGTTTGCCACTTAGCATGTAAGAAAATTTCAGCATCTGCTTATAATTTGAAAACGATGCAGATAGAAAAATGTGTGGCAGATCTCTACAGTCAATCTCCCATGTCATTTGCATTGTAGATTATTTATTTATTTATTTATTGTAGTTTCTGTTTACTATTTTCATGGGGTTTTGCAGATGTGTGCATCAAAATTTCTTTAATCTGACAAGCTTTAGTTTGATGTTTGGGGTTTTTTTCCTGCACAGTTTTGCTGTTGCCAAAAGGGGTTTTCCTTAATGTTCTGCTTCTTTAATTTCTTGCTCAAACTGACAACTGTGCACCTACTAAGGCAATTCCATAACCTTCAGAAAACTGTTTGCATACTTTCTCTGCAGAAGTAAAATCTTTCTGCGTTTCATGAGGACAGTTTAGGCAATGTCAGTCTTTTACATATTTTCTGAATAGTCATGTAGTTGTGAGGGTTTTTTTCCTCAGTCTTAATAGTTCCTAATGTTTTAGAGACAATTAGCCATGGCCACTGAAGTTTGTGCATCCCAGTTGGGCATGGCCAAAAGTTCATGAGCACTTTTCCATTTTTACAGTTCTGTGTCATTCAGAAAACTAAACCTGACTGTTGCCTGTGAGAACATCACCTTCCCCACTGCAGTTTACCCTCAGACTTGCCAGTTCAATGAAATGATACGCAATTTAGTTTAGAAGATTGTAATATGTCATGAGTTTCTAAAGAGAATTCCCTGTTGAAAACACTGGCAAATTCAGTTGAAAGTCTTATGACACAATATAGCCCCGAGGAATAGACTTTTCTCTTTGTATTTCTCAGTTCTCAAAGTCATGAAGAGAAAAGCAAGCACACTTGTATAGTGGAATTTTGTTTAGGAGTACACTATGGAAAGCTCAGAATAGCTGAATGGGGTAAATAATTCTGGCCACAATTGAGTTTAGTGCCACAATTTCCAGTAGCAGCAGTACTGGCTTTGTAGGTTTGTCTCTGGATGCTTACTTATGTAAAAACAAACACAGAAATCTGAAATCATGTCTTTTAATTTAAGCCCATTTGAAATTTCAAAATACATACCTGGTCTCACGTTATTGGAGCAGAGGGAGAGTGGATGTCTAGGAGTCTGCAGTAAGTTACTGAAATATAAAGCTGTGATATGTACATAGGAAAATGTACTGCAGGTAACAGTAATTTAATGACTTATTTGTGAAGCTTGTTTCAAATGCATCTATATCATTTGTTTCATCACTGTGATAGTCTTATTAAAATAGGTAAATAAAAAGGTGAATGAAAATAATGTAAAAAAAATAGAAATAGGATTTGGCAATGGAGACATCTTAAGAATCTTCAAAAGGCAAAGACGTGGATGAATATATTTTCCTTGTTTATGCTGCAATAACTCCTGAGTAACTCCAAGTAAAGGATATAAGGAGGTTTTTTAGCTGTATTGTGTAGAATATATTTAGCTAACACAGTTCTTACTCAATGCATGCAGTTTTTGAAGATACAGAGCTCAGTTGCTATCTATAGCTTATATTGATTTAATAAAATTCAACCTGTAGCTCATAGCTGATTCCAAATCAAATAAAGTTTTTATTCTGTTACCACATGCAATACGATTATAAGACTGTAAAACATTGCATTAAAGATTAGAAGGCTTTATCTCCCCTTCCACAAAGTAAAAAAAAAAAAAAAAGTGAAAAAGCTTTTTAGCTAAAGCTTTTTGAAGTAGAATGGTTTTTTAAGATCCTTCTCCTAAACTTACCTTTCTGAGATTCCAGAGGATAAAATCATATGAAAGTATCTTATGAGTGGTCCTTCTCTATAGAACATTAGCAGTGTTAGAAACCCCACTGTATGTTTCCAGGAATTTTGATATAGAACTGAATACAAAGTATGTCCCTTTCAGATTTCACATGTTAATTTTGTATATATTTGTGGTAATGTTTTTTGTTATACTTGACCTCAGAGCATTACCAAGTAACAGCTCTTAACAGTGGTAGTTATTCTAACATTGTTAGGGAAGAACAGAGTCTTTCCTGTTCCCCTCGTTTCCCTTCATTCTTTGATTCATGTCTATTTTGAATAGATTTTAGTTGACAAATTCAACTCCTTCAGCCCTTTCTGCTTGGTCTAAATGTCAACCCCAACACAGGCTTTTGTGCAGTTTTTTCCCTGGCAGCAAAATGGAGACAAGGAATCTGCTGCAAGATGTTATCATTTGGTGGGGGGAAGAAGTGTTGATACTGAGTTGTGAGAGACTGATCTCCTCTCCCCACACACAACAAGGTCTGTTTTTCGGTAACTCAGAGTGTCTGGTTTGTAGCACTCCCTCCCCAGCAGGTATTCGTGCCTAAATGAAACCTGGATTATCTCAATATTTATATTGATATTTGTACTTGTAGCCTAATTCTGTACACAGTAGATAAGGCATGGTGTGTTTGTGTTGGAAGGACACAAAGAGAAGAGAGGGAATAAAAGCAAAAGACTTTGCATGTGTAGAAAACACAGGAGAGGGAACGTTTCCAAGAACAATGTGTGATTAGAGTAAAAACTGTACCATCAAATACTGCATGCAGATTCCTCTCAGGTCAATCTATTGTACTGCTGCTCTAGTATGTGTACATGGACATAAATAATGTATATGTGCTATACATATATACATACAGTCTCTAGAGGTCAGTAGAATGTAAGGAATGGGCAGATGTTCGGTTTTCTAATATGAGACTTGGAGATGCAGCCTATCAGTTGTTGCTACCTAGAAAAGATGAATATGTTTCTAATGAAATTTGGAAGTGAAGTAATTAATCAGAGTTAACAAAGAGCTGAATGGAAGAGAATCATGCCTGTCTTGTTGCGGAAATGAGTGTAAATTATTTGTTTTGGGCAAATTCCTGATAAATGCTCATTTGTGTTCTAAGCAACTTGACAGCAATCCAAACCATGATTATTGTATTACAGCTCATTATACAGCATCTCCTTCCTACCTTCTCTGAGAGGATCTTTTAGAATGACTGAAATACAAATTAAAATGGTCTTTTGAGAGAGCATATGTCAAATGCAAAGCAAATTAGGGCTCCAGTGCAGGCAACACATTTTCTTTTCACATTTACACAGTTAGCCATGGCCAGCCTTAAAAAATTAATTGTTTTATCCTCGTTCACTACCCTCTAACATGAAATCTTCTGAATGAACTGATCACTCGTGGTTGAAGGTTCTGGTTTCTTTTTTAAAACTGCTCTCACAGAATCATTTAGACTGGAAATGACTTCTAAGATTATCGAGCCCAGCCCATGACTGAACAGCACCGTGTCCACTACACCAGAGCACTAACACCATGTCCAATTCTTTCTTGAACACCTCCAGGGATGGGCACTCCACCACCTCCCTGGGCAGCCTCTTCCAATGCCTGAGCACCCTTTTGGTGAAGAAATTCTTCCTGAAGTCCAACCTGAACCTCCCTTGCGGCAATTTGAGGCAATTTCCTCTCATCCTGTCCCTTGTTCCCTGGGAGCAGAGCCCGACCCCCACCTGGCTCCACTGTCCTGTCAGGGAGTTGTAGAGAGTGAGGAGGTCCCCCCTGAGCCTCCTTTTCTCCAGGCTGAGCCCCTCCAGCTCCCTCAGCTGCTCCTGGTGCCCCCCAACTCTGTTCCCTTCTCTGGAGCCACTCCAACCCCTCCGTTTCTGGAGCATACACAAGAACATTGTTTTATGTTTCCATTTTTTTCTGGAGGAGAATGATAAACTGTTTCATTACCTTGGTACACTGATTTTTATTTTTTTTTTAAGTTAGCATTGGGCAGGATACAGGAATCCAAGTTGACTGCAGTGAACACAAGAGATAACAGGCTTCACTGGATGTGAAACCCATGTGGCTGGATTTAAATGTAGTTAGGTGTTAAATTTATCTTTTTAGAAAGGTCCTTAGAAATGAGTGGTTTATATGCTCTCTGTTTCTCTCTTCAAAGATGCTATTTGGGTGGTATTTGATATCTTTCTTCTGTTTCTGTTGTAGTTATGCTTTGCACTGTGATAGGACAATTCCTGTCATGAAATTAGTTAGGTCATCAATTCCTTTTTCACTTGTTATTTTTGTTAGTTTACCTGGAAGCTATGCCTAGCTATGTCCCTAGGTACTCTGGAAGGGATCTTTAAAAATAGTGTACACACTTGTTTTAGTTGTTGCAGGAATCATTCTGCTTTTCTTCCCCCATTGTTCTTTGAATGTACTGAAAACTTTCTGTAAGCATTAGGTGTGACAAAGCAAAGATGTGGAAGTGGAGCTCAAAACTTCAGTGTATCTACTTTTGGAGAAGTAGGAAAGCTGTCAATATTCATTAAATGTATGCTTGTATCATAAAACTGTGGAGGTAATGAAAGATGCCCTTGGATTCATTATTAGAAACCAAGAAACTAGTATGGCCCCTCAGAATTTCCAGAGTTATTTCATGTGCTGGAATGGATGCTGAAGAACCTGTTCTCACAGTTTATCTATGGAAAGTGAAGAGCAGCTGAAGTTAATATAACCAAGAGAGAGAAGCTGCCTCTATAAATGGTGAAGAATTGACTTCCTCAGTCTGAAATGATGGCGGGCCTTTGGTTTTAGTTGTTTTCTGATGATATATTTTATTTTGCCTTCCTAGTTTTGTGTTTGTGTGTGATTATGAGCTCTCAGGCATGAAATCATTATGTTATAACAGCAGTGGTCTGTATTTTTAGATCCAGTGGCTCTTCTCTGCCTCACTGAGAACTGTGTGACTGTTTGTGGGGGCAAAACTGAGTTTCAGAAATATCGCTTCTGAAAAAACACATCTATTTTCACTGGGACTTTTTTTTTTCCTCTTTCAGAAATTTAAACAAAAGAATAGTGGAAAGCAGGATTTTAGATCCAACAGCACTTTTGGTGGGTGGGTATCTAAGTGAGGCATATTTTTGGTTTCAGGCATACAAGGAGTGGACTGGATCTTCTGTAGACTGTTCTTAATATCCCCAGCCAGTTACACAAGGGAATAGGGAGTAACTGGATACAGCAAAAAATATAGATAAGATGATTGTTTCTTAAAAGAACCTAGGAAAAGCTTCAGCACATTCACTTTTCAAAGATATATGGAATGGTGTTTTTAAAGAATGGTTATCAGCAGGCAGAGTAAGTTTGTGTGTTTCACCCTACATTTCAAGGCATGCTATTAGAAAATGATGGGTTCTTTTGAATCTACAGCCTAGTAGGCAATCATAATATTAAAAAATTGTCTGTGTGATTATTTGGGATTGTGGAGAAATTGATTTCATTACTCAATTGGTCCCATAGTTCTGTGTTCAATGTTTTATTTCCTTGTGACAAGAGGTGTATGCTTAGAAAACAGGACAAAAGTGCTTGCCTTCTAAAACAAACACCACAGAACTCAGAGAGAATTATGTGCAAACTTGAGTAACCATGACATTTGGATCTAAAGAAATATGAAATGACAGTAATAACCAGTATCACTGTAAAATTACAAATTATTTCAATTTAAGTGATTTCATTTTTCTGCACACATTTTTAAAGTCTGTCACCGTAAGCTGTTGACTTCATCTTGAATGCTTTCTGCAGTCTTGACAGTTGAGGATTTGTTAATACTAAATCAGTAATTGTTGGCTTTGAAGAGGGATCCAGCATCTTCAGCAAGAGCTTATTAAACTGTAAAATATGGATTGCCTTTACCCTAATGGCCTCTGAATCCTATTATCATCCCATTAGAGGGTGTGGGATTTTAGTAATTCTGTTGTTGTTTTCAGTGGGCAGCAAGTACAATGGGGAAGGGCAGGGGTTAATGCAATTCATCTCCTGTAATAGTGTAACAGTGAGTCCTTTATCGTTCCATGGGAATCTTTTCCTTATTGCAGGGAAAGTGGCTGCAACCAGAACTAGCCCCCACCCCCCAAAAAAACCAACAAACCCTTCGAGATTTCCTTCATTACCTCCACTTTGTAAACAGAACAGAAATTAATAAGTTGATAAATAAGCAAGTGCCAAGTAGGCTGCGGTCTAGAAGGGTTTTCAATTGCAATCATTATGCCAAGTGGTGTATTGAAATACCTCTTCAGATAAGATCATTATATTTTTAATTATTTAATTGCATTGATACTATAATACTCTGATTGGTTTCCAAAAACATGAAAGCACCTTATTCTTTTCCTCATGTGAAAAGTTCAACCCAAAATGTAAAGAAGAAAACAAGTGATGTAAGTGGTGAAGGTGGAACTTTTGTACTTGGAATGACAGTTGCCTTTTTTGATCTGTAAAAGCTCCCCCCAATGATAGTACACCTTGCTAGAGGAATAATTTCTTTAAAGTAGAAAGGAATATGAAGCATTAATAGGTATTAAGTGGGGGTAGAAAAAGTCATGTGCAGAGGTTTTGTCTGCCTTCAGTTGTGCACGAGGCCAGTGTGGAACTTTCTCAGCACCTGCTATGATTTATTTTTTTTTCCCCCCCAAGTGTTTTATGGAGATTGATTTGACAGCTGAATTTCAGATGCTAGAGGCAGCTTGCTTCTGATTTCAGAACAGGATCAAAAAGGGGAAGATTTCAAACAGATATTGCAAGATGAGCTGAGAGGGACTTGTCAGTGTAACTTTTCAGATAAACAGTATCTGATACGCTGATGTGCATACCATATTGAGTTGGGATTAGTTTGATTCATGAGATGCTTCTAGCTAATATTTCCCTTTTCAAATAAAGATGAAAGGGATTATTATTCAAGGCAGCTCCTTTACCTTTATTTATTTATTTATTTATTCATTTAAGAAATCAGAAGACACTTGCAAGGCTTGGAGTCTTCATAACTGTTTGGGTTTTTTTCAGTGTTTGTGTTTACTTCTTCCGTAGTTTTGTCTATAAACACAACATGAATAGCCAGATTATTTATTTATTATTTATTATGAATAGCCAGATCTTGCATGAAAATAGTAAGAAGGGCTAGAGCAGAATTTGGTAGAAGAAAAATGGACTTCTACCTAAAGCTCAATGAGTAATAGTCATGTGAGCAGCTTCTTACATCCTACCTGTGTTTATTTATGCCTTTTGCATGTTGGGTAACAGAGCCCAAGAAAGCAAAAGAGACAGATCTGTACAGAAGCACTTCAGATCAAGTGCTCTATAAATATTAATTTCAATATACAGATTAATTAAATAAGTATTAATTATAAAATGTTAGTAAAATCATCTTTACAGTCTTCCCTCTGTTCAGTTTGTGGGTCCTTGCAGTTGTTACACACAAATACTTGCTCCCATTAGGCCAGATCTGTTCTCTGTCACTGGTAATTCTGGGTTTTGGAGAAAAGGGATCGGTTGGAATGTCACAATTAGGAAGGATGAACAAGAGTGCTGGAAAGAGAGAGCCTGGTTTTGTACGGTGTAAGAGTTGCACCTGGATAATCTGAAAATATGCAATCAGGGACCAGTAACCCAGTTTCTTTACGGTGGAGGAGATAAGTTCTCTTTTACCAGTGGTGAAATTTAAATGCCTTACAGTGTGCTCTACAAGTAGGTCAGTGTTATAGCTGGAACCAAATCAACTGATTTGTCAGCAAACTCTTCTCCCTCCTGAGCTCACCCTCTTCCTTATTGGGTAGAGTCCATCTGTCTCTGTAGGTCAAAGTCTGGTTCTGGTGAGTGCTGAACAAATATGTGGGAAGGTATGATCTCCTCCCCTGAGTTAATAATCTAATTATAACCTACTCACATAGAGACACAGTATCTAAATATTTTAAGGGTTTTCTTCTTGCTTATGACACAATGTTAAATAAGGTTCCACTGGCAGAAATGTGCTTACTTGAGAAAATGGCTTTGTTCTGTTAAATCTCAGAATGAGTCTTTGTTCTAATCAGTAGGACCTGGATGATGACAATAGAATGAGGGAGTATATATTACCTTTCTATATTTGAATTTCATTTTAATTTCAGAATTTTGCTAAACCCTTTCAGAACACAGTTAGAAAACAAAAAAAAGTCACTAAGTAGCAGCACTGTTACAGATCCTAATTAATTTGCATACTCTGAAGTATACCATGAAGATGAGTAAATAAGGTTTGACAATCAACTGTTGCAAAAAAAAAAAAATTTAATAAAAAATTGTAACAAAGGGCAATTTTAGAGGACTTTTGCTCATAGCTTTGTGTAAACAAAACAAATGTGTGTAATGACCATCACAAGAGTAAGAAAGGTTTGACCCTGCCTTGTGATGCACAAGAGAGCGGCTGGAGTGAAATATTTAAGACATTTGAGGACTAATTTTTTCAGGTTGTAATGATCAGTAGATACATGAATTATCTTCAGCATTAGTCCATTTGGTTAATGCTGTTTTGTGTATCTAACAGGTTCTCACTTGTGATGCATTAGTACACTATTATGGTTTGATTACTTCCTATGATACAACCAACTTTTAATTTCATAACCTTGTTTTATACTGGATTATGTTTTGTGGTGCAGCACTTAATAGGAATATAGCCATTAGAAGGCCTTTTTTACAGAAGGCCTCTCATTACAACTTTTTTATTTCAAGCCTACACTACTATATTTTTGTTTATATGCTTCTAAACTGCTGGTTTAGAATGTATTATAAACTGGAAAGTGCTGGCATGGATTTATGTTTTTTGTGGTTTGTTTTTGGGTTTGTTTTGTTTTTTTTTTTAAATATAAATTTTATTGTAATTTAAACACATTGCGATTAAACAAACTATTTTTAAAAAGCACTTTAAAACAATTAAATTTTTTCAGTTTCCTTTTGGTATCAGAATGTCAACCCTGTACTTTAAGTACTAACATTAATCTACCATCAAGACCCTGTTGTTTAAACATTTGACATATGCCAGAGAGGTGGAGAAGGGAAACAACAAGCAAACAAAACATTTGTGCCAATGAGCTGCATTTTAAATTAACAAACAGTGTTGGTGTCTCATCCCAAATAAGAGAGCTGAACATAATAAAGCATGCAGTAGTTTCATTTTAATCTGTAAAATAAAAATGCAGTGCTTAGGGAAAGCACTGGGGGAAGGTGGAAGTAGATAAACATAGAAGTAAAGAGTGGCATAGTCAGGAATTAAATAACTTTTCATGCAGATTTAGTGGTCAGTTGTTAAACCCTGGGCCAATAACTTGAGCAAAAACTTGCAATCTAGTTTCTATAATGTGATGAAATAGTGTATCTGATTGTTGAAGATCATTGATTCCAATTAGTAATTGTTCTTTTGAATTAAAATTTCATTCTCTCTAGGCTCTGGTAACATTTCACTTTAGTTTGGCTCAAAAAGAAGATTGAAATCTAAAAAAGTAATCTGGTCCTTTCAAACCCCCCAAAAATCTTGACTACCAGAAGACCTTTATCCAGCTAACCTTATCCTTCTGTCTGCTTTTGTTGCTGAGCAGTTCTTTATTTCAAGTGGGGAAAAAAATGTCTTTCCAAATATGATTTCAGTTGCAGAGGTTTGAATGATGAATGGAGACCCAAAATGCATGACTGCAGTGCACAGGGGACTATGACCTACAGCATCCATTTGTATTTTGGGAGCTGGATTATGCCCTTCTGGGGGTACTTGGTGGTGTAAATTTGTCTGCCTGGGACATTTAAGCTAAGCAAGATGATCTGTTCTTGTTTGGATCTTGGTCTTATTGGAAATAACTTCCTTAGAAGAACTAATTTGGGAAGGATAAAGTCTTGTTATGTGAAGGCAGATAATGTGAAAGGTTGAGCTTATTACCTAAAAATAACTGGAAATTAATTAATTCTTTCTTTCAATTTTCTGATCCTGGCATACCACATGGGGGGGAAAGCCAATAAGCTAATTGAGTCAGGATTAGTTTTGTTCTAACTGTAATCCAGCAGAAATTTCTGTTGTTTTTCCAAAAAGGTCTGCTAAGCAAACATCATTAGACCCAGCAGTTTGAAAGGTGCTATCCTGCTCCTGCCTCCCACCCTCCATCCTTCTGAACAGCAGGAACTGCAGTTTGAATTGATCCGTTCAAAAGTCCATTCTAGAAAGTCTGAGGGGTCATCTCCTAGGAATGTTTATTTGAAATGCATGTTCTGAGGGCAGAAAGTAACCCATCCATCTACAGTTCTGTTTTTAAATAAGAAATGGTGGTTAGCCCTTGAGATTTTTTGTGTTGATGACCAGCTAAGCATCCTTTCAGTGATGTACAAATCGGAGTCCTGAGCTCAAACTGAACAGTGTGATTGGACCTTTTAGATATTTAAGGTTGGCTTGGCAAAGGGCAGCAGTCTCTGTTCCTGTTTTCCATGTCGAATTCCAGTAATTTTATGTAGAATATCACATTTCTCATTATGGGAACTTCAGCACTGTTGCCTTTACCAGACATTATCTCAAATGCAACTCGTTGGATTTCTTGCTGAAAGAGCTTGTGTAAGCAATGAACCTTTCTGACCTCATAGTGGAATTTTCATTATTTCCATATTATTCATGATGATCTGAATTCAGTCAGAGGTGTGAAATGCAATATCCTTTTTGCAAAGTAGAAATGCTTCCTATGCAATCTCAGCCTTGTGTTCCATACCCATCCTCAACTGCAGGTTTCATGCAATGTGTTTCCAATACCTGTATATTAAACTAGAGCTCTCCAGGTATCAATAATTCTGTGTAGTGGCAAATGTAGAGTGGTTTAATATTTATTCCTTCCCTGCCTTCTGATGAAAAAAAGCCCTCTCACCTACGTTAACAAAAAGCCTGTCTGCATCAGAATGTCTGCTTTTTTAATTAAAACATTGAGTTGAATTTGTGAATGAATTTGTACCCTGATAGCTCTGGTATTTTTAGAGACACAAGTGACACTGACTGAAGCAAGTATCTGATTCAAAGAAAAGATTTGGCTATTCTAGATTCTTCTGACTGTGAAAGCTAGAGATTACATGTGGCTTATATATATTCTACCATCAGAATGCAGAAAATGGAAGAGTTATTGTTACCTCCCCACTTTAATGTTTCTACTCACTCCCCCAAAATACATCTTAAGTAGAAGTACTGCTGTTCCTACTACATCATTGTAAAACAATATTCTAATATTGTCAGCACGACTTTATATTAACCACTTACAAAATTACTCTGTATGTATATGGAGAGAGTGGTACATAGAAATCAGAAACCAGATTTATAAAATGAGCATTGAGGGAATTGACAATTTCTTTTCACACTGAAGTCTGCTAAGTCAGTGTGATTATTCCACTCAGCACTGTATGGAGTTAAATCCCTCTCCTGATGTTTGCAATATAGCATCTTCATTCTTCATTGAAATTTCGAATGCATCTTTCAACTAGCAGAGAATTAGTTTGTCCTTTTGTGTGTATGGGTATTGGGATGATATATAGTCTTATTTTCCCACTGTCCTGTTTGCTGACTGCAAAAGAATGGAATGTCTCATTGGCTGTTTGATACTGTGAGAAGGGAAAGCTGCACTTCCACTGACACTACAGTAATTTGGAAGGGAAGGTGCTCTTTGTTTCTCTCTTGACCTGCATGGCTTAGTAGTGGTTTGTTGTGGTGTATGTTGTCATTGTTGTCTGTGTGGTGCCTGGCCTTCAGGAAATACTCCTGTGCTGTGCTGGCTTTTTCCAGAAAGGGCAGTTTAAAAGTTGGGAGCAGTGGTGCAGTCACTGCAGTACATGTCCTTCTCCTTTGCACTGCTGCCAGTTTTTGTGTGATCGTGTTGTGTACTAGATTACAGATATAATCCTGATAAAAAGTCTTTGTCTTCCTGACACAGTTTAGGGAAGGGGAAAAAAAAGTAAGGAAAAAGCAAAGAAAACCCCAGCCAGGGGCATTGTTGGGCTGTGCAGCAAAACTACAGATTTCAGCATGCTGTGCTTGAAGGGATCTGAAGAACTCTGTTATCTTCTTGCTCAAACTTTGTTTTCATGTGGGTTGTTCTTCGTACTCCAGTGCATTGGCAACACTTTGCCATGTATCCAGCTAACTGTGGGGCCTTGGGTTTTTGTGTGAGTAAAACAGGTTTCACCTTGACATAGTAAACTCATTAGGTGTCAGGTATGTCCATTTAGGAAAGTGTATGCTTCTAAGATTTTGGGGTTTTTTATTCAACTTCTTTCACTTAAAATTAGCAAAAATAAAAGGTGTATTAAAATCATTAGAGAGAGTGAGTTCGTGCTTTTACAGGAGCTCAATTTTCTCCTGTGCTAAGTCTCCTGAGATCTGTAGACAGTCGGTGCCAAGATAACATTGGCACCATTTTCTTATTGCCATGGTGATCTTCAGCTCTGCTGAATACTCAAGGGAGACTCTGGTATTTTAAAGCAAGTAGAATTTTGGTAATTAAAAAGGCTGGAAGGAAGGATCTTTCTAAATTTTGCCAGCTTGGGTAAATAAGGGCGATGAATTATGTCTGAATAGGATGGTTATTAGTCTCCTTTACTAGATTAGCACAGAATAATAGTCAACTACAAAGACTCTGGTGGTTGGAGGGGGACAGATGGGCTCTCCAGTGTGCCATCAGTGTTCAGTGCCCGAGCTGGGATCTCCAGCAGTCCCCCCTGAGCACTGGGCAGGGGCTGTGGGCACCTGCACAGCAACAACAGTGTCCTTTGTCCGAGGGGCACTGTGAGACCACTGCTCTGCAAGAGGAATTAAGGGCAGGAATACATTCCAGAAGATTTTCCAATTAGGCTGTTGCTTGCAAGTCAGACTCCTCCTCTGTATGCAGTTTTATTGAATGCAAATTTGACACGTTCCTGATGGCTGTGAATTTTTCAGACTCTCCACTGTTTCTCTGTCATGGCCCAGTTTTCAGCTCTGTGTGGTTGCAGCATGAGTCAGCACTTGGCCTTGTTTTATGATAGTCTGATATTCCTTCCACTTTTTTTTTTTGTCCTTTCTCTTTTCTGACCCTTTCAAACATCCTAGTCAGTGCACAAAGGCAGTGTAAGGCATGCTGAAAGAAAGGATGGGGAGGCACCTGCTATGCTAATATGTTGGGGTGAAAAAAAAAAAAAGTTGCAAAATCTTTGTACTCACATGATTTCAACCCGTTATTTCAGGTCAAATTTAGCCCTTCAGCCATAGTAGGTATTTTTGAAAAGCTGTGTATTGATTTGAACGTTTGTGTAAAATATGCTTTTGGCAAAGAAATAGGCATTTGAAATGAAAGTCAAATTGTTGTGTGTTTAAACTTCTTGAATATTTTGTCAAAACATACAAATGATTGTATCAATTCTCTTTAACTGCCTCCATCCGTATGCTTTTGCTCATTGATATCTGTTAATACTGCTTGTGATTTGGGGCAGGGGGGGCATTCTTAAATACTTCTTTAATAATGCATGATATTTAAGTTTGTTAACTTTCAAAGTAGAAAAAGAAAGCTGGATTCTCCTTTAATATACAGTTTAATCACATCACACCTGAAAGATGCCCATTATGCTAATTAAGTGTTAAAAGAGATTTCAGTCCATTTTGTATGTTAAAAACCAATCTCCTTATCAGGCCAGATTTTAAGGCTTGCTGAGGCAGAGCTTCTGCTGCCCTGGTGACTTCAGAAATGTATAAATGTGATTCCTTCAAAATGGAATTAGTGTGCATACCATTTCTCATGACAATCAGTATAAAAACTGTCAGTGGCCTTACCTGCAGTGGTAAGTGCTGACTCTCTAGAAGGAAATTCTTTCTTGAGCATGAGAAGCAGGAACATTGAGACATGTTTGAGCAACTCATTGCTGGGACCACTCTTGGAGGCTGCTCTTGTGTCTCTCCTCCTTGCAGTTCCATATTGATACTGTGAGGTAGATTGTGAAGAAAACATATGAAGGATTTGGGATTAAACAGGAAATTTGTGTTTGGTGTCAAATGGGTACGTGCATACTTACTGTTTCCCTTTTTTGGATGTGCCCTTAAAAATAGCTGTGTTCAGTGGATAGACTAGAACCTCCTTCAGGGAGCTATGGAGCAGCATTGCTATTGTGGAAGCAAAGATTTGGCAGCTTTGCACACTCTCCAGCACAGGCAGCTAATGAAGAAAAATACTGCCATTCTGGGGGGAATACAAAGCAGGTGTTGTGCATGTGCACATACACCCACCCCTTATCCCCCAGTTCATCTGTAATCCTCCTGATTCGCTTTGGATGCTGCTGCCTGAGCCCAGTCTGTGCCAATATGTGTAACACCACAATTTCACTTCTGAAGAGGTAGGTGGATTTGGACAGCTCTGTATCAATTCCTGAGGACACAGAGTAACTTTCCCCAAATGGTTCTGTCTCTAATTAGTGGGCACAGAGCCTTGCCAAGAAATGTATTTCTGGCAGAGCTCCACTTTGCTGAGTGGGTCAGGATTTTCCTGATTTTTATTACTGTACTTTATATGTGATTGATTTTGTTCAACTGAATGTAATCCCCTGGTTTGTTTGTTTTGTCATATCAGTATAAGTGAAATTAATCTTTGGTGGGATAATATTTCCAGATTTGTGTGTGTGTGTTTTTGGTTTTATGATGGGTTGTTGCCTTTTTTTTTTCCCCCACCCTTTTTTATGTATTTTAAAAGGCTTTAATGAAAGCAGCCATTTAGGTAGATTAGAAGCATACCAACTTCTCCAGTTATTTGCATTGGGTTATATTATTTAAAGACCATAATCTAACTGTACTCTACATTTACCTTCTTTAAAAAGGATAAACCTGTTACTTGCCTGGCTCTGAGCAAGGACTACAGTAAATAAACAAGCCCAAGTCTCTATATAGTTATTTTTAGCTTAACTATACTACTTTCCTTCTTATTTCAGTTCCAGATGAGATGAGAACTGCAAATAGCCTAAATTAGTCTGTAGCATTTATATCTTGTTAGGTTTCCTGCTTTGGAAAATATGCAGGAAAATGATTATACGTGGTATTCATCTAGAGGCTGATGAGTTTGTTATAATTATGAAGGTAGATGTAATGAGATGAAAACATCTCTTTCTTTAGGCTCTCTGAGGAATTCCTTCTCTCCATATGCTGTTGGGTTAACTGTTTTCTAACCAAAGAGTTCCTCAGCATTCACTTGGGATGTTTTAGGGAGTTTCCTCAGTTGCTGTGTAGGAGATTGATTGGCAGGTCTGGTATTAGCATTTATAGGTGATAACAAATTAAATTCTACATGCTCATGGGTGGATAATAAAGACCCCTTCGCATCTCATTTATTAAGGCAAATCTCCAGTGTAATTATCATTTTACCATTATTTAACATGCTAAATAACTTGTTGTTGAGTAATTTTCTAGTTCCTTCTAAAATACAGACTGAACTGAGATAGAAGTGTAACTAAACTCTTCATCTTGTACAAAGTTATAATATAGTAGTTTGGGTTTCTACTTCCTTTTATCTTCCAGAATGTACATTTTTGGGTTTTTTCAGCTCAAAGTTTTATAATAATTTTATCATTCTTAGACTGTCTTCAAATATTTAATAGGCAGTATGAAGCACTTAGCTGAGGAAACTGGAAGATTTATCACTTCCTGTACAGGGAATAGTGTTAGCAAGGAATCTGTGAGAATGAGATTACAAATATTTACTATTTGATAAGGAATGCTGAGTTTCCTTGATAGAACAGTGGATTAGAAATTGCTCTTTTTATTTAGTTTGTTTTGATATATATATATAGTCATACCTCCATTCTCAATGTGCAGTTTCATTAATCTTTACTTCAGTTAGGTTTTTGCCATTCCCACCTGCTGATGTTTTTATTTTTGTTTTTTGTTTTTTCCCACCCATGCTGCTTCTCAAGTCCTTTCATTCAAGCTCAGCTGTTTTCTTATTTTTTATTTTCTAGGCATACACAACTCAAAGTACAGCAGAACAAATATGGTTCCTCTCTATCCCATGCCTGTTGTTACTGTAATTTCATGGAGGTTTGGTTGACTTTTATGTGGTGATACCAATTTCTAAAGGAACGTGGGGTTTGGAGATATTGTTCTGCTCTTCTTTTGTTCATTTGTACTGTACCTGTAGAAGTGGTAATTTTTGGAGAGTCATACACTGACTATTTTGGTGTGAACTTTTATTACAGCAGAGGTTTCACCCACGATTGCAGGATGACTCTCTCTTTGTCTAATGTGGAGTTATTCAAGATTTCAACATAAGAAATAGCACGAGTTGTTCCTTCACAAGGAATTGTATTTTTTCCTTAACTGTCTTCCCAGGTTCTGTTGTCAGTTTTCTGAAGCTTCACATAAATTTGACCTAGAATGGAATGTTTTTTAGAAGCTGAATTATGTAGATATTTAGTCATTTTTCACCTTCTATGCTTATAGTAATGCCAAGCCACAGTTTGCAGCCAAACAGAGACCTTCTGCCACAGGAGGCATGTTTACATTTTTCACAGCAAGTTGAGATCACTGCCTGAGCCAAGTTTTTATTAAAGAAATGGTCACTTTGCACTAGTCAAATGTCCTGGTGGGTTTTTACCATGTTCTATAGGAGACAGCCCTTCTTGGGCTAGATCAGTTTCTAACTAAAATATAAACTATCTCTACCTTTTCTGCTTTCTTGACTGTCCAACATCCCTTTTCCTTAATCCTTAAGTCTCTCTTGATGTGTTATGCCCCAGAAAAAGGGAGAGGGCAGTTTTTCTGTGGTGACTAAAGCAGTAAATGTGTGTTTGCCTTAGTCATACAATGAATGTCCACTCAGATTAGAGATAATGCATTTACAGTTTGTGAAGGCTTTATCAAACAGGTCCCTGCAGTTTAGGATGTGAGTGACTTTGCAGCAGCAGAGGCTTTCTCAGCTGCTGTCAGTTCTTATGGAGCTCTGGAGAAATGCATAGCAAAAAAGCATCAGTATTTGTGAACTAGACTCTCTCTCTCTCATCTTTGCAGTCCTTGAAAACAAAAGTAATTGCCACTAGGATTGGGGTGGATGTAGCTGTGGGAGTAACTTTGTGCAGGGCTGCCCACACCATTCAGGTTTTTGTAGTAGGCAGCAGATGAGTGTGGTTTGATTCACCTCATTTTCTGTTATTACAGCTACTGTCTGCCTCTGTATCTTAAGTTTTTTTGTTTTTTTTTTTTTTAAATCTTGACTGGTATTTTCTTACGGGCTTTGTTTCTTGACAGCAAATACTCAAGATTTAGGAAGGAGATGTAGGCAAGTGTGTGTGTGCTGATGTGTATTCTGACTCAGGAACAACCTCATATTGTGTTTCTTCAAGTGACAGAATGATATAATTTAGGCATGGCATTCTGGGTTGGTTTGTAGAACACTGTTTTTCAGTAGGCTGTTTCTTCACAAATACCTTTAGTATAACATTCTTTCACATCATGGATTAAAGTCCCCAACTAATTTCTTTAAATTCTGTAGTCACTTAAGACTGAAGATACAGATAAAAATATAAACACATCAGTGAGATTTAGATGCTTATGCATTTTACAAATAAGTTTAGTTATGGCACAAAAAAAAAGGACAAAATAATTAAAAAAAATAATTGGAGGCTGCTAAGAAAAAAAAAGCTTGTAATATTTACCTAGATGAAAATTAGTGCAGAAAAAGTTACCATTTCCTACATTTTATATGGTAGAGAGTAAAGGTTCTACTTTTTTCTGTACTTCTGTAGCTTTTATTTTTTTAAAAATCTAATTTACTAAAAATTTTGTAATGATACACAGGCATATTTTGTAGATTTTTGACTTTGATCCTTTAATCGTTGTTTCATACTGTGTTGTCTTTATATTTTAAGGTGTTCTGGTGATAAAAGCCCTTGGATTGTTAAATAATTCTTAAATTACGTCTGTCTTGTGAGAACCTGACAAGAAGGGATTTACACTAAATCTGCATTTCCGAAACTCCAAATTTGTTTTGATAGCTAGCTGGGCAACTCTGCCTTTATTTCCATCTTTTAATTTCGCGTTTTAGCAACGAGGACATTTCGCGTGAACTTTTTTTTAAGGGCCGGCTTGAAATAAACTAAACACTGTGAAGACCAGGCCATTCACATAACCAGGAGAGATGGAAATTTCATTGTGGAGTCGTGCTGTCGCTGCCAAAGTGACCTTGGTCGGTGGAGAGATGACAGAGTGCTTTGCTGGCCGTGCCTGACAGCAGCGCGATAGCGGCGCCTTTGACAAATCGCCCGCATTAAAATGGGGGGCACTTTCGGCAGCACCGGCGTCCCCATCCATCAGTCCTGATTACTACACAAACGTCAGCCCTGGCACGGAGCACATTTGTCAGAGGGAGTAAAAAGCAGTTGTTAGTAAGAGCACTCCCTGTCACGGTAATGGACTAAAGCTCGCCACGTTCTCGCTCGTGGATTTGCGAAATGGCTCGGCCGGGGCTCGCAGAAAACACTTTGGGGGTGTGCAGTGCAATGGGATAATTAAACAGGGAGAATTACAAACTTTACTTACTTAACATACTTTTTACATGATTGAAAAGTTGCTTGAGTGCTCGAAGGACCTGAAGCGTATTTGAGAGAGTGTCTTCTGTAGAAGGCTTAACGCAGTAGGGAATCAAAATGCACACTGGAAAAATTCTTTGAAGTGCCTAATTCAGTTAGGTTTGGTGTGGGGTTTTCTTAATGCTCATTGAGAAACTATAGAATAGGAATTCATTCAAAATATAAGTAATCTCAGAATTGGATATGGATTGATATTTTTGGTCATTCATTCCAAGATATAAGTAATGGTGGAATTGGATATGGGTTGGTATTTTTGGTCATTCATTCCAAAATATAAGTAATGGCAGAATTGGATATGGGTTGGTATTTTCAGTCATAACTACTTACTCCTGCATCTTTCACCCACCTTTCATGAGGATTGTATGTGCACATCAAAGCGCTGTTAGAAACTTTATCATACAGGGCAGATGGTTTTTGTCATAAAGGAATGAAATAAATGTGGAACTGAATTATTTCATTGGATGGTAGGTGTGCCTTAATTGAGAGTGCTTGTTTAATTTTACCAACAGAGATGTTGATGGTGCTTGATGTTACTGTGGTTTGCTTTCATTTTGGTTTTACTGTTCTGTGTAATTCATAGAGTATAAAGCCCCTGATGATTTCTGTATCATAATTGAGGAATTCTACAGAAAGATCATCATTTCATCGTAAGTTACATCACTGTAAATAGTGGTGTCTGTACAGTCCAACTGATTTTATTCTTATTGAAGAGAGTAGGACTATCCCATAAGGAAACTGTGTAACTCTGGGATGACTTCTATATTGTAGAACTGCCATTCCTAAGAGCTTATTAGAAACAAGATTGTTCTGGTTTTCACTCACTGATTAGTCAGTATGGAGTGTATAATAGATGTAATAAACCTCTAGATAAGTATTCCAGGAAGAATGAGTCATGTAAGTTCAAATATTTGTTTGATTTTTGGGGGAATCAGTGCTTTTTGTGATGCCAATACTGTTTTAAACACAGCTTTTTCTGTAGAAGAATTTCTATTTCATATTTCAGATCTTTTGTCTCAACCTGAAAAAGAATGCAAAGTATGTGACAGAGAATACCTTTGTTCCATACAGAGAATGAAAAAAATACTGTTGCAACTAAGAGAACTGAAAAGCCTCAAACTGCTAATTTATTTGCCCATGTGGAGTTTTTGTGATGTGTTTTTTTCAGAAGTTTCACCTCACAGTTGTCCTACCCTAATTATTACCAATTCAAAAAAAAAAAAAAAAACAAAAAAAAACCATAACAAACCAAGCCTTTTGCCAAACACTGTGATTGCTAAAAAGAAATTTGCCTGAGGGAAAGCTGCATTTGATTTTTCAGTTGCACTTAGGTTCTTGTGTGGGAAACTTATTTTAGTTTATTAGTTTACTTTTGTGGGATGGCTCAACTTGCATTCATCAGGAAGAAGAAAAGGAAGTTCATCTGAAATGGGAAATACCAGAGTATTTCTTTGGATCTCTTTGAAATACTTTTGACTTTGTGTTGTGGATTAGAATCAGTATACAGAAGTCATTATTTACGTCTTTCAGTGAATAACCACACATCACTGATTGTTGTGTGTGCTCTGTCTGAAGTTAATTTCTCTTGAGCAGTAGAGAAGTTTATCAGTTTCTCACATTGCACAATAAAGTAGGAGTTCTCTCACTCCTCCTCCAGCACCTTAATAAACATTTAGAGTGTTTGATGCAGTGCAGTGTTTGCTACCAAGTTGTAACAATGGGAAGATGAATTTAAAACACGGGAATTCTTCTTTGGGGTCTCTAAAAAAACCAAACTAACTCCTGCATTATTAGTAAATGGCTCAGGTGTGATACCTGGGCACATCATTGCTTCATTTCTTTACAGTCTTCGTGCTCTTGGAACTATTAGCATGTTTATTTTCACTATCCTATGAAACTAAGAATGGATTAATAGAATCAAATCTTTTCTTAAAAAGGTATGTTTCAGAATTGTAACACTAACCCTGTTCTTAGCTACTGAGATTTCACTCAAACAGTGTTGGAAGCCTTTCTTAGGCCTGCAGATGTGTGGCCATAATTCTGTACTGAAACCTCCAAACAGCTTTTTTTTGTGTGTGTGTTACTATAAAGATCTCATTAAAATTAGATTTTGGTGAAAAATGGTTATTGAAGATTATTTTGAACCTGTGAAATTAAATGAAAGATTATCTAGATATTATATCCTGCTATGCATGAAAATGTCCATTCCTGTGCTTTTGTATTGATACAGCAGTGCCTGGAGGAGATAAACATTCCTTCCATCATCGGGGCTTTATTGCTCTGCCATTCCCTTTTTTTTCCTGCTGAGTAGATGTAATCAGTTGTATCTGTATTTGCATTATCAACTGTAGGCCATGCATAGCTCCCCAAGCTGGCTAAAGAATGTCTCTAAATGTTATTTATTATTAGAATTTGCACACAGCCCAAGAACATACGACATACAATGTTCACGGAGCTAATCAAAACCTCCAGTTAGCTTTTTGAATTTGATCTCCTCCCAAAACAGACTGACAAGTCAGATTGGTTTTAAGTTTTCTGGAAAATGGAAATTTCTGTAACACTCTCTGCCCAAAACACACCAGTTTGGGTAAGAAATGAAGTTCCCAACAGTTTGATGATTACTCAGCATGACCCCTGAGCAGTTCTCAGGGCAGCTGGTGCCTTAGAAAGGTGAGGTAGAGTTTCCAATCTGTAGGCATTTTCTGGAGTTTTTCTCTGTTAAGGCAGCATGGAACAATCTGTAAGGCAAATTCTGGCAGCCTGTCATGGAATCTGTTGGAAAGAATGAACTGTGACAGTGGGTTTTCCCACTAACTCTAATCTTCTCCAGTGAACTCCTCTAACAATGTTTTTTCTGCATTGCACTGCAGATTGGAATACAATTACAGGGATCTGTGAGGAATGGGTAACTTAATGATTGTTCTGAGGACTGTTCAAGAGGGCCTGAGGTTTATAGATTATAGCATCATTATGGCTCAGAAGTTAATAAGAGAGGGGTGTGATCAATAGACCATTTCAGGGCTTTTAAGGTAAGTTCAGTAGTGCAACCAGGGATCAGGATGGCAGTGAGCACTCTGGATTTGGTTGATGTCAAATCCTCCTGAAGAGCCATATGAAGCTGGGAAAGGAATGATCTGTGAGACAGGGGAATACTTAGAACTTTTCTGCTGCAGCAGTAGAAGGGATCTTCAGCTACAAGCCTTTGTGTTAATGAAGTTATACTTCATCTTATTAATGATTATTTTATTTATATGTAGTTTATGGATATTGTTGCTTGCGTGCTTCATCCCAGCTTTGCATGTGCGTGATGTATTTGCAGCGAATGCAAACAGGAGCATCCATTTGCACAGGGTTTATATGGATAAATGTTTTCTTTCATTACATTATCTCTGTGGTATAACCACCAACAGTGTGCTAAAATGTGAGAGACTACCTTCATTCAAATTTAGGCCTTAGTTGATCTTTCTTACTCTAAACCCCTATGTGTGTCTGCTTTTTCAGATTTTCCTGTTTATATTAAAATTTCAGGGAGACAGGACAATACTGATTGTGTCAGAGTTCACTGCTAAAAATCAATAGAGGACAAGCCCTCTTTCACTATACTGTATCTTGAATAAACACTAGTAGGATGATAAAAATCTTTACACTTATGTTCATACATAACTTTGTTTTCTTGAAAAGAAGGGCCCTTTTTTGGAAGTCTCATTTTTTCTTTTGGAAAATTCACTAGTCCTTTACCTTGCCAGTGTGCTTCTCTTTTTGTTTAGGTTGCTTGGAAATACTGAAACAGTAGTCCAAGTTGAACTCCTCTTTTGGTTTTGATGAAAAATATTGCTTGCATATCTACAGAATCTCATACTGTGCCCAAAATATTCCATAAAGGACTATTAAGCCAGGTAGAGAAAATTCATGAGACATTCCAACCATCAAGTATATTCTCTAAACCATTTGCATGCTTATCCTTAGTCACACTATATTAGTTTGCCATTTCTTTAATCAGTAAAAGTTTATGGACATGGTGAATTAAACAAGTTGATAATATTTGCTTTTTCTTGTACAGATTGACCTACCTGATTAGGTAGTAGTAAGATATGGCTTCAAGGGGATTTAAAAAAATGCTTTATTTATCTGTATTTTAAACTGTATGTGTATGAAGGAATTCTGTCAATAAATTATAGATTCAGTGACAATTCTGCTCAATTTTATACCATTCTAGTTCAAGCTTTCTAGTGCATTTTGTTAAAAAAAAAAAAGCTAGGGGAGAGGCAAAGAGATCTTCAGACATGACAATTGCTTGAAGTGGTGTTTGCAGTGATGGAAAAGACAGCAGTTCCCCAAGGAAGGAAAAACAACCCTACAGTTATTTTATCTTCTGTTTGTACACATCTGAACAGCTGGAGAGAAGCCTGAGTTGGAAATCATCACTTTTGTTGATGATTGTTCTGTCTTTTATTTATCCCTGTCTATATTCTGAAACTGCTGCTAACTTGCCAGTATATTTGAGTTTTGGTTTGTTGGAGTTTTTAATGATTTTTTTTATTTTTATATTTTTTCCCCACAAAAGAATATTGTGGACAAAGTGAAATTAAATTTCCTTTGAATACCGACTTCTCAAATATTCAGGATTATTATTCTGCACATCATTCCTCTGATGTGGAATCATGGGACAACCAGCTGTCCCTGAGCCAGCAGTGCCCTTGTGGCCAGGAAGGCCAAATGAGATCCTGGGGTGCCTTGGGAAGAGCATTGTCAGTGGGTCAGGAGGTGATCCTGCCCCTCTGCTCAGCCCTGGTGAGGCACATCTGCAGTGCTTTGTCCAGGTCTGGCTCCTCAGGAGAGACATGGAACTCCTGGAGCGGGTCCAGCAGAGGGTTACAAGGATGATTAAGGGACTGGAGCATCTCAGTTATGAGGAAAGGCTGAGAGAGTCGGGCTGTTCAGCCTTGAGAAGAGATGAGTGAGCACAAACTGATGCACAGAAGTTCCATCTGAATATGAGAAAGAAATTCTTTCCTATGAGGGCAGCTGAGCACTGGAACAGCAAAGTCATCTTCCCACTGAATTCAATGATAGGCTTTTGCTTCAGCAGATAACAAGTTTGCCTTCAGTAAAGCAAGATATTGTTGTGGAAGTCTGTGCTCTTTGTCAGCATTTCACAGTAATTCCCAGTGGGCCAAGTCCCACAGCTGCTGCTTGGCCGTGGCAGAGGGGGGTTGCAGAGGAGCAGTGCTGGTGTGCATTGGGGGGCAGTGGAAGAGCCTTTGAGAGGGAAATGGGGCACACAAACTGAGAGGACTTTTGAGGAGCAGTGCCAAACACAAGGCTGTTTGGGATAGAGAGCCAATCCCTGAGCTTTTTGGTAGTACTGCAATGTGTTTGTCAAGGGACAGGTACCATAACAGTTACTTCATTTGTGCTAGTGATGCAGATTCAAGGTGGCTTTGCTATTACTGTGGAATCATGACTTGTTTGGGTTTCTTTTCACTCTTCATATGATATTACCTTTGAAATCTCCCTGAATGGAATATTTTCTTTATTCAAGGAAGATACTCTATTTTTGCAAGGCTCAGTGTAGCCCTTTGTTCTGCATTTACCTGGAGATGGCTCAGTGGATAGAACTGACTGTCAAAACACATTGCTTTACCTGTGATACCAGATGTCATTCAACTGAGGCATCCCAGGTTGAGTTAAAGGAGTCATTTGTATCTGGATGAGCAAACTCTGACCAAAGACTCAAGATGCCTCTTTTTCCTTTTTTAATTTCACAACTTTACAGCTCAAGAAATGACAGATGTTTCAAATGTGAAAGTGAGAGGGTTGTTTGGCTTTGTTTTGGTTTGACATTTGATACACTAAGGAGAAATAAGAAATAATGAATGAGGTAGTTCAGCACAAGTGTGTCTCTAAGCATTAAGAAAACAGGGTGGTGGAAGTATTTGCAGATGCAGTGTGTTTTATTGGTGCCTTGGTTAACAAACATCTATGTAACCAAATCAAAGCTCAGTTTTTCTGAACTGTTGTTGAAAACATCAATATCCAAAGTTAAATATTAAGTAGATAATGTTTTGGTTATGAATGAGGAGCCTTGGTACTAAAATCTTTTGGTGGCCAGTTTAAACATAAGGGTTCACAGTTGAACTTTGGCATCTGGGGAGTGTAAGGTGACCAGCTGCCAGCAGGGATGACTTGACTGAGATATCAGGGTGGAGCAAGAGGGATTCAGATTGACTCATCTGAAACTAGGGAGTCTGAAATGACACACTTAGTCTCTGTGGATAGGGTACTTGGCAGTGCAGTTTACATCCTCCCTCCTAGTAATCTGAAAAGTAGCCATGACATTGGCTCCAGAGGGAGCTGCTTGGCAGCTTTCCCTGTGTGTGTCTGTGTGTGTGGGAGAGAAGGTGCTGTAATTAGAGACAATAGAATGTGGAGCAGGAATAGAGAGGAAACGGCTGAATTTTATTAAATTGAATGTTTTCATCAACAGCTAAGCAACAAACCCCATGTAACACCGTGAATTAATTGTGGAAAATATTTGTTGTTCTGCCATACACTTGCTGTGTAGCTACTGCTACAGAGTCCAGACAGTTCTGTGTTGTGTGTAATATTGCTATGAAATACAGGGGAATGAAAATGGGAAACTATGATTTCTGTTCATTTTATTTCTCTCCTCGATACTTTTTGTTTCCCTTTGAAGAGAAGAAAATAAGCTTGAGGCTCTTTCCTTTTCAGACCTGAACACCACAGATAGTTGTTTTACATATCAGGTCTTTAAGTTTTGAAGGGTTTCTGGGCTTTTTTGTTTGATTGGTTTTGGGTTGGTTTTGTTTTGGAATTTTGAGGGGAGTTGTTTTTATTTTAGGCATGCTAAATAGTACATAGGTGTTTGCAAATAATGGTTCCCCTGACAGAGGTCCTAAAAATACAATATGATTCATAAGAAAAGCTGGAAATTATTTTCACGGTAGGAAAATAGAAATGACTTTTAAGCTAATTTAGCATTAAAATATATTTGAGATTGGAGGCCTATTAAAGCTGTGGTAGGGATATCATTGCATGTTTGCTGAAATAGTTGTTCAGTTTTTGTGGCTTTTTTTTCCTGATTTTTAAATACAGAGTTCATTTTGCTAAAGTAACATCTGCACGGCAGGCCATGTATTTTTATGATGCTTATTTCACTTCCCAGGCTTTATAATGCTACCCAAAGGCATGCTGTGCTAAGCTAGGAATCCACTTTTTATGTCTTGTTGTTCCTGAATGACTAGATGAACTAATAATAGCCTGGAAGTACGTCAAAAGTGTGCTTGGGTTGAGCAAGGTAATGGTGTCTTTTTGTATTTTACTTGAAAAATTTTAATTTGTGAATTAAACACATAAATAGTAGTGAGGATGTTTTATAGCTGGAGGTGTGTGAGCTTGTAATGGGCAGAGTGGGTGTACAGCACAGTAGGAGCAAGGTGCTTTACATCTGCCAGTGGTGGTTTCAGTGCAATAAAGAAATGGGGTTCTCATCCTTCAGAGAAGTGTCTTGGAAAGCAGCTCTCCAAATGAGGCTTCTATAGGCAAAAAATAAGGGTAATCAAATGCCTGATTTTTTTGGGGCACGTGTGTGTGTTCTGAAATCAGAGAGCATTATTTGCACAGTGCTGAAGTGTGAGTGGAGACTGGCAGGTTTTGGGATGTCCAGGGGATGTTACTGGAGAGCCAGGTTAGTTGGGACATGTGGCAAACACCACTGAGTGTTTAAAGCCCAGGCTTGGGATAACAGGCTTGCAATGACTGCTCATCTGTATTAAAAACTGACTTTTCAGTCAGTCCCTTCATCGCTTCCTGAGAAAACAGAGACGGTCATACACGTGGAATGTCAGTGTGTCACTTCCATTCCACTCCTCACAGTTTAGTTTCTGGGATTTCTCATCCAGGCCCAAGTCCCTGTTTTACCATCACAACAATTTGTGACAAGTAGCGTAATACAAAATAAAAAATCCGTAATACTGCTCTCTAAAGTGTACTTACAGATGTGGAGGGAAGTTTTTCTAACTGATATTCCTGGAATGGTGCTGTATAGGGCTTTTGGAAGGATGCATTCCTCTTCACTTGGTGTGTTTGCAAATGGCTAAAAAAGCAGGTCACATCATCTGTTCTCCTGTCACCTCAGAATAATTTTGAGAGGTGCAGGGGAGCAGGGATTGCTTTCCTTCTATGGCTTCCTTAGCAAATCTCATTTTTCTTCATGTTTTTCTGAAGGACGTTTTTCCTGCTTTTCACTTGGAAATCTCTCCTGTAAGAACTGTCATAAATAATATTTATATCATCATACCATATCGATGGAGTATTTTTAAACGTAATGTAGGTTTGCCATTTGTATGATTGAAACACACACCTGGGTGTTATTCCCTTTCTTTGAGTTAGGTCAGATGTTCACTTGTTGATTTACTGGGTGATTTCTGAAGGACTTGCTGACAGTTTAAAAAAACCCTATCAAATAAAATCTGCATACTGCTGTTTCTTAGGATAATCAGTTCTCAAGCTGGTAGTTCAGAAGGATGGAAATACTCTACAGCATCTTTCAGGAGTGACTTGTTAGTCCTCCTTTGGGCCAGGCATCTTTCCATTGTCTTTTTATGGTGAAGATTAAATTGCTATAAAACATATAATCTGGTACACTGGGCTAAAATCCTTTCCAAGGGTGCCACATCCCTTTTAGCTAAAGAAACAAATTTGAATTGGTTCTTAATTCACTTGTAACAAATCTATGTTGACTGTTCCTGATCTCCATTTCTTATCTTCACAAAATTCATGTTTAGCAATTGGCTCCGTGTCATTTGATATCAGAGTTAAGCCAACAGGTCTATTAATTTCTTTTTCCTCCCCTAACCCTCCCTTTGCAAAGGCAGATATTGCTTTGTGTTCCTTTGGGGTTCTTCGTCCTCTCTGAGTGTTCTGAGATGATCATAATTGGTTAGAGGTTCTTTTTTTGTTGTTTTCCCAAGTATTTTATTGAAAACTGTAGGCTCAACTTTTGATATTCCTGATGTGAAGATATCTGTGATGCCCAAATATTCTTTAACGCAGGGATTTAAAAATTGTACACCAATTTTATTTTAATTGTGATACAATGCCTTTTTGAAGATAAAAGCAAAATCTGTATTAATAATTCATCTTGCTTTAGCACAACTTTGCTTCTTTTTTTCCCCCCTTAAGGGTTTTTTTCCCTCCCTTATAGTTTGTGGCTCCATGTTGTGCTTTACATTTCTAATGATCAGGAATAAGAGTACAATGTATAACCTTATTCTGTTATTAACAGAATTAGCATGAAAAACCCACGAAGAAGTCCTGAAAAAAATTAATGTAGATGTTGTCAAGATTGAAATGAAATGGGTTCCTAACAATTAGAGTTCATAACACACAGCATGAATATAGCAATTGTTCTGTTATGGCAGCTGACTTGATTGGATGTATATACAATTAAACCCCTGAAAAACTAATTTTTTAACATTCTTTGCACATGAGAAATACTGTGCACAGGTGAAATGCTGTGCTATCCACAGTGCTTTTGTTTGAACTTGCTAAAAAGCTCTCATATCTAGTAAAAATAACTTTAATGGAACGAAAGAAAACCCATAATATTTTTTCTTTTTTTTTTTTTTAGCCAAGTGCAGAACGTGCACATTTAATCCCTCTGTGATTAAAACACTTAAACGTGCACTTACCTTGTGTGTGAGTATTCCCATTCTCTGAAATGAGGCTGCTTATGCTTGAAACCTTTAGCAAGGCCATATGAAAGAACAGGTTTTGTGCATTGTTAACTAAATAGTGCTGATGACTCCATTAAAATGAACATGCATACAATATCTTTGAATTTACGTCCTCATTGCTCCCATTTTTCAAATTTGAAGTATTAAAAGGAAGGCAAAGCTATCTGCAGCCTTTAGAGTGCTGCAAAAGAAAAGAAGCCTCTCATCATAAATATCATTACTTCAATTGCATTTTTCCACCCAGCTGGGTAATTCTGAAGACACATCCTATAACTCATGCAAAGGAGAGAAGTGAAAAAAAGAGATCACACTTGGTCTGTTGTGCCAGCCATGCGACAGTAGTTTTAAGGTTGTATTTTATACACGTTTACTTGCTGTTTTGTAAACCTTACATTTTGTAATAAGCCTTGCATTCAGCTTCAGTGGAGTGTTGCAAGACTCAGTTACCTGCCATACTGTACCCATTATGAGCTGAAGGTTTTAATCCTTATTTATCTTTCTTTTTGTAAGGGTATTGGCACTGTATTATTTAAAAATACTCATAATGGTGCTCAGGTACTTGTGGAGTTCTGGTTAGGCTTTGAGACATTATTTTTCTGATGTACTGAATAAGCATAAATTGTCATCAGGTCTTATCAGAATAACAATATTGACTCTGTGCATACTCTTTCAGAATATGTATGAGGAAAATGTAAATCACCTATACTTTGTTTTGGCAGCATGGTTAGGCTTCTTTTAAAATCTGTTCACTATGGAAGTTTTGCATTAAGTTCTTAATATGTTTTTTGAAGTCTTCTAGTTGCTGGTAATTATTATGGAAGTATATCAATCCATGTGTAAGTTTATCAGTCCAGTCTCTACACCAGCACTCCTCTGCACTAACTTAGCACAGTCTGAATATGTTGGTAATTTCCATGTGATTTCCTCTTTAATAATTCTTTTGTGTCAGTCATGCTTATAATAATTAGTGGGAGTCTTGAAGTATTAGTGGCAAGAGCAGGCCCTGAGTGGATTAAGTCCATATTTTATCACATGCATTCATGCAACCCCTTAAGCCACACTGTGGAATTCTCTGTTCTTGTCCTGTTGTTGTTTTGTCTCAACCATGCCAACAACTCTGCCTGAGGCCACACTGTGAGCTCAAGGACTGAGCTGTTGAGGTCTGGAGCTGTTTGCTAAAATTCAGTAACCTTCTCCAGTGAATTGTGACTTGATATTAACCAGTTAATTATGTGATGTACTTAAAAGATCTTAGCATTAGTTTGGAAATACTGGTGTCATTCTAAAAAGTTGCTTCTTAATTGTTCTTTCTAAGGAATTCCCTCATATTTATATATAGAATAAAGGACCTAAAGAGTAAGACTTTGGTTACCTTGGGGCTTGCTTCCCTCATGCTGCTGTACTCACGGTTGGAAACCCTTTGGATCTGTCTCTTGTTTTGCTGTCTGAGTTGTAGAAACCTGTTCTTATTTAGATATTCTAATATCTGGCAGCTTGTGGTTAATAGTTTTATGCCCTGTGTTTATCCAAAGCCTTAAACATTTTCCATAATGGTTTTGACTAAGGCATGGAAGCAGATGATCTTTGAGTCCCTTCCAACCCAGCCCATTCTAGAGCTAATTGTGTGAAAAGAGGTTCTGTCAGTTGTCAACCCTCATCTCAATTCTGTTAACAAAACATGTAGGACTGTCAGGAAACTGCAGGACAGGGAAAAGGGCTTCACTCTCTTAAAACAGGCTTGCTCCCTTATTTTTTAGTGTCAAGAGTCTAAATTCTTACACACCTAGCAAGAATCAACTGGGTGAAAGAAAAGCACCACTTTTGCACTGATTGCAGTCCCAGATGATAACATCCTAAACAGAAAGGACCACAAGGCTGTATACACACCTTGGTCTTGTTATTTTTTTTCATGCCTGCAACAGGTATTCAGTGGGGAACCAACTTCTTGTGCCTACTGAATTTTAGAATTATTGTGTCATTTGGAAGAGCTCAAATGTCACTGTAAGGAAATAAACAGGAAGATGTACTACAGGGAAGCAATATCGGATGAAAATGGGCTGAGAGGATATAAATGTAATTAGCAAAACACATTTTCATGACTAGTAAAATTAGCACCCATTTATACATGTTATACACTTGAACCCTTGTTGACACCTGAGGCTGGGAAAATATATCTGCTAATCAAAACATGTAATTATATCCTATGAAGCTGAAGTAACGCACTGAATCCTTGCTCTTCATGGTGTTAATGATTTGTGAAACTCATTTACCCAATCACCTCAGTTTGTCCTTTCTTGCTGTATTTCTGGTCCCCGAAATAGTGAGGTCAGGGATGTGCTAAAGCAATTAAATATTAGATCTATGGAAGAGTCAACATTGCATAGATTTGTTAGATGGTATTGATATTAGAGAAGAACATGCTCTCAGCTATAGGGAAAAAAATCCTCTGGTTGCAAAATAAGCAAAGTAAGAGAAATTATTAACTTTTTGGAGAACTAAAATTCCTCCAGACCATTAATATAGCTGAGGAGTTGATAACTTGTAATTTCCCACTGGCATGGCCTTACTTTGCTGTCTTCAGAGTTGATGTCTACATCTGACTGGAGAAAATTGTGGTCTGATGCAAAAATATAGAGTGGAAAAAAGTATAAATGATTGGGTTTGTAAGGGTTTGGACCTATATATGAGAATTAGTGAGGAAAAGTGGGATGTAAAAAATGCTTACTGAGTTGAATGATACGACAACAGGTAATTTATTTTGGTTTACAGCCCATTTCTAAGGTAGCTTTGTGGGCATGTGAGAGATGAATTAACCTAATGCAGAAGAACAATAGTAAAGTGTGTTGCTGTCAGTGAAAGGTGTGCTGCCAGGGCTGGTGACACAGTTCTCTCACAGCTTTTGGTTTATGTGTGTAGCTGGAACAAATTGGAATTGGGAGAGGGGGAAGAGGAGGAAAGGAGGATTTAGATACAGTTTTTTGATGATGAAAGGTAGAACCAGAAATTAACTGATTCACAATAACGTTAAAATCATCTTCAGTTCATTCAGTTCAAGCATATTCAGGCTTCTTATATTATAAAGATGTTTATAGAAGGGAAAAGTGCTTTTTCTGTAGGACAGATGTTCTCCATCTTGATTAAACAACTCTGGCAGGTACATCTGAATAACCAGTCCTAAATATTCTTTTTATCACCTTGAGTTTCTATATCTAGCTGTCTTAGATGAACCAAACAAGAAGAGTTTGTAACAACACTAGTTTACCATTCCTCACTTGCACCATGAGAATGTTTTCTTTCTTTTTCTTAAAGTCAAGATAATTAAAATTTAAAATGGAATAAACATAATATACATAATGTTTATTAATCATGAGGCACAGTGAAGAACAGTGTAGTATAAAAATGCATTAACTAGTACATTAACATTAACACATATATTAACATTAACAATATGCATTAACGTGTTTCATATTAAGAGGTTTCCTAAAAAACTGGAAACAAGCAGAAAATTTACTATTTCTAGTCTTTGAAGATAAATTAGTTCAATGTGTTATAGTTCTGATGATATAATTTTTCTTTTTACCCTGATTTAATGTGAAACTGTGGCAATATTTACATATGGTATTTGCTATATGCAGTGTAGTTACTGTCCTGAATTTCCCCATTTGGTTCCATTAATCTCATAGTTTTGAATGAAGACTCGAGGAACACCATAGATATACTGGAAAAATCCACAATTAAAGTCCACAAAAATGATTTTAAAAAACTTGCTGTGTATATCTTGAAATAAAATTGGAGAGTCTGTATAAGCCAAATAAATAGAACTGATATGATAACATGTAATGCTGCATTGAATCTGTACATACACATAAGTAGTCTAGCACAGGATTGTTCTGTTAGTTACTACTGGACATCCTCTGGAACTGTTGTAGGTGTTCTCTTGTTATGGGATATGGGGTAAATCCTGTGTATAAGTTGAAGCAATTACTCAAAAAGTCAGTCTGTTATTTACTATCAAGAAGACTCCAGTTCTCCTTTTGAAGTCATTAGGTATGATTTTCAGGTATGGATTTAAAATTTTTTGGCCCTTTATACACTGCTTACCTCAAACCAGTGATGTGTTATGGAATCTGAATACGTGTTATGGAATCTGAATACGTGTTATGGAATCTGAATACGTGTTATGGAATCTGAATACCTGTGCAGTGAGTGGACTACTTGGACATTGAGAATCCAGGAACAATGCAACAGGAATTTGGTGAAAACTAGTGCAAGTGGCTCTAGAATATGCTCAATCACAGGCCTTGAGTTCACTTCAGAGTGAAGTGTTGCCTGGGCTGAACTACTCGTACCTTAACACAGCCAAGGGTTCTTCATGCTTAGTGACATTTAAATTTAGCATTTTTCCTTGCTGTATCAGTTTGTATTACCCAGTCATGCAAGAACATTTTGGTTTTTTTTAGCAAGGTTGTTTTTGCACTCTCTTCTGAGGATTAAAAGAGCGACATGTCCAAAGAACAGATCTAATCCACACAATTCTCTGCCTACATTGTGCTTAATGAAGCAATTTTGCAACTGAAGTGCTTGATTTTTGTCTTTGAGTCTCTAGAGAGGGGTAGATGCTTTTGGGTACTTTCCAGAGGAAGACTATTCTGCCATGAGTTCACTCATTTAAGTTCTGTGGACAAGACCTCCTCCTGAACACATCTCTGGAGTGCTTATTTCTCTCCACTGACTGTAGGGAATAGAAGGTTTGGCTTCACTGTAAAGAATTTGGGCATGGTCTAAGTGTCTTAACTTAGAAGAAGAAGGTCCTGCCCATATGGGGGTTTTGTAATGCATGCCAGAGATGTTGACCAGTAAGTAACAGTTTAAAAGGGTTTCATCAGTGTCAGATGGTAAAAGCAAAGATGATAAACTTTGACATATTGTTTGTGAAAAGGCTACTTGAGCTGGGCCATTGCTCACTTGCACCTTTCAGAAGTGATGTGTTCCACCTTGCAGTTGTCCCTGCTGTGAAGCACTGTTAGAGGTGTGATTTTCCTGATGGTCTCTGTGTGCCAGAGGATATCTAGGGTCTGTCATGACTGAAAAATAGGATTTGATGTGTGGAAACTTAAATAGTCGCAAAGGCTTGTGGTGAAATAATAAAAGCAAGTGATATTAAGAAAGCCTTTCAGCTGGGAAGGGCTGGTTAAAATGTCAGAGTTCCCTTGGTTGATTCATCACGAATTGTGTGAATTGTGTCATGATACACTACTTGGTAAAATTCCTATGTCCAGATGTGAGTTTGTGCATTTTGAAACTTCCTCTATAAAACAATTGCAAAGCTCTGTTTGCTCCCTCCTTCAGAACAGTGCTGGGTTTACAGCTCAAAGTTTCTCTGTATTGGAACAGGGTCAGCAGCTGTTTGGGTTTTATGAGTAATAAACATAAGTGCTTACAGTAAATATTTGGTTTTAAATTCTGTTTTCTAATACATGCCTTTACTCCCAGGTGATTGAATACAGCTCATGGCCACGGATGACTGCTGAAATATTTAATATCCCAGATTAATGACCACTCAGTCCCTAGGTAGCTGCATCAGAGGTGTTGTGGTAAAAGCAGTGACCACTGGGGGGTTGCTACTGGGCTGAGGCACAGTCTGTCCTCTGTTGAACTCTGACTCTAGTCACCTGTTCACTCACTTAATTTGTCTTCTCTTGCCTTTGTGTCTTTTCTTATTACGAAGATATTATATCCATTCAAACAGAAAATAACTTTTACAGACTGGTATATCTTGGTCCAATGGTTTCCTAAAAAAAGAAAGTCTAAAAAAAAAATTCTGACATGTGGAAATTTCTTTTTATTACGTTCTTATCTCTTGTCATGTTTCTACATTAACTGGCAAACTAGAACTTGCATGTAACATTTTAGGCATGAAGAATGCCTGCCATCCAAATGCACTCTTGGGATCCACTGAGCAGCAGGGACGTGTTCAGGATTTGTGCCCAGCACAGAAAGAAGGCAGAAGCTTGCACAGAGAGTGCCATGCCAGGAGTGCAAGGACAGGAAACACAACCTGTGTACAGGGCCAGCCCCCTCCCATGCCTCATTCTAGATGGAGCCTTAGTGTTTGCATGATATTTAATCCTTAATCTGAGAGGATGTGTGAGGTGTTCAGTTTATTTGCCTTGGAGGGATAAAATGCTTGGCTGCACCTATTTACAACCTGAACATATTTCTTCAGGACAGTCCTTTCTGATTCTTGCAGCTTTTGAGTTCTTTTTTTTTTTTTTTTCCCCTAACAGAGTTGTAACCAGTTATGTTGTGTTTTTGTTTTCTCACCTTCTTGGCTGTCTTTTCAAGTCTCTTCCTCCAAATTTTGCTGAAGGTTTTGTAGTTTGTTGCTCCATTTTATGCCAGCACGGAGTGTGCAATGAACAGGCAGAAACTACTGATGTGGTTCTTCTTTTAGCAGTTTTTCACCAGGGAAACTAGCTGTGAACATGAGGTGCAGTTTTTATATGGACATCTAAACTTGGGACTGAGATTTTTTTTTTTTTTACATCTAAGGTCTTCTGTGTATTTGTATTTCAAAACAATTTTTTAGGCTTATCATATATATGGAAATAACCTTTTTATGAACTCTGAACATTATCTGCACTATTGTCACAGATATCCAAGTTTTTAATGCAGTTATGTGATACAATGAAGTGCATCATTTAATATGTAGAAGAGATTCCTTTTAAAATAGCAAAAAACCCTTGCTCACCTATTCCAATATTTTTATGCAAACTGTTTGAAGATATAGGTATAAATGAAACTTCAATTCTCTCATTTGCTTTACTGTTCCCTTCATGTGGGACCTTAAGAACCATAACACAAAAACAGCTGCCCTAGGAGGGAACTGGGGAGTGTTGGTACCTTGCAGGAGCCCTTTGTGTACTTCTGATTTTGGTTTGATCTGTCACAAAACCAGTCCACAGTGCTGTGAAACAACATCAGGGCAGCGATTCCCCCGCTGCTTATTGACATGTTTGTGTGCTGTGAGCCTGTCCCTGAGTCCTCCTGCACCCTGCTCCTGCCTCTAGCTCTGTTTCTACCTTCTCTCATTCTAGGGTTGGCAGTGAGATGCAGTGTTCATATCCTGTTCATATCCTAATAATTTGTCTTTAAGTCTTGAGATGACTCTGACCCATTTATTGCTTTATTTCTTTTTATATGGCATTTATGAATGATGGCCACTTAAAAGATGGACAACAATTGAAAATTTTCAAATGTCAGCCTGTTTCAAATATAATTTAACACTTCTGAAGTTCAAGTCACTATTTGGCCTTTTTCTTGCTTCCTCTTTAATGAAGACTGAAACTTTCTTCATTCTGTTCTCTTTAAAGCAGAGGGGTTTGATGCAGATTAACACTGGATCTACTTTTCAAACTCCCTCCTTCATCCCACAATAGACCATGTATAGGATCAAAAGGCACCATTTTGATCATCTAAAATATTTGGAGATAAACTCTCTGTGAACTGTCTTATGCATATGGCATTTCCATGATTATGTTTGCGGAGGAGGAGAAAATCTGATTTATCCTTTTTTTCCCCAGTCGTGATTTGTCATTGTAAGTGAACATCCTTTTAGGTAATATAGTCAACACAGTTAATGCTAAAAGGCATCATCCCAGTTTTAGCCTTTATGAAATATCAATTATATTTCATATAGAGACCATGAAGTTTTTAATTAACGGGATTTATAAGGAAATACTTCAGTGTGCATTGATATTTCACTGTGTACACAAATGGCCATGAATGATGCCATCATTTTGCACGTGGGGAACAGAGGGCAGATCTTTTCTATGGAATGTTTTGGGGGGAGTTTGGAGGTTTCTGTGTAATAGCACTGTCTTGTGCTATGGTTTAGATGGCTTTTATCTACCCACTAGAAGCTCTTTGAGGATAAATTGACAGCCTGCACGGTGTCTTTGTACTCAATCACCTCTGTGTGCAGAGTGCCAGTAGTGTTTTCAGAATAACACTTATGATAAGGAAAAAGCAGGCATAAATGGGCTGCTGAGAATTTATTGGTACTCCTCGTTCTGTTGATCAGGAGCTTTGCCAACACAGTGACTCAACTGCCTGTTGAGTGAACAGGTAGAGCCTTTTCTAGCCAAAGTATTTCTCCTCCTCAGAGATAAAAATAAGAGTTGGTGACTTAAGGGTAGAATGAACAGGAGCTGAGACAGCTTGTCACTGCTGAATCTTGTCCTGACAGCTGCCTTAGCAGAATGCATTTGATAAACTGTGATTGACAAAATACTTGAAAACTGCAGCTTAAAACTGAATTTCTGGAGCATGTGAGAGCAGACAGGATAAAGTAAGTATAGTCTTATGAGCACACTGAGCTGTCATCACGCACATAACTCTCTTTAAATTTGAAAAATAGAAAGCTGTAGGGGTACCTAGACTGTCCTGATATAATTATCAAGATCATTACTGTAATTGAGGCTTTATTTGAAGCTAGGTCATTATGCAATATTTTGTGCTTGTTTATTACAGAGAAATCTAATGTTGTAACTCAATTCAGTGGTAGAGAAGGGGCAAAACAAACAAACAAAAAAATTAATCTATGGATTGCTCTGAAATTTTTGGAGTCCATACATAAATTTTGAGGGGTTTTGGTCCATTTTGATACTAGAGAAAGAATTGACAACAGTGGACCTGCTTTCCCTGACTTTACATTTCTGGTCTGAGAATAATTAGATTCCACTTACTGCAAATTAAACTCATTATTCTCCAAAAAGAAAACCCTTCTAATGAGTCTTCTGCACGATTGGAGGCACTCAGAGGGCTCTTTCCTTAGGTGGGTTGTCTGTTCTATTTCAAACCAATATAATCTGCTTAATTGTTTACATAAAATATTGTCCATCATTCCACAAAATTCTGGGAATTAATTACATCACTCCTATGTAAATACTGGGATGATTTTCAAAGCACTTCTTGATAAATTCAATTGCAGAAGGAAGTTATGGAACACTGCTAGTATTGACTGCAGAGTGCTGTGGCAGTGAGCAGAGCACGGTGGTCTGTGTTGATTGTAGCCATTAGACTGCACTGCCAGTTGATGCACGTGGTGGTGTTTGTTCTATTTTTACCTTTGCATTTAAATTCCTGTGAAGGAAAGATAAGAAAGAGGTAAACAAATGATGCTTATTTGCTCTTGAGTTGAGCTCCTACCTGGCATGTGACTTGAAGAGAGAGGGAACATTTGGGAAAAATGCCTGTGCATCCTTTGGAAAGGATCATATGTCCATTGATTCTCCAGCACACTTCAAAAGGACATATCCCTCAGGTTTTAATGAAAACATAAATCAACCAGGAATAACTAAAAATATGCTTAAAATGAGCAGGAAACTGGGTCAATCACTGCATGACTCGGTATTTGCAGCTTAGATAGAATATATTGCAATGTTTGTCACATCATAAATATCCTTCTGATACATGTAGAAAGTAGTTATGTTGATTTGCTCCAAACCATTATCCCCTTTGAGTCAGTGTGTTTAATGCTGTCTCTGACTGTGCACAGCACAGCCCTGGGAGGTGTTGGTGTGTGTCTGTGCTGTCCAGGCAATTCTGGCTCATCTGTGACCTGCTTGGTTTGTGCAGAGTCCTTATGGCTCAATTCCACCAGGGAACAGATGAGTGTAGTTGTTATAAGCCTACTGTGATGTGTGAGGTAAACCTACATTATTACATCACAGAGCTGAATTTATCTGGGGTTTTTGAGTGTGTTACAGCCTCCTGCTGTGCTTTGCTGTTCTGTTCATGGGACAAACTTAATTTTGGTGTTTGGGGTTTTTTTTAAATGGGCTGGAAAAACAGAAACATATTGAAGTGAGTGTTTTCTGTGTGCCAGTGTAGGGAAGACAAAGGGACTAAAAATTTCCTGAAAAATCTCACGATGTGAATGGGTGGGGGAAAGAAAACAGCAGGTGATGTTGTTGAGGAAACATGATGGGCTCTGGATTATCTATTACTGTTCAGGAAAGTTGTATTAGTGCAACAGTGGGCAGTCCTGTGAAAGGCTATCCATAGGATATTACAATAATGCAAACAACTCTTCTCTTACAACAAAAGGAACCAGTAGAAAGTTTAAAGAAAAAAAAAAACCAAAACCAGAAAATATTGTCAGTGCCACTGTATAAATGTGTGGAAATTCCATACATTGCCCAATGTGTTGAATTCTCATTCTTTCATTTAAAGAGTGATATAATAGAACTGCAAATGGTAAGAGGCAGTGAGATGGGTTACCCAAGGATGGCATAGTTTCCTTGTGAAGAATTAATGTAATAGTTTAATATTCTGTGGTATAAAACAACCAGTGAGATGATTGGAGTCTCCAGTTGTGAATGACATAAAGAATGTGAATAAGGAATGATTGTTCACTGCTTTTTTACCTGTGTGGGAACTATCCAACATCAAACTGGCAAATGGCAGATCCAGAATGAGCAAAATCTACTTCAGAAGCATTCAGCATAGCTGTTGGACTGCTTGTCTCTGGGCTTTGGAAATACTAACAATTCACACTGGTTCAGAGCCAGACTTGAGAAACTGAGGGAAGAAATATCCAACCAGAGCCATGGAATAAAACTTTCAGAAAATTTTGGAGACAAGCTCATGGAGTTAAAGAGGATATTCTCAAGTATTACCTTCATATATTCTAGTATTAGACTTTTCCCTAGGCTGGAGAAGTGATAAAATATCCTTGATGTGACTTGCTACTGGTTGTATTTACCTTCTTTATCAAAAAATACTGAGAATAGTTTTGTTTCAAAGCTGTAGGTGATTTCATTTTACAGGCTGAACACATAGTTGATAAAATTTGAGATTGAAATCTTGTCCTTCCTATCTTTTCTCCCCAATAAAAACCACACTGAAGTAGTAAGGTTGTCTGCTTGTCTTTTTGTAAATTGTGTGTCAGTTCTTAGTTCTTCTAAATTGTTTACAGGCACAGATGACAAATTAGTTTTACCAACTAAATTACTTGAAAACTGTAATTTGATTTTTTTTTCCCCCCCACTAATGGAACTTGATGTAGAAAGACAAGAGAGATCAGTAAGGAAGAGTAGGTCTAAAGGTGGTTGGCACTCATCAATTAATTAACTTGCCATAACAATTTGAAAGCAAACAATAATTCTTAACAGCAAAGAACATAACTGTATAATGAGGAAGACAGGTGCTGAAGTTATTACTTCAAGAGCTTCCTTGTTTTGTTCTGTGAGGCATTACTATTGCTAGAACACTGATCTCAATCACTTCCTTTGTATTTTTAGAGACTTGCTTGATTTTTAAATGAGCTGCAGTGTTAGAGGCAGACAGGATGTTGTAGCACCTGTGGAACATTCAGGTTGTTGGGAAAAAAACCACCCAATATGTCACTAACGTGGGAGCACTTTGGTCCTTCTTACCTTTTCTGTCCACATGCCTTTTTATACTGTTTTTTGGACAGAATAAATAATTTTTTGGTGGTCTGCTTTTTTTGTTTGTTTGTTTTGGAGGAGGGGCAGGGTGACACAACACCCAACATGTGATGATTATAACTTAGTGCCATTAGAATTGCAGGCTTGAAGTGGAAAACCTTCTTTCCTTTGTTTTATGAATCCCTTTCAAGCTGTCACAGTGCTTCATTCTGCTGACATTAGGATAAATTAAAACAAGGAGAATCTTATCAAGAACAGTTAATTTGAGTTTATTCCCTTGTTTTACAAAAGAAGCAGGAAATTAGTATGGGCAGATAACTTTTTCTGGTTGACTTATCCTTTCTTTATACTTTTAAACTGAAAAATATTTATCCCACAGTAAGGAGACAAATTCTTTTTAAGGAATAACTTTTAGAATTTAAACTCTTTTTAGCCTTCTCTACTAAGTTTTTATTCAGTTTTGTGGGCTGCCAAAAGTGATGAGAAACAGCAGTGGGTGCTTTAATTGAAGTGTTGATTGGTGGTAGTACAATGCATGTAATCTTCTCTGTATTTTAAGCTTTGTACCTGACCACTTTTGTTGTAAAGCTTGATTAATCTGAATTTTGTCACCATGTTTATGTAACGATACCAGGCTTGGAGATTTATTTTATTTTTTAAATACCTAGATTTGAAAAATCCCTTTGTAAAAGGCTTACTGGTCTTTTCAGGTGTCAAGGTTTTGATCTAAAATGTAATCATTGGTCAGAGGCTGACCTAAGTGGTACTTGTGAGAAAGACTTGCATGGAAAAGGTATTAAAGGGAGAAAGCAACTGTAGAGAACCTTTAGTTTCTGCTTGAGACTGAAGCTTTTCTTAATTTTTAATAAATTATTCCCATGAGAATTGTGACTTAGGATTTTATAAATTACAAAGATCTGACTCGTGGCTGATTCACTGGTCTGTGTGGGGATACTAAACCATTCCTAACAGCGTGAAGTAATAGTTGTTAAATTGACCTTTACTTCAAAAGGCAAAGCAGAACCAAACCAGAAGGGAACAGCACGAGGAAGAACAAAAAATGTTGCTCAGTTTCAGTTGGAGTTTTTTTCTTTTTATGTGAGTCACTGACCATGTTGAATTAGGAGGCAATTATGCATTTTTCAGGTGTTAGGGCTTGGCTATTCGGGGGTGTTTGAGAAGATACATCCAAATTCCCAGTGATGTAGTGGCATGATCTTGAAGTGGTTATTGTGAGGTTGACTGACACTCCAATGTAGACATAACCATTTGGACTTAATAGGGCCTATATTTAATTCTTCGTGGAAATTAGAATAGTAAAAAAATTTCATTTGACTTATAGAAATCCACTTGAAATTTAGTTTCAGTTCACTTGGAGTTCTTAAATGTAACAGACTTGTGCACAAAGAAGCAGACACATCTATGCACTCTGCTAAGTGCTGGTCTGAATTAGGGATGTCCCTGAGATTCTTATGGTACAAGTACATCCTAATGCTTTTACTAGTCCATAGGAAATGAAAACACAAAATATAAATATTTGTCATTTTAAGTCCTGTGCTGTTGTCTCTAATATAGCTAATTGTTTACTTTATCCTGTATAAAAGGCAAGGACAGTGCACTTGGAAAATCCAGCTCCTGGTACAGCGGATCTGTTGCTGGTCATGTTTGGTAATATTTAGGAAGTCTTAAATTGAGGAAAAAATTTTTCAGACTCCCATTTTTTGTAACCTTACCTTTGGTAGGCTGAGGAGAGGGAAAATGATGTAATTACCATTGAGTTCACTGAACTATAAGACTCTTTTAGATGTAGTTGAACTGTATGAGAGCGTTTTTTCTTTGCAGTGTTTGTGATTCTTGCATGAATATTTGGTGGTAAGATACTTTGTGAAAGTATACACTTCAATATGTCTTGTGGGTGTTCTTGTATTGGAGAATAATTTTGCTTGAGAGCTGCCACTGTAGGTAAAGCTTTTTAAGTTTAATTGACTTGTTGAATGTGCTTCAGAGGAGAGAAAAATGAACACAACTTTTGTAAAAGATCAAACAAAACATTGGATACAAAGTGTGCAATAGAACATAAGAGAGTAATAGAGCAGAAAGTAATTCTGTCAAGACAATACAGGAAAAGTTGTGTGGCCTTTGTGTTGCAGAACACAAAGTTTGTATTCCCATACTTTTGTGCATAACTTTTGTGTTACTGACTTTTTTTTTTCATAAGTTTTTCACACTCGTAGTTTACCTCTGGAAATGATGTGTGTAGAGGTTGAGGTACCACATTTTTAGATCTGTCCACTAGGCTTGGCCTGAAGTATTATTGTAGAATGTGATGGAAAACCATAACAACAAAAAAGGTTATTTGAGGATAAAGTAAAGCATTGACCTGCCTGGTACTGAGTGTTCTGTTAATTGTTATGGGTTTTGTCCTATTCATCAGAAAACATAATGATCATCAATAAATGGTGAGTGAATAGCAATGAAAATATACTGAGGTACTAACAGAGGAGCAGCTTCTGCTCACAGAAAGTGCTCAGGAGAGAGGAAATCAGACAGCTGGGACAAGACTCAGCCACATAGCTGTGATGGGAATGGAACAAGTGTTTGTTACTGGATGTTTTTGTGCAAATATTGGGAGGGAGGGGAAGCAGCTTGAGAAATTCAGGGGGTTTATTTGTAAGACTCTTTTTCAATGCTTCTGAAGTGCTACTTTCTCAAATAAACCATCTTTGTATTGTTTACTACCAGTAGAAATTGGGTTATGCCACTTTGATCAATAGAAGAGGGGAAAATGAGAACAGAGCTTAGGAGGATATTTAGGCTCTGGTCCTGTTTAAAGTCCCACAGTTATTGTCTAGATAGATGTTGAGAAAGAGGCATAAGAATTATGGGTGGAGGAAGCAAGTCTTATAAAATGCAAGGAAGTTTTCATATGTACAAAAAAAAACCCTCCCAGACAAACCAACCATAAACAATGTGATATCACCTTAAAGGGTGGAGCACATGTTATATGATTGGTGGCCAAGCTTTTAGTGATGCCTGCTGGGAAATGCTAAACAGTGAAATGCCAGAATTCCTGTGAACTAATAAGGTGGAAAATTCATAGTACATGTTTGGAAGCATCCATTCAGACAGCACTGTGAAGGGGAAAATTCCAGAGGGAGAAAACTGGGGATGGGGGAAGAGAGGCAGAAGAAATGAGGGTGATGCTGGTTCCTGGGTAGGTGACAGGTGTGAGTAGTTGCTAGACTGGCTCAAAAGATGAAGCATGAATTAAGAAAATGAGTCTGCTGAACAATGCAAAAGGCAAGCAGTTAGTCCCAACCTCTTCCTGACTTCTTCCACTGGGTCAGGAATTGCAGTACCTGTTTTCTCAGTTTTCAAATGTGTTGCTAGTATTTGTACTGTTATTTAAAATTACCTGTATCAGCACTGATTTTTAACTTAAACTGGGGCTTGAGGCAGCAAGCTGAGAACTGCTACTCATTCATCTTTGAAAGCCAAGTACAGAAAGCAGGTTTCTTTCTCCCTGCCAGTGACTGTGGGAGCAAAAGGATCTGTGGGCACTGGGGGGTTGGGTTTTAGGGGAATGCATAGGAGGACACAGGAAATTCACACAGGTTTTACCTTTTCCAGGTATAACTGTGGTGTCTGATAGGGACTAAAATTAACTTAAAGATCTAAAGATTTACTTACATGAGATTTTTTTTTTCCTAATTTTTGGCAAGGTCAAAGATTGTAGGTCATAGTCTGTTCTTTCCTCCCTGATAATTGAAAAATCCATTACTATCCCTTTGAGATATTTTTTTTATAAAAGACTGCACTAAATCTGAATAAAAGCCTAATAAGTAGATTAGTTAGAACAATAGTCCTCATGAGGATGGTTGATTCCAAGTGTAGCTGCTAGAGATAACCCTAAATGCAATTAGGTTTAACTCCCTGTGAGTGTCAAAGGAAGGGAATACCCATGGAGACTTCCCTTCAGGTGACACTATTTTAAAGTGTCTCAACATTGAAATATTCTTTCCTTTGGGCCTTGGTAAAAAACTTCTCTTTTTTTGAAATTATTGGAGAAACAGAACCTGTAAACTTATGTTTTAACCATTGGGTTTAGGTGTTTCACTTAAAAAAGGGATGGCTCAGCTTGCTTGTGTGAGCAGTTTGTTCTCCTCTGTATCCTTGGTAAGGATCAAATATCCCAAAGTGGCCATAGGCAGGTGAAAGAGAAAATAGCAGATGAAGTAACATACACAAGCTTAAAGGGTAATGTGATAAAATGTCAATAGTTGAGATGTTGATGGATTAATTCTGGTTTTCCTCTTGAAAGAGAAATAAAAGCAAAACTTGCATTGAAACAAAAAGGGAGACAGTAAAGATTTCAAAGCTTTGCATGTTATAGGATGTGATATGACAGAAACTGTAAAATTGCAAACCACTAAAGTGGTTTGATTGAATTCTAAGTACCACAGAAGAATTGTGCTTTATTTAAGAATTTGACCCCCTTTTCACATGAAAAAAATAAAAAGCTTAGTGAAACAATTCCATGACCTCCCTTTTGATATATACCTGCATATGCATGTGTTTACTTGAAATTAATTATTTTTAAAATATGAAAATAATATCAACTTGCTGGTAATACCAAAACAAAGAAAGGAGCAATATTTTTTCTCTATCAGTTTTATACTGATAGTCATTGTGCTCTGCCCTTTACATATCTTCATCTGCCTATTGTTCTTTAAATTGTCTTTCTTGATAAGATAGTGGAGCATTAGATAACTTCACTATCTTGATAAGTGAAATGTTGCTGAAAAACTCATTTTCCTTCCTTGCTTTTAAATCAAAAGCCTATATCATCAAAAGTATTTAGTCATACCACTTAAAAATTGAATTTCTCATGTGGCAAGGAGACATATAACTGGTTTGTAAGCCCTGTCTGGTTTTAATTGTTTGTAGCTTATCCCTTGAAATTCCTTTTTCCCCCAAAGTTAGGGATGTGAGACTCAAAAGTTGTCATTCTTTCACATTATTTCAGTTGTAGCAATATATTTGTGCTCCTAAAAGCTCGTGTGTTGTCTTATATCTTTAGCATACAAAGGGGTTTATTTTCTATTGTTTTGGTCAGCTCTTTTTATATCTGTAAGTGTCAATGTGTTGCCTTTTTTTCTTTGCATGTAATAAATGACTGTGGTATACAGAACACATTTTCACTGTTGATTTGTGTGGGCCTTGGGTGCAAGGTTAAATTATTATCTTATAAAAATTATAAAAGATTTGAAGCTGAGATGTACAAAGTAAAATTCTTTCTCAGTGAAGACTTAGTGAACAACAAGTGTTGGAGTGATTGTACATTAATTATTAGGCTTCTTGTCTCGCTGTTCTGTGCAAGGAAAATCATGTAAATAAATAAAAATGGGGTTTATGTTTCCTGTTTACTACATCTGAAAACTCTCCTGATGGTATTATGAAATTCAATAATAATTTTCAATTGATTTTTGTGCTTTTCAAACGTGAGAGGGCTCCCTGATTACTTCATGTTTTCAAAATCCAGGATTGTTTGAGTTAGTTGGTTTTAGTCAGAGAGAAATGATTCAAAACTAAAGTATGGGTTTGTGTTTTGGGGGTTTTTTTCTATGTATTAAAGTCTCTCTTCCTAAAACTGGAGAGTTTGTATGAGGCATAGGTAGAATTCTCCTTGCAAAAGTGGAGTTTTGTTGGTTCCTGTCTAGCTGAGATGCAGCAGAATGAGCCTGATTATGTTGTTAGTGAATGTAAAAGTCATCATGCTGCTGCAATAAACATGTAAGAAGTGATTTATTACATCTGAAAGTGTCCATTTTCCAAATGTATCTTAAAAGTTTGGTTTTAGATAACCAAAAATATCTTTTGCAATGATATAATGTTACATAGTTGGCTATAAGAGTAATGGATAGTACACTGAAAATAAGTTAGGATGATGTAGCATGTATGGAAAATCTCCTGGCCTTCAGGTTAAATTCTAATACATATTACACAGATTTTTAGGCACTCAATCCTTTTTGTGGTTAATGATGCCCACAGTGGGTATATGGACCTCCTGCAAAGCAAAATTGCACCAAACTGCTGCTACTCAATATGCCTTTTTATATGTCATTGATACCAAAATAAAAGAATTCTCAATCTCTAGCTAACAATGAGAAATGTATTTTTGTGTTATTGAGGAATTCATTGGGTGGGAGGAGGTGAAACATTTTATTGGCTGTATTGCACCAAAGGTGAATGGAATGGAAGAAAAGGAGGAGAGCCATCTCTAAAATGTTATTTGTTTTATTTCATTTAGATTTTCACACACACCTTTCTGAGAAATTGAAAGACAGACAGACAAGCTGGCAGCAGCTGGCTGAGACAAAGAACTCTCTAATACGTAAGGTTTTTATTTTGCTTAAACTCTATTCCTTGTAAACTTAGAACCTAGTTTAGAACTTGTGTGTCGTGCAGTGATTAATCTCGTTCTGTTTATGTTCTGCTTTATTATGTGTTGTGGGATTTCTTCCTTTGTTTGTTGTTTCCCTCTGAGTATTTTATAAACCTGATCTCTCTTTACTCCTTATTTCTATTTCACTGTTGAATATTACCTTCCTGGTTTGATTGAACTAATTAGGGGTGGGTTTTTTGCTGGGAGTCTCCACTGAAGAAGCTGTTTGCCCTGAGCTGATGTTGCTTCATGTCATTGCATGGAGAGAAGGAGAGCTAAGACATGTAAGAGATGCTGGATGTGGGTACACCCAGGCATAATTTAAAAACAATATGGTACCTGTGTCCAGCAGTATTTTCACAAAGGCAATTTAGGTATGTGGTATTCCACTGATAAAAGCTTGCATGTAATATGTGTTTCTTCAGAGATTCTTAAATCTGCCTTTGGAATGAAAAACGTGGTGATAACTCTGTTCATCTCCAGTCTTGCTTTGAATTTTTTTGATCTAAGACTTTCAGATTCAGACCATCACACTTGATGTGTCACTGAAGTTTTGTGTCTTGGGGACTGTGCAAAACAATCAGGAAGTTGTGTTGGTGGTTTTGGCTTTGTAGGGAATCACCTCATTGATAGTCAGCATTTTTTTAAGTGCCACTACTCCCCACACACATGCATACCTTTTGTTTCCCTGAGAGCAAAACTCCTTTGGAAAAAAACCTGCAGAAGAAAAAATTGCTGAGCTGTAGTAATATAGATCTAAAGACATCTTAAGGGATTTTTGTACAAAGATGATTCAGTGACATCTTAATCTTGACATTTCTTGAATTCAAAAAATGGTTTTCATTCATTGGATATGTGCACTTATACTAACTGTAGTATCAGCATGTGCCATTACTAAATTAGCAAGGGCCATTTTTAAAAAGTCTTTTGTCCTCAACACTGCAATTTTTACCTTGCATTTGACTGCCTAATGAGATGAAAGATGTATTTTGTTATTTCATTCTTTTCTTCCATTGCACCTGTGACCTAGCACATAATTGAAAGATACCTTTCCATTTGGGTTTTTCAGTTAAGCACGAAAGTAAATGCTTTGCAAAACCAGGGCCCTAACCAGGAATAATATTGTGCTTGCTTGATATTTACATGAGACCTAAACTAAGGTTTTCTCATTGCCCCCAGCTTTATTTTCTAATAAAATAGTTGCTTGACTGTTGGCAAAAACTAGTGAATGGCATTATTCTTTGGATCTCAAACAGTGTCTGAACAAATCCTGGGACAGTTTCTTAAGTGAAGTTCTGGAAAGTACTGAGCATCTGTGACCGTGCTGTAGTTAATGCAGCCCACAAGTGCTCAGTGTGTTTTCAGTCTGGAGATAAGGACTGTGTGTTGTCTTTCCATGCTTCTTAGAGGAGTGGGAGCCAGAGCATTTGGTAGAGCAATTAAATTTCCATAATGCTGATGTATAGTGCTAAAAACCGCCCAAGGTGGTATGTAGGTGGTTGGTAATAAAGATGAAATTAATAAGGGGTGGAAATGATTTTGTACATATCTCTGCATTTCTGAAGCATCGTGGTTATTGGTGTTGCAGCAGGGATTTTGGCACAGGTGAAATGAGTGGGTTACATTCTCTAGGCTGTACTAAATCTCAAAGAATAATACTTGAGAGCATTTTCCAGGAGCACAGGAAGATTTTGCCTAACAAATTGCATCCAAGTGAACAATATCTTCTCTGACTTGAAGCTTTGAAGCTTTCCATCAAATATTGTTTCTCTTTGGTTTAGTTATTTTCCCTGACAACCTGATACCCTTCCCAATTCAAACAAATTTGATTGATATATTGCTTTTAGCTTTTGGTACTGTGCTTGTTCAGAGCTCTAGAAATTAGGAAGAATGGGAAAATGCATTAATAAGTATACCTCAACTGAAAAATACTTAGTATTAATTCTTGCCTCTGGCTTAACAATAAATATGCATTAAAGGAAATAATTTGAAGCAAGCAACAGAAAACCTGACTGCTAGTAATCTGCATGCTCTAAGTGTGGTTAGAAAGGTGCAGTGAGATTGTAGATCCAGATTCTGAATGTGCTGACTGGCATTGATATCAGCCAAATCTATTATGTTAATAATTCAGGGGAATTGACCAAAAGCAAGCTTTCTCTCTGCTCCTTTTAAACAGTGCCATAGCATTTTTTACATCAATCTGGTTGCTGCCAAACCCAGACAGATGGCACTAACCTTGGTTTAAAGCCTCATCTGGCTGAGAATGCATCCAAATAGTGTTGCAAATCTTTCCCTGTGCGTGTTGTGTCAGCAGAAGAGGACTCTCTGTGTCACCAGGAGTAGAGCCCTCAGAGTTTGCATTTAAAAGGCACCCAGTTATCCTGTGTGCTCCTCTAGTGGATGGGTTGCTTTGCTGTGTTCTAATGAAATGTTTGGTTTCTTGATCTGCTCAGCTCTTGCCTTGCTAAGGAGGAAGATGCCACTGGTGCAGACCAAGAGGTTGTGGAAAAAAAAGAGGTTAAGTGCTGAACATGGATATTAGAATGGTCAGTGCTTCAGAAATACAGGCAGAGGGGTTGTTGTCACATCCATGCTCAGATGCTGGAAGGAAAAAAGAATACAAGTGTTCTACAGAAAAAATATCTCCCCTACCTACTATTTGGAGTAGCCCTGAATCTCACCTTCTCTGAATAAGACTTTTCTGGGAGAAGAATTCCTAGTAGATTAAAAAAATACAACAAACAACAAAAAACTCCCCCAAATACCTTGGATCTGTCTCCCACTAAGCATCCAGACTGAAAAACAAAATCAAACAAACAAAAGAACAAGACCACCCTTGGTTTCTTTTTCGAGCTGTAAAATAATGTAACCAAAGTTCAGAAATTTATTGAAATCAGTAATGCTTTTAAAGCATTCAGGTGGTAGAATGTTGAGTAATACATAAAAGAAAAAGCAATGTAATGATGTACTGTTGGAATATGGTTTGAATAGGACACTGAGAGACCTGTTCTTATTAAATGACAAGGGAAAAGGGTCAGTTCCTGGTGCAGTGGGTCCAAGTCAACCTGGATGTCAAATGCAGTAGAAGACTTGACGGGGAGGGCGAAAGGATTCAGTCAGGTAATTAAAATATATTGCAGTGCACTAACAGTGGTTGTCCAGGCAGCCTTGTTTCTACCATTTCCTCTCCCTTGGGTCACTTTGCAGTGTGCTTTAAGCATCTTTGCTGTTTGTCTCAGCAGGATGATCTCAAGTAAATTGGGATTATACGAGTCCAGGCATTGTAGTGCAGTCCATAGTCTCTGAATTCATGTATAATGCTGTCAATGCCAACAATATTTGAGTGGCTCTGGTTGTCAAGCTGTGTATTTGCTGTGTTGTTGCAGCAAGCAAACAATATCTCGCAGATCTGTGCGAGGAAGGGCTTAAAGTAATTTTGGGACGTTATCTATCGAGCTGGAATTTGATGAAGAGAGGAACTGAGCCTTTTTGGGGGGGAAGAAAATTAATTGGATTTTATCCTGTGCCTATGACATGCAGAGACAAAACACAACTGGCTGTGTGAGGAGCTGATTTAGGAGGAGGATCTCTCTATGGTATATCTGAAATCATCAGTGAGCACAGTAGACTGATGTGCAGTGGCCTTCACATATAAACAAGTTCTTTTACTTTGTTGAAAATTGCTTTTAACTAGTGTGTATTGATACTGTGGAAAGCATTCATAATAATTCTCTTTAAATCACAGTGGTGAGGAATTCAGTTCACTTAACTGCTTTCACTGGGGATTTGCCTTACTGAGGATTAGATGAGTTTGCATTTCTGGGATGTTTTTTAGGTTCACATTCTAATGGAAATTCTTTCAAAACTACATGAGCAAAACCTGGGGTTATCATGGGATTTTAGCAGTGATTTCTTTAAGTAGCCAAGTCCAGGGTTTGCAATGGCTCTTTGTTCATGCTGTTTTGTTAAGAGACAATCAACCAGAGAACATAAACCACACAGCCAAAAGTATGTGATCAAATGAAAAAATGAGAACCTAGGAAATTCTGAGGGAGAAGTAAAACTCTCTTGCATATTGGTTCCTGTTAAAAAGCAAGCTGACAGTTCTACCAGGTGCCTCTACTAGGAGCCATGTCACAGAATTTGTTTTAACACCACCAGTATTTGAAATAAAGCATTTGGAATTTGCTTACAAAACAAAACAGGTTGTGTGATAAAGCTGCTGGAAAAGTACTCTATCATCTCAGATTTCTACAAACCCATCTCCTGTGTAATGCACCGTGTCCTAAAAACTGGAAGCCATGAGAACAAGAATTGTTATTTTAAGGAATTTTGTGACAGCTTACCAAAAAAATAGTTTTTCACTTTTTGCATGAAGCTTCTACCTTAAAGATACTGATGAAATAGGTGGCAATTTTTAACACAAGCAGTGATAAAATAAACACCATCTGCTAGTGTTGACTTATTCCATAGTCTTCTCATGCTGGATGATTTTATTTCACTTTTTTTCAGAAATAGTTAATGACACATCTGCTGTGTGGTGGAGGTACGTGTTCAGTGATTAAATGTGGACAAAAGATTAGGGAAAACAATAAGAAACCTTTTACAGGAAATTGAAGAAAATATTCAAGTGCTGTAAGGAACTTTTTATATATATATATATATATTTATATGTTGATGCCTTTTGTTTTTTATTTTGACCCGGTTTATTATTGGATCACAAATGTTAAATGTATATTCTTTCAAAATACCTGGTTATCATGGAAAACTTCTCATTTAGTCTTCATTTTACCAAAGCAAAAATCTTTCTTCACCTGAAGAGCAGTCTCCTCCCACATCACCCCAGTATTTCCTACCTGTTCCTTCTCAGCCAGTAATGAAGAGTCTTTGTGGTGGGAATTCCTATTAAGCACTTTACTGCAGAGGCATTAGCAAAGTGATCCACAAAAAATGCAAGCAATTAGGCTGTTAAACCTGTGTTTACCATGCCAAATCATATGTCCCTATGCTGTTGTCAGTATAAGTAGATTTTAATAAATCCAGAAAACTAAATGTCTGGATCTCCATGTGGATGGGTGGATATTTAATTTTAAGATTTTGAGATGTAAATTAAAGCCATGGATTGGAAAGCTTAGGGGAAAAAAACCCACCTTTTGGCTACTTTATTGTCTAGTAGGTGGAAAAGCAGGATGGAATGCACAGTGACATGGATTCTGAATCTTTGTCGAAAACTTTAATCTTAAGTAAAAACAAATTCATTGTCATCCCTTCCTGTCATCAAGGTCTGTTTAATGGTATGAAATCCCTGTCCTCATTTTATGGTTTCACAAAGCATTTGATAAGTTATGCAAATAAAACTGTATACACTCTAAGAAGAAAATTACATCTGGAAAAAACCCCAACATAATATAAACATTATGTCCTGAAACATAGTGAGTAGAAATTAAGCCTTGCATCAGCTTCTGATGAACACTGGCTGAGGAAATATTGATAGAAATATCTTGAAGAGTAGGCATTTCTACCTGTAGTTATTTTAATACTTTTACTTAAACTTCATTCAATTTATTATTTTAGTAATGAATGTGTAGAAAAGCAGTGCCTGGGAAGTAATATGTGATTAATGTTAATTGTTCTGATAAAAGAAAAAAAGGAGCAATCTGACTCTGGAGTTCTGTCTTCACAGACTGCATAGTAATTAAAAATTGGAATGAGAATTCATGCAAGTTGCTCTAAATGCCTACATTAGATAGTGAGCATTTGAAGTCATCCCATGTTCCTTAGCAGTGATAAACAGATTTACATAAGTTAAATACTTATATTACAAACCTTTTGGCTTGACCTGATCTGTGTAAACATTTCATTTATGAATTATCAAATCTCTTTGAGAGACAGCCTTATGTACGTGTATTATCATTTATGTTAATCTGCAACGTTTTTCAAGCTGCTGTGCCTGAAGTTCGGGTGAAGAATCCCTTGCTTATTCATACCCATATGTATGCTGTGAAACTTGAATAAGGAGGGAGACAAGAAGAACTGATTTAAAAAAATAAATCATATACATATTTTTTTTTTGTACTGGTGCCATAATGCTGTAATTTAGGGTTACTTCTATCCACTGATATGGGGGAAAAAGTGAGGCGAGTCAGAGCAGGGAATTTTTTATGTATGTCCGTAGCTTGCTTGTATAAAAAACTTTCTTTGGTTTGGATTGTGAACTGGAAATAAAGGTACTTTATTCCAAACTCCATCTGCATCTGTGGCAAAACCTCTATAGCCTCTAACAGAATATGTGATGTGTGACACTATACTTTTTATTTTGGAGAAGGAATGAGGAAATGAAGACAGTAAATTATTGTAAACTGTGTTACTTGCAAAGGCTTCCACTTACTTTGATGCACAACTGCATTCAGAGCTTGTCAATGGAAGGGCAAGTATTTTGATAGAAATGTAGTGGATGGTCTTCTTGTATCTGAAGAATTAAATCTGCTTGGGTTAAAAAACAGAGGTGAAAAGCTGAGTCATGTAGGACACTTCTTGATATCCATTTCCTTACTGGGATAAGGGAGTTCAGTATTTTCGACCAACTTCAAAGTTTTTCTCCTGCCATTAAGACTTACAGACTTATCTGATAAAATGTTTTTATGCTGCTTCAGAATGTCTTTCCTTAAGCAGGATTGTTAGGAGTTAGTATTTGATCCTGATATAATTGTTTAGATTTTGAGTGATGGTTCAGTAGCATGAATGTGCTTCAGAGGCAGGTTTTTCTGTAGTGTATTATGCTCAGAATCTGCCCATTTGTTCCTTTTTTATTTGGAATGAAAGCTTTGCTTTCCCAGTCAGAGTCTGAGATAGGAAAATACTGTGCCTCAAATCCCACATGGCTTGAACTACCCGCTCCTGATTAATGAAAATATTGAATGTGGTGTTAATGCCAGGAGGCTCCCGAAAGGACTTACTGAAACTTACTGACATAATCCTTTTCTAAGATAAAGCGTGATTTTTGTTTGATTAAATAGCATGTGGAAGTGAGAAATTGAGTGCATTTTGGAAAAGTAAATGAACTGCAATAAGGAAAAAGAATCAAGTGGCCTGTTTCTCATTATAAACCAGAAATGTTCCTCTGTTACCTAACCAGCTTGCAAGATCTTCAGACTTATTTGAGCACTGTAGTATATTCATTTTTAAGGCAAAACTGTACTGCTGCACTGCCTCCTCTTTCCACTCAAAGAATACTTGGTGATTCTCAGAATTAGTTATAGGTGTTGCCCCCGAGTCTGGATTCTGAAATTTGACTTTGTGTATCCTGTGATGAAATCATCATTTAGGGGAATGCATAATGGGGCTTTTTTCCAGTAGTAAAACCAGCACATGCACCCTCCCTGACAGGTTATTACCTGGCACAGGCTGAACAGCCACGTGCTCTGATGTAGCAAGTGCCTGGTTTAGTCACTAGAACTGACATATTCAGAGTAATAAAAGGCATTTCTTAGTCACTGTCAGTCCTCATTCTCTTTGTGAAAAGCCTTGTCAAAAGAAACAGCAGTGCACTTGCAGACAAACTTCTTGTTGTCTTCTACTCTTAGCAGGAAGGATTGAATCCTTCACTTCTTAGATCTGAGTCAGAAGTAACTTCATTTTAGGTTGGTTCCTGAACATTATGTCTGATTGAAAATTAAATTTTGTAAAAAAAAAAACCACATGAGCCCCATTGTCTGAAAAGCAGATACCAGCTTTTTTTTTCTTTTGTAGGTTAAATGTAGGATTTGTATCAACAATCTGAGGCAGAATTGAAATCAGGAAGGTATGTTTTGGATAGATTTAGGTTAATCTGAGGAAGATAGATAGGATTGATGTGGTTTTTATTGATTTCTTCATTTTCTGAGTCACTTGTGTGATATACATTATTGACATTCCTTTTAAGGTGACTCAGAGGTGGGAGAGTCTGCAGAGTTAGGAAGTAATGTCGGGTAGTTGTCAGAGTGGTAAATCCTGTTACTGAGGTAATGAAGTCCTAGTGATGTGAAACATTAACAGCTGCAGCTGTTAATGGTCACAAATGTAAATGCTATTTGCTTTCCTTTACTGTGCTTTTTCAGTTATGTCCTAAAAGTGTGGTGGTAGTAGAAGTCAAATTGTCTCGAAGTTAAATACGAAGGGGAGAAATTAAAAATATCTCTTAAGTATGAGTAAATGGATATACTAAATACATGTGGAGATTCATACAGACAGAATTTAAAATTAGTAAAATCTAAGCACTTGAGCTGCCCCATAAATTAAGAAATGTTGTATAAAAACAGCTACTGCTGTTATAGAATGCTTCTACCTGTTTTCCATGTCAAATTAATATAGAAAAATGTACTTTTGAAATTTGTATGCTGAATATGTGTACTTAGCTGAATTCCTTGTTCTGCTTTTAATTAACTGCTGTTCTAAATTTGATTCCCTGACCAGGTCGTGCTTATGACCATTGTTTTACACAACAATCAAATTAGCATTTAAAAAGTCCTTTTCCTTCACCTTCATTGTTCTCATTATGGAAATATCTATTTCAATGTTCATGCTTTTTTCTAACCTGAACCTGAGTGAGCCTGTGGCTAAAGAAACCCTCCTTGCCTCACCTGCTTAGAGCAGAAAAATGCAGGCACTGCTCTTGAAGTGGTATCACTTAATAGTGACAGATGACTTACTTTAGTTGGAGGGGAATGTGTAATAGAGCTTCAATTTTGTTTTATAGATACATATGCAGTAAGTTCTGGTTTTGTGTTATGTCTGATAGAAAATGTACAGACTGTAACTTTCTGAATTCCCAGAATGACCTTGACTTCTGAACGTTTTCTGTCAGCTTTTTCTCTTTATTCCAAAGTAACTCTATGTCTTTTTTACTTCTGTACCTTGCACGTGGCAACTGTTACTGTCTGTGACTTAATGGAATTAAGTTACGGTTCATTTTGAGGGATACGGGCTAAAAATAAATAAACAATTCAATTTCGTAATTCAAACCTTGATAAACTCCAGCTGTCTAAAGTCAGGGTTATTTTATTTATTTTTTTTTATGTTTCACCTTGCATTTTTAGGCTCCCCTGTGTCACCTCCTAGCTCCTGTGGAGCTCAGGTGTCTGCCCCTCTGCAGGCAGTGGCTGGCAGGCACACATTTCCAGTGTCAGCAAACGCCCGCCTGTGGTTCACTGCACGGTTAATTCCCAGTCGTTAATTTGTTGAAGGAATGTTTGAACCCATCAGCTTAAATGTAAATCACTTCCCAGGCCTGATGCATCAGGAGGCATGGGTAAAGAGGTGGTAAAATTATATTGGCTTCAAATTGTTGCCTTTTCATAACTGAGAAATGCAAACACAAAGTGTCTTCTTCTATTATGGGAAAAGTTACATGTCCAGGAACTGGGGAAAAATACACTGAAGTGTGTTATGCTGTAGAAATAGGATGGATAAACACACTTTACATGTATATACATATTTTATATACTAGCAGATTCAGGTGGAGAGTTACTGAGAATGTGGAGAAGCAATGGCACAAGCAGAGAGCACTTCCTAAAGTGGGCAGGGTAGTTGAGAAAAATTGTTTTTCAAGATCTTAACATTTCTAATGTGTTCTTTGATGAATATTATAAAAATGTAGCTTTCAAGTAAGTTACATTGTTCAATAGGTACTTAGTTGAAGGCTGGAGGAGAATAAAATCTGTGGTGAGCTCACCCCACCCTGTCCTCAGCAGAGTGCCTGTCATATGTGGACATTTCTTAGTTGGAAACCTACATCAGTGTGGTATCCAAAAGGTTGTAAGCACCAGACATGAAGAATAAGTTCCGTTAAAGGAAAGCTAAGCTGTGTTTCTAGTGAGTTTACATTTTTAAAGAAGAGATGTGCATGTCCTTTATGAATTGTTTATGTATACCTGACAAAATCCGGGGCTTTGTCGTCGTTCAGTGGGGTTCATCCAATGGAAAAGCTGAGGAGTGGTAGTGTGAGCAGATTCTGAGTGTTCCAAAATGCCCATGGAGGTGAAGGCCAAGGGCTGTAAATCTGGTCTGCAGCACAAGTTGTTCCTTCTGGAGTGACCATGCCCAGAGCCACAGTGTATAATTAATCTATGCTAAACATGCACAATATGCACAGGATGTAGAGTAAACGAAGTGCTAAACATATTCTAGCAGCTGTTCCAACATAGTTCCTCCTCCAATAAGCTGAAGAATTGCTGTAAAGAAGTGCAGCATACACTTTGTATTGGCTCTAGAGCTGAAAATTAATCAAAAGTGAACAGAACTGTGGTGAAAGAAAGCAGTTTATACATTGATTGAAACACTAATGAAGATTTTTTTTTGCCTGGATATATAATATATATGGTTCTCTTAGTTCAGTGCAAAGCAAAGCACATAAATCATCCTCCTGGATGCTTTTAAGGACAGCATCTGCCCTTCCTGGATAGTGCTGCCTAATATAGCTTTATCTGCACTATTTTTCTGGTGTTTCAGAAGCCTTGGAAGCATAGGATATTTGGTTCTCATGCGTCTTAACTATCTGACAGATCTTAAGTTAATCCAAGGAGCGTTGTTTCTGCAGCTGGATCAGGATAGGGCTTTCCTAGGCAGAATTTCTGTTGTTATTTGTTATTATTATTTTATTTCATAAGCCAGTTAAGCCTTGTCAGCTAAAGACATTTTTGAAAGAATTTTAAGTGTATCTTTGTAAGGCATGAGAACTGTTTATAGGTGGTTATGAGTGAAAAGTTATTTAATTAAAATACAGACATCCTATTCTTGTTGACACGGTAAAGTCAGAGGATGTAATATTTGCTTGCTAAAAAGCAAGACTCTGAATTTAAGACCTGTATTTTCTGATGGTAAGAATTATGGTTGTAGTGGTTTTTTTCCCCTCCACAAGAAGCTTAGGCCCCATCAGCACCATGGTAACATCTAACAGCTTGATTGGGGTTTTTTGAGAGATCCAATTGTTCTTAAAGTGGAAGTAGGCATTAGCCACTCAAGATTGTGTGTCAGAGCAGCTCCATACAGAAAATGATATAGGGCTGATGTTGAACTTCCCCTTATTTGTATAGATATGTGTACTGTAACCTAGTCCTTGCATTAAAGTATTATTTTACATGCAGCATGACCTTCACTTCCTTATACACCAGAAATAAATGCTACTGAAATTTCAGTATATGAGATTTTGTGTATATGTATAATGTGGTACTAATTATATTTGAGTTTGTATTTTTAATCTAAAGTATTTTTTAAAAAATTCATCTTGGATATTAGTTTACTTTTCTTCACGCTGTTGATTTGTCCCCAGCTGGGATTTCCTGTGTAGCACTGAGATGTTCACTCAGTTGACTGTGTACTGTACTTTAAACTTTTAAACATCCTAGGCAGTGTTTTGATTTCTTTTCCTGTGATGTTGCTATTTACAATATTCCTGTGATGTTGCATCAGCTGGCTTTTGACAGGTTAATATGTTTTGTGTAACTGCAACTTTAATCATCTTTCTTCTGAATTTGCCTGTACTTAAACATCTGCAGTCCTGGAGTTCTATAGCTTGGTGAGGTTGTTCAATCCCACTTTAATTTTCATCTTGATGTATTATAAATTTTACCTGGCAAGTAATAGCAGGAGGGAGTACTTCACACAGCAGTGCACCTGCTGGTCTGTGTTGGTGTAAGTGGCACATATTTCAGTCAAGTGATATGACAAATTATTATTGTTTCATCATTTCTTTCTAAAGAAAAAACTTGACCTCAAGGAAATGTCAGTATTCCTTGTAAATGTAATGGCTCTTCTTGAAGAAATGCAATATTTGAATTCAGATAACAATAGAAAACTGAAGACAGAATATTAGTTAATGCACAAGAATTGCTAAAACCATAAGAAATGGAGAAGGCAGTTCCTTCTCTTTAAATCATAGTTTTCAAAGTTATTTTATTATATGAAAATGACAAATATTTATTTTATATATGCTCATACTCATGTATGTTCACGTTTCTCCATCTGCCCTCCCATATCACAGATAGTTTGGGAGAGTCAGGATTACTGGCAGATTTCATGTTAATGAGAAATGGTGGCACTTTATTGTTTATTGAAGGCTTTCTTCTGATGGAGATAAATAGATAAAAGACATGCTTGGGGTTACCAGGAAAATGTGATTTCATCATTGAATAAACGAGCTTTGAAACATTCTTCCTGATTTACAAGTAAGTGATGATGGTGCCAGATATGACAAAGAGAAACATTTATTCTCATGCCTGAAGCTCTGACTGGAGTCACTTGAACATTGTGTCTTGCTGTCAGATATTTCATATAGGTTTTGGTAAATAACAAATTTCTAAGTTCTAGAAATAATCCCCATTATTCATGTAAGAGCACATTGCATAATTTGTCTAAACATAGAAACCCAGTGTACACAGAAAGAGTAGAAGACTGATCATTGTTTAATTCTGCATGTTGGGATGATCAGACAGGGCTGTGCTCACAAAATTTAGACCCCTTGTGTAGTCAGTGGCAAAGGTGAGGGCTCTAAGCTCATCTCTTCCTCTTTCTGCTCTTATTTGAGGCACCAAAAATAGGTATCTGAAGTTACAAAATGTGGAATTCCCATCAAGAATGAACCCGAGTGAGGAATTAACCTTATCTAACTTTGAGATTGGCTCTTGGACTGCGTGACCTCGGGAGATCCCTTTCAAACTTAATTGTTCTACAAATCTCTATTAATATCTTCCTGTGACATAGAAAGGACTTAATTAATTTGTGTGAGACCTGTAATTTGTTTCCTGAAATCATAATAATCTTGACCTAAGTGTAGGCACTTATATTACTGAGCCTTTTGATACCATTTTTGGAGCTTATCTATTCAGAACCCAGATAATTTCTTGGTCCTTTGTAACCATTTCAGGTTATTTCAGCACCACAAACAGTGAAGGAGTAGAGACCCAACATTCTGAAATAAATCTGAAACTTACAGTATTTCCCAGACTTGATCTTGAAAATACCATCAGAAAATCTTATCTGGTCACTGAGTTCTGTGCTGCACATGAGAACAGCAGTACTGCAACTTCTGTATTATTAAACATTAAAGCGTATGAGGATGATAAACAATTGCATTTTTCCTGGATCCACAAGCTTTAAAGGCAGTGCTGTTATGGAGCCTGTTTTGTTGTAACAGAAGCTTCATTGCTGCAGAACGGGATGTGGGTTCCTCACATAAATGGGAGTGAGAAGAGTAGAATTTACTCTGTAAGTAAATGATTAACAAGATGTAAATCCTCCTGTCCCTCTCATGTGGCACTGGAGGGAGTTTGCTGCTCTCTGTGTGCGTGGCATATATTTAGTGCACATGCAAGGTGTGAGGAAAGGTCAGCAGTAACAATTGCTTTACAAACTGGCAGCCTGATGGCTCTGGATCAAAACTTCAGTCTCGGAACGTTTTGTGTCAATTTGCAGTGGAGGGTCTGGTGCTGTGCTGGGTTTCACAGGACACAAACTGTTTCCTTCGTTCTCTTCACATAGAGTTCTTTACCAGAGATGTTACTTTACGTACCTGAATGTACCAGGATTATGGCCAAGTTTGCTCATCTCGTTATTTAGCAGGTAATGATATACAGCTGGCAAACACTCCTGCTGATGCCCTGCCCAAAATGGATGCTCACATGTGGAATGTGTTACTAAAGAGATAAATAGGTCCATGGGAAATCAAACTAAAACGTTTTGCACGTGCTCTTCACCCTTGCATTAGGGTTTTCTTAGCTTTCAGGCTTTGGTGTGGCTCTCCATAATGTATCTTATGGTCTCATTGTTGCTCACAGCGATTTCTTTCCATTGAAATGAGTAGCCATGGTTACTGGATGGCTACTGCAGGCCCGTGCACGGAGGCTCTGTGTGATTAATTGTTGTATGATGTATGTTTTCAGGCTGTAGCAGGAATTCTTCAGCTTCCAGTGTGAACTCTCTATTTCTAGGGAAAATAAAATTTGGTTGCAGAAGTTCGGTAAGCCTGCCTGAAACAAGGGAATTTGGTAAAAGGTGATGTTTTAATAACGGTGTTAAGCCTTTTGTGAAGAAGCAGGTATTCTCTTTCCATGTTCAATTGCCTTGGCAAAAGGAAGTTGTTTTGGTAAATCCTGTCACAGTTGCAGGTTACTGTGAGAAACTGAAAACTTGCTCAAGATAAATGCAATACTGGTTAGTGGGCCAGCATGTTCTGGAGAACTCAGATGATGTCTGATGGGGAAAGAACTTAAAAGAAGACTGAAATAGCAGTACCCATAAGACATTTCTCAGTTAAGTTATAATAGGTATTCACCAAGATAAAACTGGATGTAGATTTTTGGGCCCATGTTGACCACAATCTAAAGCAAAACAACTCTCATGCATCCTACATGCAAAGGAATCCATTGTGTGAGCTCCTTCGTGGCGTCTTATATTTTGTCTACAGAGCCATGAGATCTATTGAAAAAGAAAATGGAGACTATTATGTAAACCTCTAGGGCTCCTCTGCATTTCTTTGTGAGAAAAGCAGCAGCAAACATCCAGCATCAACATGGGATGCCTGGTAACACCGAGTATTTTCCAGGATTAATCTTGTTCTGTCTTGGCTGCCATTCTGTACCACATCATGCTGTTGCTTCTGCTACAAGGTGGCATGACATGGAAAGGGGGCTTATCAGACACTTGACAGTATCATATTATTGTCTGGATGCCAGGGCACCTTGTTGGAGCTGCAGGAATCTACATTTAAATCGAGGAGGTCATTAAGCTATTACACATTAAAAGAGCAGCAAATAATTTCAGTGGATTTTATTATATTTTTACATTGTGCCTATACACTCATATGAAGCTCTCAATAATCTAGTTACTTTTACATTATTTTATACGTGTTTCTGATTTTTACTGAAAAAAGAATACCTGAGTAGTTAGTGTACACAGTTTTGTTCTTGTTCATTGATTAGCGGCAAGAAAATAGCAAAGGTAAACAATGAGATCTCTGATAATGGCTGTTTATTGACTTATTGGTAATCAGCAAAACAAATATTTAAAAGTTAAATTGTTGATGAATGACTTAAATTATAGTTTTGATGCATCAGTTGATGTGTAGAGCTTTGCTGCAGGCTACCTGATCAATGCCTTCGCTGCACATTCTGGTTTTGTTTTTTCAAACACATAAAATATGATGAGAAGACAAGAAATTGAGAAAAGGAGATATACATATGCTGAAGGGACATAAATAATCTTGAGTTTAAGGGAGGGATGACTATTCAGAAGTAGAACATGTTGGATGTGGGACATTTTGTCAAAGGTAACGGTTTCAGCAGTTACTGAACACAAAGCTGACTGGAACAAATAATAGAAGAGTTTTTATAGTGTTAGAAAATCTTCCCATTAACTGAACACAATATGCAGGAGCAAACATATGGATTGGTCTCATTTAGAACAAAGACGTGTTTGAGAGGAGCCTCACAGGGAAGAAGAGAAGTGGCATTTCAGTTCGGGAAAGACAAAAGAATAATGGGGTTAAATTAGAGCAACATCACATTATCACACTGGTGGAGTTTGGACAAAGATAGAGAGTACAATAATCAGTCTTGCTCTGTGTGGATAAAGAAGAAAAAGAAAGGTTTGAGTCTGTTACAGGCATAATAAAGTTTTGTTTGTTTGTTTTTCAGTGTTTGAAAGCTTTTTCCAGGTGGTTTGGTGCTGTGATTCTGTGCTGGTTGGGCGTTGCTTGTCCCACAGTCAGTTCTGCCACATGGAATATCCAGAAGAAATCCTCAGCATTGAGTGTAACGTTCCTTTAGCACTTCTCATGAATTTGCTCTTCTTTTCCATGTTGGTTGTCAAAATCTTTACAGGATCTCTGGTCCTGATTGCTCGAGGTGAATGCCTCGAGTTTGATTGATGAACTGCAGGAGTTCTTACTTGCTCTGCTTTGTGGTTGCAATAACTTGGAGATGTTGGTGTAGAGATGTATCAGCTGGTCTAGTTGAAACTCCTATTTCTGTGCCTGACTGAAGGCATCTCACTATACAGTGTGTGTGTGTAGGGAACATGAGTACACAGAGTGTTCTTTAAGTGACCCTTTCAACATGAACCATGAAAAAACCCAGTCACAGCTTTGCGTCTGAATTTCCACCAATGCTAACTCTGTACAACTTGATTATCTGGATGTTAGCAAATAAAACAGGGGAAAGGAATAATAAAAATTAAAATATAGAAGACGTTCCTGTGTCGTCTTTTTGTCTCCTTCCCTTCAACTGTAAGTGCTGTTGGGTATTTGTAGGGGCACAGCATGACAGGCTTGCTGTGTCTGATGCAAGACAGAATTTCTCAGTCAGACAGGCTCGTGTTTTCCACATTGATCTCTGAATCAAGCAGACAGGTATTCTTTATCATCCTCTGGTTAAAACAAATAAATTAGTCTCAGCTTTTCCTTCACTGTGGTTTTGAGCTCCCTTGCCAACAAGTCTGGGCATCTTACGTGCTGTGTTCCTTTCTTTTGTTGAACCCTCCAGTTCACTCCTTTCTCTCCCTCTCCCCCCCAGTTGTATCCCCCTGCATCTTAAATAGTTCATTTAAGAAGGAGCAGACTTACAGAGGAATTTTTATATGATCTCCCATTATGGAGATTTCAATCTGTTCCACAATCACGATTCAATCTGTTAGCTAGATAAGAGTTTAAGAAATGTTTTAGGCTTTAAGAACTTCGTAACAAAAAGAAGCAGTTTAATATGCAGTTAGCAGTAAGGTATAATATTTACAGTATTGTAATGCCAAGGAAAGATATTGCTCAAATTGAGGTAACTTAAAGAACACAAAGATAAAAATTGAAAAAAATCAGTTACCTCTAAGTGTTATAAAAAATAAGAGCCTTTAATATTAAAAGTAGAAGAAAAGAATGGGGGAAAGAAGAAAACCATTCTTGTAGTATCTGAGCATCCTGTGATGTGCCAAATCACTTTTCTGTAGGTTTGATACTCTTTGTAATGTTATAATACAAGGTGCTGCAATATCATGCTGCAGGACTAGACTGTGCAAAATAAGGCACAAGTGACACCTGTACACCAATATTTGTAGTGCTAGTGTAGGATCTACTACCCAGCCTGAGATTGCATTGTGACTGTTAGAAATTATAAAATTTGTTTATTTATTTATTTACAGAAAACAGTAAGATGTTGTTTGGGGAGCAGTAAGCATAGTAGGAGTCTAATGAAGTCAAACTTTATGAGAAAAAGTCTCTAAAGTAACTTTTCATCTTCTGTAAGTCTAGGATAGAATTCACATAAATGATAGTGTTTGAATGTCTTAAGTATGGGTTAAGAGATGAACATCTGATCATTTTGACATCTTTAGAATTAGTTGAATGTATGGGCACCTTGTCCCTAGCACGTGAACACATTAACCAGACAAAACCAAATGTTTAATCAGGTAAATAAACTTTATTAATGCTGTCTCAATGTCGAGGCATTCACAGTCCCTGATGAGACAGAGAACCTGTAATCAGTCAATTATGAAAATTTTGTTAAAAATTAAAACTTTTGGTAAACTTCTACAACAGGTTAATCCAGAAGGTATTTCTGATGAAAGAAAAAAGGAATAGAATATATCCATAATGAAAGCCAAGTCCCCCTGTCTATAGCCAAGAATAATCACACACCAAGTCTACCTTGTGAATCAGAGTTAGTCTGGAAGGTGGGCAGTTCAGAAAAAGGTACAAAATGTTTGATCCTGAGAGGGGACAAAAGGAGTTCAAGTCCTAAAGAGCACATCTTCAAGGTGATGCTGTCTTGGTTGTGAACATGAGACCAGTCTGAAGTCACTCTGTCACCTCTCCTGTTTGCTTTTCTGCACTAAGGGCACTGAGCTTGGTTACCTTTTGTTAGGTGGAATGATGAGCTTCATTTCTTTTGTTGATTCATGGGAAATATTTTGAAATGTTGTGATTTCAATTCAGGCGAAAAATATTTTGATGGCAGCGTTTGCCATCCTCCTCATAACTCTGTCAGTGCCTATTGTGAGTTAGAAGGAAAAATGAGTAGTTGTGGCTGGGTCAGATAGCAGGAATTTACAGAGAACTCGCTGTTCTGTGTTGCATCCAACAAGGTCTGTCTTCCTTTGAAACAGGGATGACCTCTCTGACTGAATACCAAGGAAGTTCAAAACCCTCTAATTTTCCTTGAAATCTATTTTTATCACGATCAGGGACGGGCAAAGTTAAAAAGTACAAGACTGACAATACAGAAAGGAAAAAAAATGCCTTTACTGAGTGGTGCAGGTATTCTGTAGCAGAGTGGAAAATTCTTCTGGTTTTTTGGGCTTCATCACTTTTATCATGTGCAGCATGTTACTGAGGATTGCTTAAGTATTCAGCTGAATTTCTAAAAGAAATTTTAGTAAGTTATGAATCCCACTGCAAAATCATGAAGTTTAATTAGCATCAGTGGCTGTTGCTGTCATTGACAATACCATTACTATTGAAAGAAAAAACATACATTTAATGAGAAAATACTTCAAATATGAATTCAAAAGCATATATAAAACATAAGTGTAAATGTGTTTATGTATATTAGCTTTATTTGACATGAAGCCAGGTGTGGAACAAGGGTCTCTCTGGATGAGTTAGATAAAATCACTTGCCATGATTCACATTTTGGAGTTGAACACTGTCCTATTGTCCAGCAGCACTTTTGAAGTTCTGAGAAAAATTAATACAATGCCCTTTGTGTGTAATGCCTAAAGACTTCTTGGAAGGTGCGCACAGAATCTGTTAGGCAGAGTTTTTGTCCTGCACTTTTGCCAGTGCTGTTTGCAGCTCCCTAAGAAAAATGGTTGTAATGACTCAACTACAGCAGTTGATGCACCAATTCTGTGTCTGTGCCAGACCCCTCTTTGATTTGTGAAAGGTCCCAACTGGGAATTTGTGCTTGCTTGGGAAAAAATAGAAACAGGGAAGAAATTGCTTTTACACTTGAGAATTTTGCCGATTTTCCCAAGGTCTCCTACTGCAAAGAATAACAACGTTAAGGAAGGGAGGGTGTTAAAATATTTTCAGTGCTGCCCATGTTAAATGTGTCAATCATGTTGGATCTTGTCAGTTTTTCACAGTTCTGTTTGTTTGAAGAAGATAATATTTGCACATTTTATACCATCCATCAACTGAAATGTACCCATTGATTCCAGAAAGGTAATTTGACCCTGGAAAAGCAATTACTTCTGCTCAAATCAAAAGACAAACATGGAGGTGTTTTCGTGAGTAAAATAACATTTTTAAAACATTATAAAGTGGGGATAGGAAGGTAGCAATAAACACACATTTTAAAAGACATATATTTTTAAGCACTTGTCAGAAACGTGAACCTGGTGAGATGTGGAAATGTCAGACACATTACATGTGCAGGACGTGCATTTGGCATTTTGCTGTCAGCAGGGGAGTTCTTCTACAACTAATTCCTCAGGAACCACACGCTGAGTCTGTCTGCAGGGAGGAAGGAGGGCTAGGGTAGAAGCATACATTGTTTATTTTGTGGAGGTGTATTAACAGGGTTGGTTGGGTTTTTTTCCTCTTTAAGAGAAGACCATTTGTTGTGTCAGTCACGCTGTATGATAATTTTCTGGAGTTGGAATAAATTCCGTATTTTATGCAAAACATGAGTCAAACTGTGCAGCTCACTAGTCATACAGGTACAAATGGGTGAATACTAGTGTACTACATGCAAAATTGGTTAAAAATTCTCCCTTGTAGTTTAAGAAAAAATTATCTGCTGCTGAATTCCTGACTGTTGCAGGGGCACCTGTATGGCATTGTTTTATTGGGGTTTCCTTTCAGACATAAGTAAGGGGAGGGCAAGAATTGATTCCCTTGTTTAGCCATTTAGGTCACTGTCCCTCCTCTCCCCTCAGTTCTGCCAAATACTAAACCCCTGTTTGCTGTGCTGTTGAATTTACCTGGGAATGTTGGCCCCTGTAACACTATCCCAGCAGGGCTCTTGATGATGGTCCAGTTGGTTGTTCCAGCTGTGGATGTTTCATTTGACACAGCTGGTATAGTTTGTAGCCTTAAGATCACAGTAGGGAAATGGAACTTATGTATCATTGCAAACTCAAACCTGAATTTCCTGCAGGACAGTATGACATGAAACTAATATATTAATGAATAAACTGAATATAGTGGGTAGTTATAATTTAAGTTTATACATCAGTGCTTCCCATAGAGATGTTCATAGGCACACCATAAATGCCAATAGTTATGATTTTTAACCTCTTTTAGACTGTAAACTCTAAGCAATTGAATCAATATTATCTGAATTTAGCAGTAGTATTAAATAGAGGAGGAACAGTGAATGAAAATTCAGATTCATAGCAATAGTTTCCTCTCCTTATTGCATTTAAAAAAAATAATTTTTATTGTGGTGATCTGATAGCTTTTGTTACCACTGATAGCACTTTTTTATAATATGGTCAGAATACAGTGAAAAATATAACAGACCTAGTTTGTGTTAAGCAAAATTATATGTGGCATTTTAAGTATACCTTTGGTTCAGGTTTTAAATTTTACCCTGAATGAACAAAAATTATATAGACTTGGAAGTTGAAAAAATGCCTTTTTCAAGTTAGCAAGATGTGTTCTATTGCTAATTTTGCTCTCACTTAGACAGTGTTTTCTTATGTGAATAAACTGCAGTAACTGAGTGCATCTTCTTGTTATGAATCTAGACAAGCGAGAAACAGAAAGGGAAAAAAAAACCAAAACAAAACAACTACCCCTTTTAATTTCATGAAGTTTTTCTCAGGATTAGGCTAAAATTCTGATTGCTGTGCATTGCAGCATCACTGACATCAAATAGATGCAAATGCTGAACAGTGCTTAGTCCAGCAGTAATCATTATTTGACTTTACATGTTCTGCAGCAGCACTGGTTTTTCTATACTGAGCTGTAGATAACCACATAGGGAAAATACAAGTAGGAGAAACTCTTTTTTTAATCTTCAGAAAGAGTTCATTAATAGATGGAGAAACACTTTTTTTTACAGAGGTTTTTAAAGCATATATTCAAAGGTATTTAACTTAGTTGACTGCATAGTATTGTCAGAAAAAGGATATCAAATATGAATTATCTCTGTGTTTTAATTGAGACAGTGTAATTGGTCCATATTAGTAAAAATGTTTGTTGTTCTTTATAAAGTCACCAGTGTGACTTTATTGTCAAGCATTGAAATTAGGCTCTTCTGAAGCTGAAATCCCTCTCTGTAAGTGCTCTTGGTCCCCATAAACCCGTATTCCTGCTCCCATCCCTGGTACAACTGTGGATTTGGAAAATAACAGGGACTGTGATGGTTTATTCTGCTCCTGTGTCAGCTTCTCCTCGTGAAGCCTGTTCTGTCATTCCACTGAATATCCCTTCAGATGGTGCAGGCAGTGCCAGTGTTTCCCTCAGCAAGAGTCCCACTTCCTGGGATGTCCCTGTACTTCATGTGTGCCACAGTTCTTCCCAGATTTGTAACTCCATGTTCCTGCTCCCACCTGATGTACAGCAGGGGCTGCAGAGTGACTGTGCCTACTACAGCAAAGGTGACTCAAATACAAGAATAGACTTAATTTTTATCCAGTGTGTTACAGATCTCTGAACACCCAGGAGTTTTGTGTCATCATTTGTTGCATGAAAGGGAGCAGAGAAAGGTGCAGGACAGTGAAAGAGGATCATGCATTTCATATAATGCAATAATTATTTTCAGCCTTACTGTGGAATAGAATTAAATTAATATCCTTGGGCTTATTCTTAAGTTTACTTAAATGGAAAACGGTAATAATTATTAATACTTTTCATTCTTATGTCACCTGATTCAAGCTCAGTTGTGTAAACACTTGATTGAATGTAAAGGTAATGATTCTGCCCAAAGTTTTTCACAGCATCTGAGCAGAGAAGGGTGTGCATAAATATCTAAGAGAAAATGTAGTAATTGTTATTTATTTATAATATTATAGTTTCATGGAAACACCTTTTAATTTTTTTTTTTTTAAACTGCAACTGCATAATTTTACTTTGGTTTATAGTCTTTCTCAAATGAAACCTAAGCACAACTGTAACTAGTGCACTTTTCAAGGCAAGAAAATTGACAGCTGTAGTTCTTCAGTGTGCTTGGGGCTAGCCTGAGGACCTTGCTGTTCCTCTGAACCATACTTTGATTCCCACTCTGTCAGCTGGGTTGGGAAATGAAAGCAATTTTGACCATTTAAACTTCTGGATAGAGAAAAGTCTTTATTCTTAGGGGTCGTGAAAGAAGGAGGAGAATTTGATCATTTGGGGCTTCTTGCTGAGAATTTCAGTGGCACCTCTGCATCCTTTCAACTTTATCTTGGCGTTGAAATTTTTCAGTGGAATCTTAATATTTGTTACAATGTGCTTATATGCTGAGAGTTATATTAAGAAATAAATGCCAATGTATTTATTGGGGCTAGACCTCTTCAGGAGTTGGTTCTAGGTTTCTTTTGCTTCTTATTTTTGAGAAAAATATCTAGTGCTCCTGTGCTGATACATCAGCACCGAAATGCACCTGTGGCTATATGCTAGTAATGGCAACTGAGCACCAGTGAAGAGAAGGAATAAATGGAAAAGTGTTTTGAATCCTTTAATGTTTAAAAATAGTGTCATTTTCATGAAGCTTTCTGTAACTTTTTCTGAATGATGGTCTGAGTCAGCGTTAATGGGATTTGAAGATGTGATTTCATGGTGCTCTAATTATTTTAATCCTCATTTTCAGACAATGTTTTATTAATGGCATCGTGTTAAAAGCCTGATAAGTTACTCTTAAGTGTGGCAGGAAGAGGGGCCTAATTAAAAAAAAAAAAAAAAAAAAAAGAGAGAGAAATATTGTTTACACTGAAGATTTCCTAGCAGGTTTTAGTAGGAAACACTACCATTTAAGACATTCAGTGTTGGAGGACATAACTTTAGTGAGCACAACTTAATGCTGGTGCTTGATCCTTCCCTTGCTCAGGCTTATGTCTGAAGTTATTTAATAGAGCCCTGGCACAGCTTCTTTGTTCCTGCAGCCTCGTGGTGCTGCTATTTGGTTTTTTTCCTTCCTTAGCTTTGTCTTTCTGCAGCTCAGAATTTGCAGCGTTCAGCTTTACCAGATGATCAGTAAATGTCAAACAAATCAAAGTGTTGCTGCCAACAGAGCTATTGAAGTGCTGCATTCTGAATGTGACTCTTTTTAATTGATTCCTGAGAGGTCGAGATAGAAAGTACCAACACGTGAGCATCGGGGATTCATGGAAACAGGCCTCACATTCCAGCTTTTGCTCTCTCATCTGTCTGTCCTTACCTTGAGCAGTGTGAGCACCTGCTTATGCTGATATATATATAGTCACCCTAGGAACAGCTTACCGTGTGACATAGTTTTAGTTTTGCCGAGAATTAGCTTATTTTAAGTCTGGGAAGACATTTCAGGAAACCATACCCTAAAACTGAGAGGGAAAGACATTTAACTGAGTAGCACCCATCCTTCAGAAACAGCAGGGACATGCTGCAGGCTCAGAGCTACCAGCATAAGGTGTCAGGAGTGGTTCCCTGCTTTTCCCTCTCTGGCATTTCTTTACTCCTTCATCGTAGCAATGGCAGCTTCCTCTAGACTTGTGTGCTGGGCTGACAAGTATTGCATGTGCTACGTGGGCCATATTCCCTTCTCCTTGCCAATGTGTGAGTGCTTTTTGGTGGGCCAACTGTCAGGCAGAGCACCGTGGAACGTGGTGATGATGAGACTTGTGTGTTCCAGCAGTAGATGGCAAGTGCAGTGCTGCCCAACCAAGAGATGTGTCCTGGGGGTCAACCCACTGTCCAGTTCTGTAAAATGGGGCAGAATTTATGACTCAGCAGAAAAACTGGGGCAAGAAAGGGATGGCATCTACTATTCTTTACATCCTTTGAATTGGTGGCAAATGGTTTCTGGTTTTGAGGTTTTTTTCCTAGACTAATTTCAAGATTTAACTCCTCTTTCTATTGGCTCTCTCGGTTCTTCTTTTTCTTTTAAAGTATGCATATAATTTTGATTTTTTCCCTATATCACAGAAATATTAGTCCTAGGAAGTTTCAGTATAAAGAAAAAAGAGATTTCGACCCACTCTGCAAAACATGATTTGCATGTTTTACATCTCCTCCTTTCAACCTGCCTGCAGAGCAACAGATGACCATACAGTTCCTCACAGCTTCCTTACTAAAAATTGGTTAAATCAATTTAAACTAAAATACAACTTTTGGTATTTTGGTGCTGCTTCTCACTCTGATTTATCAGAATAGTTACATTTACATGTCAGATGCAGAAAGATGATGATCCCAAAAATCAGGCTTGCTCATCTGTGTAATCATTTTTGAGCATTTTCTAATCAGAGATGCTTTCTGCATTAGCATTGGTGATTTTCAGTTGCACTGATATGTTTGTTCTGTATTTGTGATTAATAAGCTGCTTGGAATACTTTTTACACTTGACTGTATGAACGTTTTCACCTGCACAAAAAAAAGCATTGTTACAGAGGCTCCAGAGAATGTCCCGTGTGTGTCTGTTCTTAGTGATTTCATATTCCTGGAAAATACTTGGAAACTGGGGGTTTCTGAAGGTGTGTTTCACTACTCGTTGCTATTCTGGTCTCCACTTGCATACTGGGATGGAAGAACATTGTCAGAATACATATTTATGATTGCTGGATAAATGTTCATGCTCAGTGTGTCAGTGGAGAGTTCTACCAAGCCTATTTTTTCTGCAGCTGACTGATATGTGCATGCAAATAGATATGGAGATGAATTCTTCAGCTCCACAGTAAACATCCACAGTGAGGTTTATCTGGTACAGTCATAGAATGATAAAGCTTTGGCAGAGAAATTTTCCCCACAGCCCGAGATTACCATCTTGGCACTCGTGAAGTACCACGTGTATGCCTGAATTCCAAAGGTGGTGATGAAAGGAGCTGGGTTTGTGTTTACTGGTTTAGCAGATCAGCCTTTTTGTACAGCCAGAGTGACTTCAGTGCTTCACTGAAGTCAGGCACGTGGATGGAACTGTGCCTATTAGAAGGTTCCCCACCCAGGAAAGCAACTGAATGAAAGAATGCCCTGAAAATACACACAAAAGTTACTAATCTACTTTGGCAGTAGCAGGGAGGTTACTGGGGAGAAGAAACCCTCATCTTTGAATGTATAATACTAGTAAACATGCAAATTAGATGTTGCTGTTTTGTCTAGATGATTCTGTGGCTGTCATATTCCTTTCCATCAACAAGGTTAAAATATATGTATAGTTAAATAACAGATCTAAAAATAAGCAGAATTTTGAAGGGCAGGTTATGGACTAAGTATGGCAATATCATGAGCCTATTTTCTATAAATGGATTATTTTTAGAGGCCTTTTTTTATTTTACATCCTTTGGCTACGCCTGCATCCTTTTTAAAGAAGTCTTTTTCCTGAAGCTTGGAGGATTGTAACGCTGAGGCTTTCAAATAATCAGCCCCTTCTAGGAGTGGGAGCTTGAAGCAAAATACCAAATAAGGGGGTTAGGCACATTAACAGAAGAGAACATATATGACTCATTAGACATAAATAGCACCAGATTCAACAGAGTAATAACAGTATCTGCTGATAGGTTAGAGATTGAAGGGAGGTGGCCTAAGTGACATGCTAAGGCACATTACAGTGTTCTACCAATCTATAGGCTCCAAATATCCTCTGGCCTGAGGGCTTAAGATTCTTCCTACTTGAAAATAACAAAATAAAGGTAGAATTAATCTTGTCTAATTTGCACTGATAGAAAAGCTATGCTATTATTCAAAGTTAATCATCAGTAAAATAAGACAGGCATTCAGAGTGATCCATCCTGCATTGTTCATCTTAGGGTGGAGTGGGAGAAATGTCCCTGTTGTGGTGTGTATCATTAACTGCAGAGGTAACTGTGGTTAGATAACTATTTTTTAATTGCTGGAATTATTTGAAGCCTATCCTTAAACATCTAAGTTAAGCTAGAAGAGCATGTTTCATTTGAAATTCTCTCACTGGTTAACTGCTCTGCTCTGTCCTTTGGCATCAGTTGTCTTGCTGCCACCTGCTTCTCCATGGAGGGCACTGAGAGAGCAGAGGTGCTAATTTTTCACTGCAGTCACTTGTAGGCTCCTTGGACTCATAGCCTAAACTTGGATGTTCCTCAGACTTGTCTCACTTTGCAGGTATTCTCAAGAAGCTGAATAAGAAACAATAACCCTATTTGTAACCTTCCCTTGACTTAGCTTTTCTGACAGGTGAGTTTAACAATTGCAGATAGACCATGTCCAAAGCAACAGCATTTGCTAACCTAGAAATGGAGCTACAAAAATGAGAATTGTTAAAATACATCTGGACAACAGCGTTGATTGTGGTTGTCATTTAAAGATGTTTTTTGAAACAAATCTTGACCGCAGAAGCAGCTTCTTGGTAGTACTTCAAAAAGTCCTGTGGTGGGGCACGACCTCCACAGTTGTGCTTCTCAAAAGAGCACTGAGCTCATGCAGGGCAGTTTTGGGAAGGAATTTTTTGCAGCTTACTGACAATTGGGTTTATCTGAAAGTCTGTCCCTTTAAGTTTAGCTGGGAAATCTTTGAAGAAGTGGTTTGAGTCTGTTTTGTTTTTCAAGTGTTCACATGTTGGGAGTCAAATTATAGTTATGGACTCACATGTTGTTTGAGTTTGCTGATTTTCTGCATCATTTCAGAAAGCCTTCTGACAGAGTCTGTGCCTGACATGTCAGTCAAACAGACATCAGATTTGGGAAAACATTCCCAAAGTAAATGTCTCTGCCCTGGCTGCACACTGGGGTCAGTTCTGGAGATCATGTGTTCTGATGCCTATGGTACAGCACCCTTAGGATTGTGCTGGGGAGTGTGTTGCTTGCTGTGTGCCACCACTGGTTTGTAGTAGGGCTATTTATTCTACTTTGTCATTTTCTCCCATTTTCTGATAAATTTAAAACGTTCTGTAACTAAGTAGCACCGTGTGTACCGTGATGAATTTTAATTGGTGGCATCCATGGAATTTAACTTTCTTTTCCCATTATGTGTAGTTAATTTTAGACTTATATACACTTAGGTTTTGAGGGAAATGTAGAGATTAATGTCTAGAGCCAGGATACTTGTTTTTATAAAATACATGTAGCTTTATATCTTTTATAATTAGTATTCATGTCAGTCTCATCTATATTTATACATGTTAATCTATATTCCTATATCTATTTACATATTGTGTATATTATATTAAAATATATATTATATATTTGTATAATACTATACAAAGTATAATACACATATTTCAGTATTTTTAGTAATCTCTACAGTTTATTTATTATTATGCTTTAAATGCTGATTTGCACTTTATATTTTAAGAAGCATCCCAATTTTTCAGGTAGAGTTTTGGATTAATTGTTTCTGGCTTGTAAATGTAAGCATTCAAAAGCCTAGCTCCTGGATGAACAGGTGTGCATCCTGCATTGCTGACTCGTGTGCCTCTGCATGGCAGGGAAGGAGAGGCAGGATGGGATTTGGATACTTTTGTACTCTCTGTGTTTCCTGTGACTAACTCAAGGCAATTCCATGAGAAGCCTCCAGAGGTTTTGCTGCTATTTCTACTCATGCTTCAGAGTTATCTCATTTTTGCCATATTATCTATGGAGAATCACAAGTGTCTCACTTCAAGCCTGTGCTTAACTGCAAGTCCTTGTGTCTTTTATTGCATCTAGTTCCAAACAGCTTACGAGGCAATTGTACAGGCTTTGGAGGCAATGTAAAAATGAGGAATTTTGGGTATTGCTGCCACTGGGATTTACTAATTAACTGGTATAAAAGGCAAGAATTAAATGGACTTTAGGATTTTATTTTTTTTTAAACCAACCCGCACACCATTATATTCCTAATATGTTATGGTATTTGAAAGCTGTAGTTCATTTTTTTTTTTCCTTACTTACTTGAGAGCAGCAAAGAGGATTCTCACCTGTTGTGAGAGAGGGTGTCAAAAAGTTCACTGAAAATTAAGTGTACCATAATTTGCTTTCTCCTCACCTCCATAGCCAGTCGTTTTGTCGTAGAATGTAAATATTTTGGTCAAGCATGATTTGCCCGTTGGAAAATTTGGATTAACTGTTCCTGACTATCTACTTGTCAATGATGTTCTTGGAAAATGTTTCCAAAGAAAAGTAATTCAAATTCTTTCCAGGCATCATTCTAAGTGTGTTTGATCAGCCAGTAGTTCCTCAGGTTCTCTTTTTTACCTTTCTTAGATGAGAAAAACTTCAGAAAGGGCTTGGCCCGTGGCAATGATGTTTCACAAATGAGTGTCACCTTATGACAATATCCATCCTGTTTTTCAGCACTCTTGGCAAACCCTATCCAGTCCTGTCCATCCATCCCTGTCTCCCTGCCCCCTCACTGAGTGCCACCAGCTCCTTGGCATCACCTTCATGGCTCTGCCCCAGGAGGTTCTGTCTAACAATTCCTTGACTACACCAAAGCCTACTCTCAAGTTCAGAGTCCAAACCTTTGCTAGTGGCCTTCCCAGGCTTTCTCAGGATCCCAAACTCAGTCATTTCACCAGGTCTTCAAACTGGTACTTAGTGCAGTCAAGTTGTATTCCCTCTCTTTCTCGTCCTTGCTTGTCCTCTGTAAATCAATGGTCCTTTTTCCAGTCATCTCTGCTCTTCTGCTGTGTCTCTGTGATCATGATCACATCACACATGCCTGAGTGAACTTGATTTCTTCCTCATTGTTGCCCAAACTCTGCACAGTAGTAACAGGCACCTGAGGAAGGTGTCTGAAGGCCTTCATTTATGAGCAGCAACGTGGCAAGTGCCTTGTTTTCCCTCGTGCATCCCTTCTCCACTTGCAGCTCCTCCTTCTTTATATTTGAGTTTCACTCTGTGCCTGTACTCCTGGGGCTATGTTGATGTATTTACTGACAGCAATGGTAAAAATCTAACTTTACAGATGTGCATGAGCATATATGCCTGTGCAACATCATACTGTGTTACTTCAGCTTTTCATTTTCAGCCTTGTATTATCTATAAACAAACATACAGCTCATATTTAGTTGTTTGCCAAATTTTAGTTAAAGTTATAAAACTTAAATGTAATTGTCATGTAATCTTGGCTATGAATATTTAAGGCAGGTGTCAGCCACTGCTATTTTGCATGCCTTCCCTCCTCCCAAACCAGCCAGAGCTCTTGGGTTGGAGATGTGTATCAAAACAGTGACAGCATTTCCAACAGCTACTCTGGAGCCTTTTAGAACTTAGAGAAGTTTTATCACTGGAAATTAAGCTTTGAAAGTCCAAAGGAGAAATTGTATTTTATGTGAAAGTCTTTCAGTGCATTTAAGAGTCTGAATTCTTTGCAGTTCAATAAAAAAGAAATATCCTTGCTTTATAAACCTACTTCAGGGGTTTTTTTGTTTGTAGTTTGGTTTTTTTCCCCCCTCAACATTCGCTTTGAAGCTTACCACTTGATAGATTAGCCCAGTGCTAAATAAAATGCCCTTTTTTATGTGTGGAAGCTTGGTAATTATTGCAAAAAGATTTTTAGTGGCTCATAATATACATATAATCAGATTAGTTTTGAATTCTAGCTCAGCTGAGAATGTAGGAGTAATCCAATTGGTGCTTGTTTACCTCTGCTTTTTGTGATGCCTCAAAGGGTTCAAGCAGCAGCTCAGGAAGGAGGGCAACTGGTTCTGTGGTGCAGAACAGCCCTGGGGAGACATGTTGGAAACTGTTGAGACTAATCCCAGTGGTTTTGGTGTCTACTTAAAACTCCAAGGCCTGGCTGGGCTGGTAAACTCTCGAGTCTAATGCAGTTACACAGTGAGAAACCACTCCCAAAGATGTGAGTGTGTGGCTCTCTCTTATCCTGCAGCTGAGTCCATCATGTAGGACTCCTAAGTGCTGCTGTTGAAGAGAACAACCTGAGGCCATGCACGTGGAGTGTGTGGATTTCAAACACACTTAAGCAGAGATTAACCTGCTGGAGTTCTTGGACACTGCGTGTAATGTGGAAACTTGGGTGAAGACCAAACCCATGGCATCTTCAGGTCTTCCAGTGATACTTCTACTGCTACTTTCCTGGGATTTACTCCTCTATGATAATAGCTAATTATGAGACTGGGGGGCACTCAAGGGTAAGGTACAGCCTTTCTTCTCCAACCCCTTCAAATGAGTCCCAGACTTAATTGTAATTAAAACAATTTAACAGTTATTTCTTTTAGTAATTCTTTTGCATCTTGTCCAGTCTTTCTTTGTGTTTTGTTACAGTCATAGCTTCATCTGTTGTAGCACAAAGGGAGAACTGATTGGTTCAGGTGCTGATCTTACAGTTAAATGAAATTATGTTTAGAGCAGGGGAAAGGCAGGCAGGAACTAGCCATTTTATTATGCTAGTTTGTATAAATAATAGATTTAAATGAAATTCAGATTCTAAATATCTAGTCATCATTAAGGATTCATTTTGCTTTCAGTAATGATCAAGTGTACCTATATTTATTAAAAGTAATATAGATGAATTAGTATATGTCAGTACATGTATACAGGGATGTTTAATGCCTTTTGAAACTTACATATTGGGAATCTGTTCCCACCGTGCCAGGATTACATCTCAGGGAATATATTTGTATACTTGGCATATTTTTGTAAACTTCAGTTCTTTGTAACTTTTTATAAAATGTTTAGTAACAGAACAGGTCTCTGGCTCTCGGTGTGTAACTGTGAAGTGTCATAATCTGCCTGATGCAGGTTCCACCAGCACTGCCCACAAGGCCAGTACAGGTTCATGTTTTAGCAAAATGTGCATTAGAAGGTCTCTCAATATTTTTGAAAAGAAAATATTTTCGTGTTCTTTATATTATACCACTTTGTTAAAGTGTCAATAGGTCTTTGTTCATAAGCTTTATTTAACTATAAACTATGAAACATTTTATTTTTTCTTGGACGGTGAGTCCTACAGCATTTAAAAATTGAGCTGCTACCATGTGTTTGGCAGTGTAGAAACTAAAATCACAAAATGAGAAATTAAAATGTCATGGTAAATATCTGCTTAATTGTGTTTCTTGTTCATTAAGAGATAAAGGAGGTATTGTGCACAAGGATAAACGGATCCATTGTTTCAGTTTACAGTTTACTTGTTATGCCAAACAAAAAAAAAAATCAGGAGCTACTTGAAGCATTTTTTCTAATGCGTGGAGTGTGTGTAGGGGGTGTGTTTTGAAACTTGGTTAGACTGCTTGTATAATTTGCATTTAGTTAAATTGGATTTAAAAACCACTGAAATTTATATTCTGCCTACATGGGCCATGTTTTAAAGATAGCAGCCCTTCAAAGTAAATTACTGCAAGGAACCAACCTGTATCCAGCCTAGCAAAATTAGTTCAAGGTATCCTGGGGCAATGCTAAGTGAAGATGCTGTTTGTGGTGTCAGAGCACACAAAAATGGTATTAATGTGTTTTTTCTTTTGTCAGAATGGCAGGAATGATGTCAAGGTATTTCCTTGTAGGTAGGAAGATAACAATAAACAGTATAACTCGATAGGTATTTGCTGAGGATACTCAGTGTAGGATTCCTGTCTGAAAGTACACTGATTTTTCACTCAGCTGGAACTGCCCTGTTTGACACAGGGCAGTCCAATATCTCTTTCCTTACTGCAAGATAAATTAGGTCTTAGAAACAGTGACGTGTGCACTAGTTTTGGATGTGGGAAGCGTTGGGGGGTGGGGTAAGGTTCTGTGGTTGTTTTTTTTTTAATGAAGCCAGAGAGATGGAGAGATCTGCTTGATAATAAAGCTTAACTTGAGTGCCAGCTCCGTGCTGTTACAGCATATTACTACACAGCAAGAAATGTGGCACAGATGTTGTGGCAGCCATATTTTACACCCTCCAAAAGGTCATGTCGCTTGTTATTACATTCAGAATCAATATTAAGTGAGCGTTCCAAATTTCAGCTGTCAGTTGAATTTATTGCTGCAAACCAAGGCTGAAAGGTTTTCAACTGTGATTCGAGCAAGCTAACAAATTAATAATACAGAAGTGTGTGTGGTGGAGCAGGTGATCCGTGTTCCAACAGAAAAGGAAGTTCAATTGAAAATCAGAGAAATCAGAGCCGAGGTGTTTAGTCCAGTCACTCTACCATGGGGGACCTGGAGTGTCTGCAAGGACCTGTTGTGTGGTCACTGCTTTGCAAGCAGATTCAGTTGTATCCTGCATGGTGAGGTACTGCCTGTGTGTGTGTGGTACCCGTAGGTGTCTTATCTTGGGAAATATTTTGGTATCTGACACACGAAAGTCATTTATATATTCTGTGCATATGTGAAAATTCTGCTCTTCTGTTGTCATCTCTGGTACAGCAAAAGGGAGCAGGTCATGGTGGGGAAGGTGGCCAGCAGTGGTCCAGGAGAGCTGCAACTTGGGAGGCTGAGTTTGTACCTGTGTTTTCACTTTCTCCAGGGGAAAGATAAATTGCAGCATCAAAACAGTTTTTGGAACAGAAAAGTTCATGATGTTCAGTAGGGATGGACTTCTGGGAAGGAATTATGCCTTTCAATATCCAATGCCTTTCAGTCTCCACTCAAATCTCTCTAGTTTGGGAAGATATTGGAATTTCTTAAAATTTCTAGGTGTTCTGTACTTTTGGTGCTACTCACAGTATCAGATGCTCAGAGATCAGAGTGAAGAAAAACCCTTTGCAGTCTGAAATGTCTCTTTATTTTCAGCAAGTTGAACAGCACGATTTTTGTCTGATTGATCTTGTGTTTTGTTCTTCCTCATATTCACATAGTTCCATTCTGCCAATTTGCATTTGCTTAAAGACTTTTCCACAATATGTGCAATACCTCTGTGACATGCTTATCTTCCAGAAATAGTGGATTTTGCTTCACATATCTGTGAAGGATTTTCCTCCATTTTAAAGTACAGCTGATCAAAATTGCAGCTAATCTGCAGCGATTCCCTTACATTTTGCATAAATTTGACATTATTCATGCTATTTAATGTAAATTCTTCAGATAGAAGTTTATGGTTCTCGAAGCTAAACTTGTGAAAACAAGGATGAATTGTAAAGGAACTGTCAAATTGAAATGAGAGCAATAAGAGAGAAAACATGCCTCCACATCTGCCTTTTGTGTACTTTGTGCTTTTTTTTCTACCTTTAAGTTTTAAACTACCCTCTTCTCATTTGTGCTAGTGCCAAGAGAAAAGCAACAATGCAGAAGTGTAAGTACTGTTGGACATTTTTGGCTTTAGGGACGAGAAAAAATTATTTTCCTTAAAAAATCATTGACAGATACAAGGAAAACATATTATCACAGTGTAGATTTTTGAGAAATTAGGGGTTAATATGAAGGAGATCAAAGACTGAAGGGAGGAGCAACGGGACAAATGTTTTAATATGGTAAAGGAATTTTGCTGCACCACTGTGCACTGTTTTGGACAAAGCATAAATCATGGTCATTTAAAATAGACTGTGAGGATCACAGAGCTGATTGAAGTTATCCTCAGACTGCCACATGACTTACTATTGCAAAGCAGAACTAGATTCCAGCTTTCCTGCTACAGGGAAGATAATTTCTGTCACGTCCTCACTGCCACTGCCATTCTTATTCTCCTCATTGTTTCTGTTTCCTCAGTAACAACTATAGCTATTTGCATTTGCAATGGTCTTTTGAGACTGCAAGCCCTGAAAGGATCAGGCATTTGTATGTACCTTCAGTTTTAGCGAAATGGCATTTTCAAACCATTGTAAAAAATCCACATGCTTGTTTTCTTCTAAAATGCAGAAAGGAAGCCATGGAGACATTGAGGGTTTTTTTTTTCATCAGCACATCTCTATATGGATGAGAAATTTACTTCAGTGCTCAAGTTTGATGGTGAAACTGTAGCATAAGCTGATTTTATCTAGTGCTGTCACTTAAATCAAGATAAAAACTTCTTCTGTCCTTTTTTCTTTCTGTGTACCTCAGTGAAGTAAATACTTTAGGTTGTATGGCAGCCAAAATCTGGCACATTAAAATTTACAGATGGCAAAAGGCATGTCTTTTCATCTGCCAATGTGTGATTCAGATAGCACAAGCAGACTTCCATCCACTTGACCGCAATAGAGTTGGCACAGCCTTCCTTCTCACTCCCTTCCCAGGCTTGTTTGATAAAGCAGAGTCAGTGATGCTTCTGTGTGAAGAGGAGTGTAGCTTTTAGATCTAAGATAATTAAAAATACTGAAGAAATATTTATAGAAAGATTAATTTTTGCATATTTTGAGTTCTGTGGTTGCCAGGGGGAGTGCATGGTGACTCGTTTGAAGTGCTGTCTTTCTTAGAAGATAATACTAACTTGTAAATAATTTCCATGTCAGAATCTGAGGTCAGGTACACATTAAAATGGATCGAACATCTTAATTTCACCACATTAAGTCAAAACTGTAGAGCTAAAAGTATAGCAACATCAAATAATTTAATTTGTGTTGGCAGGTTATAGAATGTGTGTTTAACCCCATTAGAGTAAGCACAGAGTGATGTGACATCCTATTATGAAGTTACAAAAAGAAAAGTTTGTGGTGGGGTTAGTTTGTTTGTTTAAGAGATTATTTTGATAGAAATTTTTTGAGAACCCTTTACTCTTTGGAGTGTGGGGTTTCTGGTATGTTTAGGAAAAAAGTGTTCTTCAGCACTTAGAAGCACACGGATTTTTGTAGTTCCAAGGAACTCTGCACACCACAATACATTTTCACAGCCCTGAAGTTCTTTTCACAAAGGTCAATTTTTCATCCAGCAATGCACATCAGCCTCTATAATCTGGTTTGTGTAAGGAATTGAGATTTCTAAGATGTAGACTTTTGTTTGATGGAGCCCAATGGGGTGCTTGTATCACATAGAGCAGCAGTTCTCAAGATTTAAGAACCAGCATGCCACATCAAAAATTCAGAAGCACTTGTTAGACTGCCTGTAAGATTTTGATTAGTTTAATTATAAATCTTTCTTGTTCTGTTTTTTTTTTTTTTTACTAACTTGCACATGGGCTGATTGCAGCTCACCAGTAGTGTTTGTAATACAATAATATATTGTGCTCTAAATTTTGATAACCACTTCTGCAAAAAGATCTATCTGCCTGCTTTGGACAAGCACATGTGTTGGTAATCTGCTTTTTCTGGTTTTCTTTTTGCTACTTAAATATCTCTGTAATAACAATGCTAATTTATTAGATCAGAGGTATACCTAGGTGGTAAAGAATCATGAGCAGGAAATCTCGAGAAAATGAGACCAAATTGGATTTCAAAAGGCAAAAAGCAAGAAGACTGTCATGTCTGCAGGCCTGATCAGACTGAATTTAGTGGCAGGAACCTGAATTCTGTCTGTTTTCTCTTTTCATAGAGTTCTTAGTGGCAAAATTGTTCTCCTTCTTCTGGCCAACCAATCCTGCATCTCCTCTTATACAGGAGAGATGTTAGATTAATCATTGCCCCCACACTCTCCAAGCAAAACACTCATTTCCCCCTGTTTCTACACAGCCTTGAGGCTGCTAATTTTGCTCTCCATGACAGAGTTTGGTAGAGGTGAGTCTGTTATTTGGGGAAACCATTTGGACACAGGATGGAATAAACACTTGTATGGCTGAAGTATTGGCCTTCCAGGAAGTGCCAGACTTGAACCAGGAATTGTGCATCAACAGTAGAGTTTTTTTTCTCTTCTTCTTTGAACTTTCTCTGAAGTGAATGCAGGTACCACTTTCAACTGGGTTCTTTAGGAACATTCTGGAAGCAATTTCTGGTTCTGTAGGTGTTTCTGAGAGCTAAGGCTTTAACAGCCCCTTGATCACAGTAGCACAGGCTGCCCCATGGCAATTGTTCTTCAAGAATTCTGTGATTAAAGAGAATTCATTCTTTAGGAAGACTTGATAAGTGTGGCACTTAATATGGATTCTCAGATTTGCATAAGGCATTCAAAGAGGAGATTCCACACTGGAATAACTGGGGAATGCACCGGGTTCAGAACAATTGTACCATTTATTGCACACCTCCACGTTACCTCCCCTGAAGCACAACCAAAGAGATTAAAACACCCACCCTTTTTCAGTGAATGTAATCGCTTGTGATTTCTTTATAATTAATTTTTTTTTCTGTTTTGTGCTGATGGGTTTCAGAGTTTAGGCTGATCTGCTCTGGAACTTGTGTTTCTTGTACCCCATTCTCCTCCCTTTGACTGGTGTCATTATTGCAGCAAGTGGGGAAGGGACACCATAAACTTAGGGCAACTTGAGAACTTTGTGGATCATCCTGTAGTTGATACATATGAATGACTGAGGGAAAAATTTTGAACCGGAGGATGTTGATGTGGTGTTCTGGAAGTTCCTGTGTTATTATATTTCCGTGCTAATTTTGAATATTCTGGGGTTTTAAAACTTTTTTTCCTGTTTGTTTTGTTTTGTTTTGTTTTCAGTTTTCTCAAATTCACTCGATGTTTTCTCAACTAAATCGCATAAACATTCTGCTTTTGACAGTTCAGCACTAGACATTCACCTCATTTCTTGAGGTGTTTATAGGCAACACTCCATGCCAAGCTTCAAGCAGCCTGTGTTGTGGCAGTAGGAGCTCTGTTGCCAAAAAATTCACCACTGTCAGCCTGTCGAGAGCAAGATGAGACTGCTCATGGTTCCCTGTCTGTAGGGAAGTCAAATGCCAAAGATCACTGGGAGGATTTGAAAGGAGAAAGGAAAGCAAATGTCCTTTTTTCAATTAAAATTTCACAAAAAAGGATGCCAAGGAAGAAACTAGAAAAAAATAACTGATTGAAAATACAGTTGTCTCTTCATAGGGGGGTGGGAATCTCCTGGTAGCGAGGCCACTGCATCGAAAATGGTCAATGACCATTGGTTGCAATTAAATAGAAAATCTAATAGTGGGGATAGTAAAAATGTATACATATGTAGTGTACAGGGAGGGGGAAGGAAATTATCAAAACCTCTGAGAAATGTCTGGGGAAAAAAGGAAAAGAAATTAAGCTTGCTGCCAGTAATGTTATTATTCAGAGACAGTCCAAAATTCTTTCTGTCCCCAGATTACATTAAAGGACTCATAAAAGCAATTAACATGTAGACTATTTTTCTAAGTCATTGGAAGTTTCACCATCTAATTACCCATTATGTAATAGCTGGAAGCCATCAGATAATCTCAAATTGTTGATGCCCTAGGATAATTTAAAATAGTTTGGTAGTAGTTGTGTTTTAAAAAAAAAAACAAAACACAAAAAACAGAAAACCAAAACACAAGTTTATAAAATGCATGGACATTCCCTTAGCATGTGTTCATTTCAAATTATTTAGTCTGAGGCTGAAAATCAAATGGTTCTGATTAGCTTTGTGTTACTGGTTTTTGATCTTGTTCTAGTGAGTTAGACCTGATGCCTTGTTGAAATGGACTGCTCTGAGAAAAGGTACAGGAAAAAAACAGTTGAACTGATATCAGAAATTGAAAAAGGCAGTTATTCATCAGATGGGTAAAAGTTATTCTGTCTAGTGCACTCTATTTAGTACTTGAAACAAGGTAAGAGATTTTAGTGGTGGTGTTCTTTTCGGTAGGCCTTGACTCTCTGCAGGCTGAGAAGAGAGAGCCAAAAAAATGATCTGGTGGCAAACACTGTAAATCAAAAATTAATTTTGTGATGTTTTTTCAATATTCATAGTCCAATTTTCTAGCTTTCCTTAGTGTATTTTTGTTATGAAACTACTAATCTCCATACTAGATGGAAAAGCATTTTGTTGGTTTCACTCTAAAGAGAGTTTTCATCTCAGTGCTTATAAACACTGGTTTAAATCACCTATAGTTTGTTATGTTTTGATTAGTGCTACTGTTGCCCTCATTCACTGAACTATTTAAACATAATATAAATATATACCCCAAAAGTTTAACAAATGCTTATATACTGACTGAACATGACTGAAAGCTACACTTGCTCATTAATTTAATACTTGAAATAACTCATCCTGAACTGCCAAGAACTCAATTTCCTTTCCTTGGTGTTTTGCATTTTATAGCCTTTTTTTGTGCTATATAAAAAATAAGTTCATAAGTTCTCCCCCTTTTTCTTTCCCCATCTAAAAGTAAAGCTTTGAAAATAACAAAGACAAATGAACCTGACAGGGGTCATTTCTTTTCAATTTTCTATTTGAAATCTTTGTTTTCTTATTAGATTTCTGTCTAATCGAATACAATGAGGAGGGTAGGATGTCCAAAGGTTAAGATACTTGTCTGGGAGTCTAAAGAAATTTTCTTCCCACATCTGCCCATGTGTATGAATCACTAATTACATGATACCTGGGGAGTGTTCTGGCAGGAGTAGTGGTATGTGAACAAGGTGCTGGCCTGCTTACATTTAATCTCAGGCATAAAAACAGTTGTACATGTTACCTTTCAAATGCATTTTAAGCATTTTTTCACCAGCTCTACAAGTAAAAAAAAAAATAGAAGCTTTTTTGAAGTAATGGATAACGATTAACATTTATTGTAACACTTCAAGTGACTCGGTGCTTAACATTTGGGCTTAGGTTGTGTGCTGTAGGCCAGCCCATGAAATCAGTTGTTTCCTTTCTGCTTGTCCTTTTTTTTTTTTTTCTTTCTTACATCTTCCCACAAGTGAGCATCCAAATGTCACAATGCTGATGGAAACTTCCCGCTTGCTCAAGTGTGTGTCATCTTACACGTGTGATGGCACGTACAGGAGAGGTCCAGAAGAGCATCTTGAGCCTCCCTAAACTAAGTCTGTGTGAACAGGTGTACTGGTTTACCTGTTGATGCAGTGAAGTGCTGATGGCTGTTGTGGAGAACAGTATCAGCACACCCTTTCTGCTGAGAAATACACTGTGGGGAGGGACACCTGCTTGAGGGGGAAAAGCAGCCAGGGGAATAAAATGCATTTGTGAAGCAGCTCACAAAGGCCTGAGTGAATCATGGGGCCATTACAACTTCCCATTTATGAGCTAAGGGATATGAATTAATGTAAATATGGATTTATTATGTGCTTTTAAACCACTACTGAAAGGTGTCAGTACTCCGACAGCTTCCATATTGACTTGCTATTTTTTCATCATCTCTGCTTCATGAAGGTAATTAAGATACAAGCTCATGTTAATGTTCCTCAGCTATATCTTGTTTTCCTCTTGTGACCTTGAGAATTATTGCACTGTTTATTCATCCTGTGTACCATGTTAAGTGCTTTTCAGTGGTTGATACCAGCCCTGGTGGGCTTGTAGGCTACACTGGACGTAGGGACAGGACTGCTCTCAAACTGCTTAGGAACACATACAATTGATTTTCAGTTTCGTAGCAGAAGGTTCTGATGAGTTGGTTTATTTGTTTGTCCATTACTTTGTTTTTGATGGCTGTTTTTTTTGAAAACAATTGTGAAAAGAGAAATGAGAAAACAGGATTATTAACAAAAAAGGAAAAAAAAAACACCATAAAATCAGCCATTGTTGCAAATGATTAAGATCCAGTGGAAGAAATGGCTATTCAGTTTTCTGCCTTAGATGGAGTTGTTTTTCATGAAGCAGAATAATACCAATTTTTTAAAATACAAAGTGCACTTACAATATTGACAAAGAACATGGAGTTGTATTCCAAACTTGAAACATTCTGTTACAAACATTACAATAGTTTCAACACTTTAATATTAAATTCATTGAACTGGCTTGATTCAAAGTTATAACAGTTTAGGTTTTCAGGGTTTTGAGAGAAGCAGGTGAGTTCAGCTTAGCATTTGCTACTGTTGATATGTTTCAAATAAGATTTTATTAGTATTAAAAAAAAGAAGTAAAATACTAATGATTAATTTGAAACATAGAACAGTAAACTTTAATATAATTAACATATATGAATAACTTTATATACAATAATATTTTTGTTACATATAATTATATAAATAACTTTATATAATTAGCAGTCAAATCAGAAGTGAAATTAATCCCCATATTTAAAACAGGGCTGTAGCCAACTGCAAACATAACAGTAATTGTTCTGTCCCTTCCTGGGGCTGATACTAGTATAGGTTAGTATATCCTAGTCACACATGTTCTCACAGACTGTGATGTTATGCTCAAGGTCTACACATATAGAAGAAAGCTGTGAACTGTTCAGGGAAGGAAATGTTACTGCTATCGAAAATTTACGACTAAAGCAAGAAACTTGTACTTGAGTTGGAAGTTTCTAGCTCATCTGACACCAAACGTAAGGAGAATTTTGAGACTAGATTTTGAGTTGGTAGAGAGAGATTGCAGTGTGGAGACAGTAAACATTCTGAGACATAAGCTGAGAAAGATGCAAAGAAAGCGAATAAGCACGTAGAAGGAAAATAAAATGCAGATTTGAGAAGGTTGGGAATTTCTACATGATGCCAAGTGCCACGTTTCCAAGCTCCTCTCCATCTGTGAGTGGTGGATGCAGGCATGCAGGTCAGATCTCTGGCAGACAGCAGCTCTCAGGAACCACTAATCCTCCCTGTCACTCTTCTCAGAACGCTATTGTTCATCTAAACTAAAATGGTTCTAAACTACATGCTGCTGGCATTTCAAATGTAAAGATTATCAAAAGATCTTGAGCTAAAGACTGGAAAAGATTGACAAGTGCAAAAGCACATATCATGCAGGATTCGTTCCTCCAGGCGTTCACTCATAAACTATTTTCTATTAAAAGAATGAAACATAAGCTGACAACATGAAGACAGGAAATGGCACGGATAAGCACAACAAATGAAGCCAAAATTACAAAGGTACATACACAGTAATAGTGAGATCCAGGGGAAGTCTGTAAGTATTTCTGCATAATCTCAGAGGCCTGCAGTGAGAACACTTAGAGCATTTATCAGCCTCTGTAAACAGGTACAGAAACTGGCCTGATGCAAAGGAAGGGAATAAGGGCTTTGCAGATGATTCATAAAAGGCCAGATTTGGGCAGACCACCTGTACACAGTGTGATGGGAACAAAGGACCTGAAAGGCTCCAGCATTAGCAGGCCAGTTCCCTCTGGATCCCAGCAAAGAGAAAGCTGCCTCTCACAATAAAGTTAGGAATGTGCTGTTTGTTACCAGAGATGCAATTTTCTGAGTTTTGGGTAATGATGGGACCGTGACAACCAGGAGGTTCTTTCAGTCTTTATCATGGTTTCACCTTAAGGCAGGTGGAGAACTAGTATATGTGTCTGTGCAAATCTTCTGCAACTTCAGTGCACAGCACAGTCAAGTTTTGAGCAGAAAATGAGTATCGTGCTAGTAGACGTAGAGTAAGGCCCAAATAGAACAGGACATTTATTCATTAAAGATGATATCAGGGGATAAATATCAAGCAATTATCATATGAAAGGAAGATCAGCTATGTAAAGCACTGTAAGGCAAAGCATGTAACTGGTCCAGTTTGTGCCATGGTATCTTTGTGAGTTGAAATTCCCTGCTCAAGCTGTAAGCACACGGGATGTCTGTACTTCTGATATCTGGCTAGGATGAGGATTGTCTGCTACATGTCAAGAAAGATCAGAGGTGTTTGTGCAGGTGGGAAGCACTTCAATGATGGCTAATAATATGCTCTGTAGATTAAGCCTCAAATGATACAAAGACTTGTGTTTTTAGATGGCACAAATGAGTTGGAATCCACTGAAGCTTTTGCTTTAGCTCTGAGTTGTGTTTGAACTGCTTCAAGATGTGAGTACAACAGGGAAACTTTCTGTAGTGGTGACTGTACCTTGCTTAAGGTGTCTTTGTTTCAGGATGGCTTTACGTGTTCCCAGAACACTTTAGAAGTTTCACAAAAGTTTGTCTTAGTTTGGAGAATCATTTGCTGATCGATGGGAAAAGGGAAGGCAAGGAAGGGGTTATTGGCAGTGGCTGGGGAGGGAGGGATAGGCTGGATGACCCATGATGGCCAACTCTAGCCCACTTTTCTATCACCATGAGCTAAAGGAATTGGAACTTAAGGACTGAAGGTGATACCTTCTAAGTGCAGCAAATATTTTCTATTTCTTCATAGCTATGCTGACAGCACCACTAAAGAAATTGGCTGTGACTGTGAACACCTCTGTGGAGATGAGCAGGGTACAATATGTACATATTTCTGATGATCACATTTCAATATAAAGTCTTGTAGAGAAAAGCATGCCCTGTGGTTTTTTTAGGACTTTATCCCAGAGTCTTTGAATAAATGGGTAACTCTGCTTTCTGTTTCCTTCCTGTCTTTCTGCTAGAAATGTCTCTATATAGTACAGGCTTCAAGTGACTGCAGTGCTAAGTAGGGCTTGTCAAACAGCTCATTGTCAAATGGTTGACCTTTGATGATTGAAACCATCTAATCCAGATCTGTTTGCTTCTCCTAAAATACACAGGGTGAAATAAAATATAAATAATTCTTCATGTGTTTTTTTCCAGATGTTATACTACTAACATTTTATCATGAATACATCTCCTAATGAAAGTACTGGATGTAGGGTTATCAAAGGGAATTTCCCCCTTTCCATTACGGATTCACATAACTTTTATTATGTTTCTAACAAATCCTTGCCTTGTATGCTAATTATGGAACAGAGCTGAGATTGAAATCAAGTAGTCTCCCCTCTTGTGCTACTCCTTAATTTGACAAATATAAGAAGGAGCCACAACAAGGCAGTAGAACTTCAGAGCATATCCAGTGAAATCCCTGGTTCTCCCTGTCACCTTCTCAGTGTGAGCTTTGTGTGGCTGGGACCATGTCTTTCCCTGGTTTACAGCTTTACACAAGCTTATTTTTAATAACACCTGACCAGCTAAGAGTTGCTTTTTGAGCGTAAGACTGTAAATGCAAATTTCTGCTCAACTTTATGATGATGCAACCAAATAATCTGGCTGCAGATATAATGATGTTATATGCATTCTTTGAAAATCTGAGGTAACAGGTTAGCAGTTATTTGCTGTCAACTGCTATTGCTGTAGGAAAACACATTTCTTCCAGGATATTGTTTGGTTGTGGGGGTTTTTTTCTAGTTTCTGTGTGTCTGTATATATATATTTATGAAGTAAAAGGTGTCATTACGACATAGTGTGATATTAATTCCAAAGTATTATTAGAATAAATTAAGAAGTTAATCAGCAACACAACACTGGAATGGTAGGACTTGATCAGTCCTTCCAGGTCTTCTCTTCGTTCTGCCATGGGGTGGTTTTGCATTCTTGACCTAGTCTTGTTCCTTTTTATACAAAACGAAGGCAGCAAAGTATATGTACCAGAGGGATACAGAAATAGCAGCACTCAAAAGACTTTTTAAAGCAGAAGAATGGAAAGAGCTTCAGTACCTTTTAAACTAATGTACCATTCCACTGCAGTTCTTCGGCTGAACAGAGGAAAAACAGTTTTCTTTTTTAAATGAGAGAAGAAGAGCAATTTTCCTTTCTGGGTAGAGTAGGTTGGAAAGTTACAAAACCTCATTAGTTAGATGAGCTTTATGCTTTTAACTAATACTTGACAATTTCTTTATTCCCATGTATTTCCAAGAGCTGCTAGTAAAGGACAAAATCAGTACTTCTACCTACTATTAATTAATTAGTTACTAAGCGTGTGGAAATACTAATTAAATGCAGTCTAAATAGCTTATTTTTCATTTACACACATATATAATTCAGTATTTTTTAAGACTTCTGATGCACTGCATGAGGAAGTTCTGTGTATGTCAGCAGAGGAGAGACCTCATCAGTGGTTTCAAACTGAGTAATTGTGGTTTGTTTATGTAACACTTTTCTGTTTTCAGGTTTTCTGGCAAATATTTGTTTGCCTTGCTACGTTTTGACCATAAACATCCAGATAATTGTTAGGTAATGAGAAAAGTACAAATAATATGGAAAACCAAAACAAAGCAACTGTTGTAGCGTAGTTATGGTGGTGTTATTTTGTTGTGTCCTTGAAGCACAGAAAACAGATCGTGTCTATTTGACTTTGAATTGACTCGTAACTTTCATCATCCAAATGACAATTGCCCTTCAGATATTCATGGTTTAGTTTTGCATTGGTGCTTTCTGACTCACAGAAAAGAAGGTGGTATGTATAGGTGGGATATGGAAAAGTATCTGTGTGACTTGGTTTTCTTTTCAATTAAGATTGGGGGGCAAACAGAAAAAAAAAAAAGAAGAAAATAAATACATGAATAAAACTCTTTTCCAGTTACTGTCACTGTGCAAGAAACTCATCATTCCTTTTCAACTGAAGGTAAGTTAAGGGGTCATAGAACTACTCTGGTTTGGATTTGGGGTGAAGAGCAAACTCTTGTTGTGTAAGGATCTCACTGACATTTTGGGAAGGAACTGTAATGAATGCTCTGCCTCGTGTGTGTGCTTGGAACTGAAAGATAAAATTGAATGTACATTTGTCTTCAAAGGGCATGTCAAGCTCACTTGCTTTCAGGAAGGAAAACCACTGCTTTTGAATCTGGCATACCTTACTTGTCAAATTATGGCAGTGTGTGGACTGGAGAGATATTCTTTTCGGCCTGATAATTGTGATTGGTAAAATACCCCTGGTCTGCAGAATTCTGAAAATTGGTATTACTGAGACTTGGAGCAGTGGGCTCCTGCATCCCCTGCTGAACCTGGAATGTGTTGACATTTGGGGTGTACACTTTCTGTCTGATGTGCTGCTCCTCACGTACCCTGCTCTCCATAGAGGTCTGGCATTCTTTAAATTTATGAGTAATCGTGTCTTTTTCTCTGAGAGGTTCATGAAGGCAATGCTACCAAGCTGAAATCAGAAGTTAGGCCATAAATGTAGGGCTGGTAGACAAGCTATGTTTCATTGCAGTTCAGCTGGGAAGAATCTTCTTACCATCTAGAAAAATCTAGACTTCCTAGGCATTCCTGCCTTATTGGTACAGGCAGAAAAGCTGCATGTGATATCCTACAATGGATAGGAAATGGGTCTTTTATGTACAGTCTTTTCCTTCCCAGTCATGCCATCTCTTTAATTTTGACTGGCATTAGCAGTATTGTAGATTATGCAAACAGTCTAGCAATCACTTTAAAAATACTAATGAAAATAATAAACCAGCAGTTTCCTCCTTGAAAACCAGGTTTGAGCCATTCTTTATAAGAGTGGTGGTGCTGATGTGTATGCAGTTGTGGTTTGCAGAGTCATGTGGAGGGACACCCTGTTCCTCCTTCCAAATTTCAGAAGGATTTTGGGTGAGCAAAGTGCAACCATCATGGTATAACTTTAATTTCCTCCAGACAGCTTTGCAGATATAGAATGAGATATCTAAGTCTCAGGGGTTGTAAATAGCTGCAGAAATGTGGCAAAGATAATTTATTGTTGTATCTTAATTAAAACTATAATTAACAAATAAACATTTTGCTAATAACATGCTAACAAATTTTCTGAAAGGTAATATAATCAGAGACTTGATTCCTATTTTTCATACCCTTTATAAGTCGTGTGTTTCCATTGGCATAGATGAAAAGACTTGTAGGTTTGGTTTTGGGTTTTTTTTCTCGATATTATCATAGTTAGACTCAGGCCCAGAATTTCTAATTAAAGATTTGAAAGTTTCTGGGACCTGGAGCAACTATTGGCTTTTTCTCTCCTCTGTCTTTTGAATGAGTAGTAAATGTTCTGTGTGTGGTGACTTTTTGCAGGCTGAAGTCAAAATATGCAACTTTTTTTATGTACTTTTAAGAGAAATAGAAGGACTAGATATCTGTCCTGCACTACAGTAACAGCAGGAAATATAAAAATAATAGTAAAGTATTTCATGGTGGCTCAGTCAACTGACAGCTAGAAATTAGCAGTCCTTTTTAAAAAAGGAAGGTGTTTTCTCCCAAGGTATTTTTACATAGATTATATTTTGAAGCAGTAGAAGACTTGGAAAACATAATGCATTTGTACAGCAACTGGAAGCACAAATTGGTAAATCAGATTTTTTTCATAATCTGATTTTCACAGGTTATTTAGTTTTAAAAATATGATTGTTCAATTAAGCCACTTAGTACTGTTTATTTTAAAAATCTTTTACATTTCTAAACGGGTTTGTGATCCTGAGCAAATTGGAGCTCCGGGAGTGTAATACATATTTATTAAATGTTTTGGCCTGTAGAAAATGTTTTCAAAGGCTTTGTTCTCCCACAACATTCTGCAAGTACACACCAATAAAAGCATCATGCCCTGACTGCATGGAGCTAAGAAAAGAAGTGACCTGGAGGAATCAGAAGAGGTGATAGAAGGACATATTTTGGCTGGCTTCATGTTTAATTTACAAAAACATTAAACTTTTCATGTTTAATTTAAGGAAACAGTAGAATGTTGGGATTTATAATCCCAGTGATGCTTTGTCAGTGCTCGGGGGTGGTGGTGGCACGGCTGCTGTACGGGCCGCAGATGTATGGAAACATTTCACTAAAAATGCCTTTATTTTTGTCACTGAGGGGGAAAAACAGGAGAAAACAGCTAAGGCAGCAACAACAAAAACAAGACATTAGGCATGCACTGCTGGTCTAGCTAATTCTAGGGGTGCTATTAGCAGACATTTAGGCAAATCTATTAACATTTAGCATCAGCACAAATGCGATTGCATTCCTACTTTTCCTGTTTCTGGCAAAATATGCATGGCCATTCAAGGGAGGAGAAGGATATTGAAGCCGTTTTTTAGGTAGTACAGCTTAAATGGGGAAAGAGGTTTTAGGAAATTAAGTTGAAGAAGAAACTTGACTGAAAAATGTTACTTAAAAAGGGAGTGAGATATCCTAAAGAATAACGCTCATCAGGTGTTTTGGGTGGCATGTTGTGTGTATCACCACTGATTTAATTTTTAAACAAATCTTAAGCTTTCATCTTTTATATTTAACTCTTCCTTTTTTTTATTATTTTTATTCTTGGAATCTGGGAATACTGTGTCCAAATGTATACAAGGTAGTCTTTTTTAACTGCATCCATTGTTAAAGTTAAAAATACTTTAAAAATTATTTTTCATCTTCTAAGATATACCAGACAACTGTACAGCAGGACAGGCTGAAGTGGTAGCTGCAGCAATTGTCTTATTTTTGACAGTGAAAAAGGGCAAATGCTTTATTATAAGTCATAAAAAATCAATAGACTACACATATTGTAATGTGATGCTGTAAATGGGAAAATTCTTCTAACTCTAACTTAGTTTTTTTGTGTGTTGACTGACATCATACATTATACAATAGAAAATTCCTCTACAACTTTTGGAATATTTGGAAAAAGAGTTGTCATGGATTTTAACTATTATGTTTATTTTTTTTAAGCATTGAAGAGCTCAACATTTTTTAAATGCCTGACTGTGTAGTCCTTTATAAATTTATCATCACTCATATTATGCTCCCTCTTTGAAAAAAAAAAAACTCAACCAAATCATAATTTTTCAACTGTTGCTATTTTTAGTAATTTCAGTTTACATTTTATTGATTTTCTTCTTCTTTGAGCTACCCAAGTAGCAACTTGATATCAGGAAGGAGAATTTGTGAGCCAAAGTAGAAGAGTCCCTGTGTGCACTGAGGGATATATAACAATACTTCTGTTACCCGCTCTCCCTGCTCCTTTCCTCAGTGCCTCTAAATGGGGTTAATTTAGTGTGGCCTCTTGGTTCTTTGGAGACCTCAGAGCTCCCAGGGACATCCATAATGCCTGGTGCCTGCTCAGGCTCTTCTGGTTTTTCCAGCTGTGTAAAGTATTAATTTGTGGAGAAAAGATTTCCTACCAAGTGTAGCATGAATCCTTTTTCTATAGTGAGAGAACTCTGTGTTAACTTCTGGTTTTCTGTCCCCTACTCCAGTACATGGATAGACCTGATTTTCATCTCCATTTCAGTTCTGTATATTGAGTTTAATTGATAGAGTTGCAGCAAATGAAATACAAAGTTTTGTCCAGGCTTTTTATAATGTTGATTTAGAAACACCTTTTGTTGTAGGGCTGTGCTGTTAGAATGTCTGAGGTCTGTTGTAGCAGAAAGTCATGGATTTTGACTCATTTTACAACTCTACACTTTTGTTCTGTCCTTTTCACCTTTACCATTGTGTTTTGCAAGACTTTTCCCTGGCCAGCACCCTTTGAATCCTTCAGCCCCAAGGGAAAGTTTGTGACTCGGGATAAACTGGGTCTCAAGGGGTGTCACCTGGAGGGGCCTTTGGCCAGGAAAGGAGGAACCCTCTGCTGCTCTGTCCCCATCTCCCCACCGAGCCCTGTCTGCTTGGTCTTCTCCCACACCTCTGGGCTGTGGGGAGGAAGGGATGGCACCTGACATGGCAAATGGGGGCAGAAGCTCAGAGATGTCCCTGTGAGCCCATGTGGGTCCCAAATTTCCTGCAGCCACAGAAGAATACGGGGTTGTTGACAGCTAGAGAACAAGGAGCTGGAGAGTTTCTGAGCTGAAGTGAGAGGCCATGCACTCCCTGCAGCTGCTCTCACTTCAGCCTTCTCCAGATGAGCCCCTTGCTTAAGTCTTTATTCACCCTTTTAAACTGTTTATATTACTAAATTCTGTGGGGCTTCTGGGTATAAGATGCTGTAGCCATTCTAATATTTTTTAGTAAATACACTGCACTTGCTTGTTTAGTTAGTTAATTCCTCAAACAGTTGCTTTGTTTGATACTACTTTTTTATTTTTTAGTAATTTCTTCTTGTTCTGCGAGGAAGGCAAGAATCACATTTCTATGAACCAGATACTTTGTTACACTAACACATATTTTGTACTTAACAAGTACAGATTTAAGTGATTATTTATATAAAACGTGTGAGAATAAATTCTTCCTGTGCTTGTCTCTTGAGGCTTAAATTCATGATTCTGAATTTTTCTACACACAGCAGTTAATGATTTAATTTGTATTGGTGGCATTTTAAATCCTGTCACTGCTCAAATGGCACTGACTGCTGCTACGAAAATACACAACCATGAAATAATCCCAGATTGTTGTGGGGAAAAAAAAAGTAAACCAGATTTAAATACTTAATTTCTCAGATATTAATCTTGAAAGGGAACTGTTTAAATGTAAGGGAAGAGTAAACAATCTATTCTTCTTACAGAAGTGTATCTCTCAAAAGTCAAATTTGATCTGGAATGCTAATGTTACATTTCTGTATTTCAGAGGATTTGGGACCTTTTAAGCTGTCTTAACTTCTCTCTGCTACCTTTTGACACATTTTGGGAAGGCATAGTGAACTTCTGTTGTAGGCAGAGGAATTCAAAAGTGTTCAACAGTGTCAAGCATGATGCCACAAAGAGTACAAAGTCTTTTCAGTGATCATAACAAAAGTTGATCTAGAAGTCCCCTCAATGTTTTACTCCTTTTTTTTTCTTTTTTTGAGGCATATTTCCCATAGCAGCTGATTTTCTCCCAGCACATTGCAATGTATTTCAGGGGTTGTGCTGACAGCATCATAGAGACGCCAGAAAATGAAACCCACCTTAGAGCAGGGAACTGAAGTGATTCCTGGTTTTAAAATCTTTGAAGAAGAGACTTTGGAGAAAAATACTCCTTCTAATGAGAAGGCATAAAGTGCAGTCCTCCCCACACTGCTGGATCACAGCACTCAGTTAAACCTCTGCATGTAGGTTAATCATTGGCAGAGGCAGGAACAATTAGAATTATCACAATGTCATGATGGCTTTTAGCTGCTCCTCTGAACCTGCTTGGTATCTACAAGCAAAAAAAAGTTAAACCAGTAATTTTTCTTTGTAAGAACTCAAAGTATAGAATCTTAACCACATGGAAAGTTTGAAATGTCAACTTGATTCTGTTGTTTTGATCACTCGGGACCTGAGCAGACACAATGATGGTGGTGCTGTACCTGCTGTCTTTAGGGTGGCCAAACACTGGAACAAGCTTCCTGAGAGGTGGTCATGCCCCAGGCCTTTGGGCAATGAAACAGTCCAGTCCACTGGAGTGTTGCTTCTTTTTGGTGGCCTTGTTAATAGTGACAAAGCCATGTGCCACCTGGAGTACATCCTGCTTTTAGTAACTGTTAAGAAGCGACAACGAGCAGGTTAATGCAGAAAGGCATCCCTTAAGTTACTTTTGGGCTGGGGACAAGTAGTGAATGAGCTTGTTCCAGGAAAATGTTGCCAGTTTTCACTTCTTTGTATTGATATTTAAATCTGAACGTTTCTCTTGTCAGAGGTTGTTGGAGTTGATGGCACAGACTGAGGTTTGACTTAACATCACAGAGGCAAACTCTTGCCCAACAGTCTCATTCTAAATATTCTAATATCAGGATAGTTCTGCATTCACTGGTGTCAGCTTTTCCTCAGTGATGTACCAGTCATATTAAACATAATATCACTGTCTTTGAGCTGGCTGCTCTGTTGGATCTATGGTAGAGGCAGAAGATAAAAAAGCGTGGCTAAGTTGTAATAATACTGGGCAAAGAATGAACTGGATACTAGAAACATTTTCTGTCCTAACAATTTCTATAGATAGGAAGGATATTGCTGTAGTTGTTAATGACTTTGAGGTTCTTAAACTCGTATCAGGGGTGTCATTACTCTAACAAAATCTTAAGTCTTTCAGTGGCAATATTGAATTTTAAAAGTTAGTAGTTACTGGTTACAGCGTGACTTCGTTAGTATACAGGAAAATCATTCTGTGGTGATTAACATCTATTCACATCTTGGAATGCATTATGGGCTCTAAATTATCATAGAAATTAATGCAATCTTCTTAAAAGGGTTTAAAATATGGTAATAGATACAGCATACTAGCACCTGCAGCTCAAGGTACCAAAGTTATTAAAGTTGGATATAATTATATTTATTTTGCAAGCATCTAAATGAGGGGGAGAATAAGAAACAAAGTTTAATAAAAATTGAAAAGATAGGCACTCAATTTGAGATCAAGACAGATTCTTAAAATTTTCTTTCATTTAACGAATATATCGATATTTCTGATGCATATGAAATACTTTGTCCATTTTAAAGCTTGAAACCTGTGGCAGAATTGTGATATTCCTTGGACTGACTTTGTATTAGTGAACTCAACTGGGTTTCTTGTGATTTACACCAGTAAATCAAGGAGGGAAACCGGTTACACAAGTTTAATTTTTCAAGGCTGCTGCTTCTTCCCTGTGCACTGTGCACATATTTTTTTAAGGGTCACTTGCAGATTAATTTTCCAGTGGTCTAACAGAACAGATGTGTGAAGACAAAATATGGCAGCTGCTTGCAACTCCGATCCTGAGTTAGCAGAGAGCAAGCAGCGGTACCTGAAAGTGAGCAGGTACAATTAACTTGGGGCTGATGTGCTGTAGTACTTTGCTTATTTAGAGGTGTGATATGTGGATGCATAAATAACTGATCTGAACTTGACTTCAGCTCCCATTCTGCAATTAAACTAACGGAACTAGTGAAAGGTTACGATTATTTCCCCCATGTAAAAGAAAAATATACATATATATTGATGTGTTTCTGTTCAATATCTGTGGCATAATAAGTAAATATCTCCTCATTCCTTATCTCCTTGTTCTTTGGATGTTTCATAGAGTGAATCCCTGCCTATCTTTAAGATAACAAGAAGACACGCTGACATTTGATGGCAGTGTTCACTGTGCATAAAGTGGAGCGTGTACAGCACATTAAGTGCAGAGTTGGAATGCCAAGAGAGATTTACAGATAACAGAAATTAGCAGAAAACGCTTCTTATTATCAGTAGGGAAAAGCTGTATTTTAAATGACAGCCAGATGCTTGTTTACTGTGATTATAACGTTAATGGTGATACTCTGTTCGCAGCCACTGAGGTCGGGGAGACTTCAACCACAGCCTTACTTTATTTATTTTTGTTTTTCCTGAAGTGGAATGTGATGTCTGCTGCTCACGGTGCCAAACAGTATAAAGCAACACAAAAACGGTAGCTGTTTAGTGACTGGTTCTGGCTTTTGGTGAAGGGAGTGTTGGGACATGTGTGTTTTGCCAGATGTGGTACAGGAAAGGAAAATCTTTGCAGTGTCATTAGATTATCATTCATAAGTACTTCTGTTTCAATTTTCTCAACAGTTCCTTCAGCACTAGAGGCTTCTAAGCATCTGTTGATATTTTATGATGATCTTAATGAGATAGAAAACAAGTGTTTTCTGCATAGGAATGAGTTCAGAATATTTTTGTCCCATTTGGAATGAAGTTAGAATTACAATTTAGTCCTTATGTAGATACCCTTGTCCAGCTGTAACACTTGAGATTTGCTTTAGCTTTAAGTTTGAGACTGAAAGTAAGCAGTGGAAAAGGGAATAAAAATGAAGGGATTAAAAAAATACAAACACACCACAACCTGCGACAAAACAGAAAACAAGCAAAGTCAATAAACAGTGTAATTACTAATTCATCCAGAAATTAAAGTCATGGGTTTTTAAAGTGAAGTGGCCAAAACCAATAACTTAACAGTTTGACAGGGCAATAACACGGGTATCTGCATCTCTTTTAATTGGCTTTAACCTTTCCCTTTGTGTGGAACTATTACAAAATAAAAGGAGAGAATATTTAGAGAGACAGGTGTGTGTTAGCTCGTGGTTTGCACCATTTTAATGAGGCCAAAGCAATAAAGACTCCCAACAGCTCCTGAGGTCTGGATGATGAATGGCCATCTTCCACTGATGAAGCACAGTGTTGTGCTCAAAAATATGAGTTGCTGTTTAAATATGAAAATATTAATTTATTCAGTTAGGAACTATTCTTGAATGATTTATTCCTTCTCAGGAATACGTGTACAAATGTATTTGAATAAAAATCAAATAAGTTTTGCTTCTTGGCAGGAGGGAAGTTGAAGTGGCTGGATTAGAGAAAATACTTTTTAGGTGTGGTAGATTTGAAAACAAATAAATAAATAAAACACATGCACACATGTTCAAATACATTTACTTAGGCAGTTTAGGTATGTCTCCAGTAAATTGATCATTAATCACATGTAGCAAAGTTACAGTGAGAACTTAGCAATTGCCAGCTGTGCCATTTTCCTAATGTAAGGTTAAATATGTGGTGGATAAGTAAGTGCCAGTTTTAGTGGAAGTGTGGATAGTAATTATTGCCTATTGATTATCCTTAATGGCTTCATTTATTCAAGGTGTTTGTCTTATTCGATGTGGTGGAAATCTACTGTGCATCGAGCATATAATTGAAAGATGATGCTTAGAGTTTCTCATTTGATGATCCTTATGATTTCTTATTTTATGCTTTAATTTTTTCCATTTTGGTCCATTTTATTCCCTTGAAAAATATCTGAAGTAACAATCTGAGAGTGGACAAGCAGCTTCACATCCACATACGCATTAACGTTTGAATACTGAGCTGCAGTATCTAAAAATAGAGCTGGTAAACACATGTATGATTGCTGAGTGTATTCCTAGGGGAAACTGAAGTTGCTTAAGAAAGGAGTATAGCTCCTCTTGCACACAGGAGCACCCTGAGAAATAAATCCCATGTAGTTACCTTCCCTTCACTCACAATATCTTCACATACCATTTACAAGAGAAAAAACACTGTCAAAATAAAATAGGTGTTACTTCCTGTGACACACAGCTACATTGTTAGTCTGAAAGTTTTATTAACAGCTCACATTTATATATTTTTATGATACTTTTAAAATAGTGAATTATGAACGATTGAAAATATCCTCCAGCTTAATTGAGAACCATTATGTCTAGTAATTGCCAGTGATTTCAGAAACAGCCGTTGTTCTCTGGCCTATTAACATAATTTGAATTTTTTATTGCACTTCATAATTATCTGTTGGAGTTAAAAAACAGGCCCATTTACTGAAGTGTTTAAGAACAAAAGCCCCAAATGGGCTGGATTGTGATGTATTATTTCTATTAACCGACCTTGCTGGAACGGCTTTGTACATCAGTTTTTGATGGGGTCGTGACTTGTGATAGAAGAGGAGGGTGGATTTTCTAGTTTTCATTTCACTAAGTGTAGGTAAAACGACATTTTTTAAAATTGTCTTTGACTCTTTCTTACGTATCTACTCCATTTAGGCCTCAATACCACTTTAACATGATTTCCATGATAGCTGAGAGAAGCACTATTTCGGTCTTATATACTTTACAAATTTTATCTGTTCACTGTGGCAGGTTGGCAAAGACAGAAGGAACTTGACCCCTGCTGAGATTATAACATTTTTATATCAAGACTTCTTTTTAGTTCTGTGATTTGTACTGAAAACAGGCTCCTTATCTCTCTCTTAGATTTCTATGTACTGCAATAAAAGAAATCACTGAAACTCACTGCATTGATACTGGTTTTTCCAACCCATGATCACATGCAGCATATGTGATATAAATGCCTCCAGTGACAGGAAGATCTCCTTGTTGTTCCTATTTCTGTCGTCATTCTTTGTAGAAATGGTTTTAAGCAGGTTTTTCTTCCTTGAGTGTTTAGACCTCGAGCCTCCAGGTAATCTCCTCTATTAGTCCCTGGGGCTGTAGAGAGACAGGGAAGTGAAGTTCTCTTAGCACCTAAAATTGCAAGTTCATGTTGAAATTAGGGTTTTAAACAATCTGGTGTTGGAGGGGGAAAAAAGAGATAAAAACCAGATAGAAGTCCTGGACTTCTGGCTGATAGTAAGGATAGTTAAATACGTGATTGACTTTTCAGAGAGAATTGTAACTAACTTTCTTTGTAATCCCCTGGCAGGTTATGTGCCGGGCTGTGTACTCTGCTTCTCTCTTCAGTGATCCTCTCTGTCTTACTAATTTCATCTCTGTTCTCCTAAAATCCATCATATGTTGTGTTCAGCCTTTTCAGGGCCCTGATGGAAAGTCTGAGGAGATTTGGAGGACAGAGGACATGGGGCTGGGGACGGGGAGAGAGGGGACAGGCTGCAAACCACTCTGGCCTCAGCCAGTTGCTTATTTAGGGCATCCAGCTGTTAAATAACTTCACCCATCATCTGTTGCTTCCTAATGTGGCAGAAACATTTTACATTTCCCTTTACATTCATAATCAGAAAGCACATACCAGGAAATTGGTACAACTCTTGGGGAAAAATTGTGCTGATTAAAAGAGAGCCTTTGCTATGAGCAAAAACAGCTCTTAAGCAGATTTTGTTTGTTGTGTGGTTTTATTTTGGAGGAAATACTTTTCTAATAAATTGAGAGAGCCCAGCTGTAAACCTGAATTCCAGACATGACCGTTCTGCAAGCTCTGAGTAACATCCATGTAGCTGAGAGGACTGTAAAAATCCCATGCATGTCTTGGCCAATGGCAAAATTTAGATTTGAATAAACCCAGAGCTTTCTGAGGATTAAAATGGCTTTTTTTTTTTTAATTATTATTTCTTCAGGAAAGTTTTACATAGGTGAGGTGGAACGAATGGGAAATTTTTTAATTATTCAATGTTCTCCCATCACTGAAAATTATAAATGTTATATAAGTGTGATTCTTCATGCTTTAGTGTAGGAGGCATCTTTTGGAACACTAGGAAAGAAAATCACACATTATCTTTTGTTGTTAGTTAAACCTAAACTAGGAATCTGGAATTGTTATACTGCCTTTATGCTAGTTTTTACTGTGGGCTCCTGACTATTGTTGCTGAAGAGATCCTTACATCACATTGGGAACTGCACTAACTGGTTTTGCCTTGCAGGGCATGCTTTTTAATACACTTTGCTTGCTTGTTTGTTGGTTTTTTTGGTTTAGTGACATCAACATCAAGTAAAACATATATCTTCCTTCTCGTGAGTAATGAGAATTGTTTTCTGAAAATAACTCTAAAATCAATTCTTAGTAGGGTTAGGACACCACATATCCTAATGTGCATACAAATATATACTTGTGTATGTATCTATATATTTGTATGTGTTCATAGAATATCCATATATATAGTATACACCTGATTCTCAAATATTATGTAGATTTCTTTTCCTATTACTTGCAGCAGAGTAAAGGACAATCCTTAAATAGGGGCCTGACAGACTCCAGTGAAAAGTTTGTAGATATTGTTTGTAAAACAGAGTCTTGCTATGCAGAAGCAAAGTCTGAGTTTTAAAAATTTCATTTCAGTGTTATATACTATAAGTGTAGGTTGTTTCAGTTGTATGTCAGTAATACTATGTATTGCAGAGGATGTTGTTCTTCCCTGTTTCTCTGCCTCACTGCTTACAGGTGATGCCAAGCAGTGCCAAATTAGACATGATGTGACCTGAGATCTCTGTGCAATTGTTTTGTCTGGATGTGAGAGGGAAGCTGTCAGTGTGTTTAACATGGGACCAGGTTTTACACTGAGACAATTGATTTTCTTCATACATTTATTTGTGAAATGCAGTTATAAATACAGTAGTTGAACCACTTCTTGCCTTAAAATTGCAGTGTCAACGATTGTTTGAAATAACAAACCGGAGTTCAGAATTTCAGAGGAGTTAGAAGTTGCTTTTGTGGTGTGGATATGACTTCAAGGGTGAAAAAGAAACAATCCCAGATATCTTAAGTACTTTTAATGTTCTCTGTCTCCATTGATAGCCTGAATTTTTGACAGCAAAAGCATACACAGTTCATCTTCCCTGACTGCTTTCTCCATAAGCCTTCGACTGAGTTTAGTTATGACTTATAGCTTGAGCATGGCATTTGGGAAAAACAGAAAAAGTAGTATAAATGTAAATGTGAAGAGCTGCAGCTCATTCTGTTTTTGAAATTGTTGGTGTGAAAAGAACTCAACAGTGTTTTATTTAAACAAGGTCTGCTTCAACCTTGATTGACTTGCAGTAAATTGCCTGGTACGAGAGGCAAAAGGAAGTGGATAGAAAAATGGCAATCAACACCAAATGTTTCACATATTGATTGACAAGCACCAGAGATGTGCTAGAGTAAGATAAATTGGCTAACAGAGCCCATCTTGACAGCTCCTGAGATGGGAAAATTGTTCCTGTTAATTTGCTGCTGGGACCTTGTCATTTATGGGGATATATATTTGAGTGCCTTCTAATGGTGTAAACAAACTTTGGATTCCTAAGTAGCATATTTCAGCTTCAGTTGCTTTAATTTCTCTCTGTCCATGTATTTCTGAGCTGTAGTTATAAAGTGCTCTAAGATTGAAAAGATGAGAGAAACTGTCATTATTTTAAAGATACAGTTCAGGCTGCAATACAGGATGGTACATTCAAACTATTCTGTAGCCTGTTTGATTTTCAGTGGGGTTTTTGCTTTCCTGAAAGGCATGGAACAGAGCCCATTTGTTGTAGAACAACATGAAGAGCATGTGTCTATTCCTTCATTCTGGCAACGTTATAATGAAAAGATTTCTTACCTTTTTAACATATCTAGTTTTGTGCTTCCAATACCTTTTAATCAGGTTACAATTTTTTTAGTACTGCAGAGTGATGATCCCTTTTCCATATAGTAGTCTTTCATGTCTGCAATTTCTTTTCATTAAAAGGAAATTTTATCTTTTTAATTTCCTGTATTGCTCTCCCAGAGTACCATTAATTATGGCAACACACAACACTGGTAAAATAATTAATGGTCCGATAGCTGTTGTGTTGCAATCTGCCACTCAAAGGTTTTATTTTGGCTAAATCTTTTCACGTCAAGTGAAATTTGACATAAACCTTCTCACTTAAGAATAAACATTTTTCAGTTCTCATGTAAGCAAAATGAGCAGATTCCAGTATTCATCTAAGGTGTGGCCCACAAACAGCAAATGATATTTTTCTTTCTTCCAGAGTTTATATTCTGGGTTTTTTTTATTTGAGCCTACTTCCCAAACTCTGAACTAGAAATCAACTTTACAAAGCTGGAAATATTTCAAACCTTGTTCAATGCTAGGTGAAAGCAATATTTTATCTGCTTATTTGGAAGTGGTTTGGTAGGTTGTCCATAATCCTGTGCTGGAGTACTTTCTGTGTTCCATGTCTTCTTCAAGGAATAGTGAGCTCTACCAGAAGACATCAAAGAGATTTTAAAGGCCTTATTAGACCTAGCTTCTTATTAGTGGTGGTATTTCACCTCCTCCTTTGATTTTAAACTTCAATTTAGGTCCTGGTAACTTCTTGTCACACAAATATTCAGTGTCAAGTATCATAACAGTCTAAAAACACCCATTAAATGTTTAAGAAAGAGATGTTTAACTACCTGGAGTGCAGGAAGACACAGGGATGTTAAATGCTGACACACTTTTTGTGTTTTGGAAAATTCCACCAGTGACAGGAAGGACTGAAAAGTCAAACATTTAGTTTGCTTGTTACACCCAAAACTCCTGTGAAGTCAGTAAGGATGGTGTAGGAAACAGAAGAGTGAATCCTGAGAGAAGAAACCAGATGAAGCAAGAAAAATTTAATTCTCAAGATAATAGCTTGTAAATGTAAGTATCAGTATCAAGAGTAATGGAAGATTAATTCATCATCCTGATGCTTTTCTGACTGCACCTCAGTATCTCCCAGCACTAAAATAAAAACACCCCTAGAGCTTGTCCCAGCAGTGGAATAGCAATAATTCAGAAGAGTGTTCTCCACACATTTAGAAAGCAAATAGAAACACCATATTTAAGCTGTAGGTGGAACTAAGAAAAGTAGTCTTCAATAGCCTGAAGCAGAATTAGCCAGAATTTAGCACTGGCACATGATAAGAGCAGATTTTAAGCATATTATTTAAATCATTTGCCCGTTTACATAACATGGATCATGCGAAGCCTTGTTTTTATTTCACATTTGTTCACCAGAAATTAGAGCTGCTTTTTTTAGGAGGCTGCAAAGAGTTAACACAAACCCCCTGATCATTATCCAACTCCCACCAGTCAGTTCTAACTATGTACAACTTTCACAGAGTTTGTTAAATAATTACAGGAGTTTTCTCATGTTTGTTCAAGATTGTGTTATTTTTCCCACCTATTAGTGGCTCCAGGCACTTGAATCTCGAAGTGTTGCAATGTTCCTGGAAACAAATGTCTCTAATAGACAGAAAGCCAGCATCATTCAGGAGGATACACAGTGGAGATGGCAGGAGTGGCTGTGTAGAAGTATTTAGAATTTCAGTAAAATCAGGTGAAGGTAAACAGAAGGTGTTTGGTTAGAGGAGCACGGCAGAGTCTGAACTAGTGGTGTCCCTGGAGTAAAGATCAAATCAAGCACTCCTAGATTTATCTGAGGAGGAAGATTTCATAGGGGGAGCTGGTAATTACCTACCCAGGACCTAATTACGACCCCTTCATTAGTGGAATTCCCTGACATGAATGCTTAGCTGATAAGATTGATAAATAGGGAATTTTCTTTCTTCCCAGTTTTGAAAAGCTGTGCACATATTATTAAGTTACTATAAAGGTGAAAATTCATTCACATATGGTTGTGAGTCTTCCAATAAGTTGCTTCTCAATACATTCCTAATCTTAGAATGTTATTTTTGTCCCACAAGGAACAGGCAGTTGATGAGTTATAATTTTATGTTATAGTTAGTTCAGTTGAACCTTTTTTTAGGGAAGTGCTGGTTGGTGTGAGTTCTGCTCCCATGGATTTGTCTCTGTTTTTACTGCCTGAATCAGAGGTAGGGTAATATTAGAGAAGGCGTTTTGACTTTATGAGTGATGGGAAAAAATCATTGAAACAAATTAATGTTTTCCAGCTATGAAGGTATCAAACATATGCCAAGTAATCAGCTTGCTAGTGTAATAGGTTCATGAAGGAAAAGGGTTTTCTAATCTTATTCACTGGTGTTTTTCCCAAGACAGCAACAGCTTTTATAAAATGAGGCTTGTAACTTCTCATTACAGAATCTAATCTGCCCAGAAGACATTGAACAGCTGCAAAACCCTAACATCTTCTAGCTGTAAATTGCTTTTATTATTTATCTTTGTTTAACTAAAAAAGAAAGGGGCATCAGATGATTTAACAAGACAAGAATTAAATGACATTAGCTTTTGACAGCAGCAAATTATTCCTTTACATACTGAATTGGTTTAGTAATTTTAAAGTCATGACTGTCTCCTTATTTTTAATATCCAAATTTCATAAAACTGATACATTTTTGTAGATGGATTGCTTAGAAAAATTAATCTAACTTTAACACTGGAAGTCAGAAGTGATTGATTTCCAAGTTAGTCTCATTCTTCTGCATAGATTTTAGTAATGATGATATCTTACATTGCTACAGTGATTTTCATATTCAAAGATTACACATGGGCAGAATTTCAGAAAATATTAACCACATGCAGAGGTCAAATGGTTTAAGGAAGATAACAAAGATTAAACAAGCTTGTAGAATGGATCTGTAATAAAAAAACAGAGACCAGGACTTGCTAGTGGTTCTTCATCTGTCCCTTTTCTATTACCTACAGTTCTCAAACTGTATTCCTGGGTGTGCAGTAAATGGTTTTACTTCAGAGAACAGGGAACAGAAACATATTAAATATGAATATATTTTAATGTTGGAGGATTTTTTGGTAACAGAAACCATTTTAAAATGTTTCATAACAAGTTTTGAGAAAACTGGTTCATTGTTATGTAAATCACAGGTGATGACTTCCTATGTCTAGATCTCTTTTTTTGACAGTCTCTTAATTTTTTCAGAGCCGTCCTCTGTCTTTCCCTGGTATGATATGATGGTATCAGCTTCATCCTTAGTTGCCCTGACTGTCATTTTGTGGCAGAGAAATACCTAAATCATCAACAAACAGGTCTGGGCAGAAGTATGAGCCCTATGCTTTTAGAAAGACCTCATTTTCTCCTTTGACTCTTGTGAAATAGGCTCTGTGAAAACCTTTTTCTTAGCTCGGCTGGTTTTGTGCACGTTTGCTTTCAGAGATAGGAGCATCAGAAGCACTGGAAGTACCTTTCTTCAGTGATAACTCCCTGTCATCCAAATCCTGATTTATATCTTCCTCTTTTGCCGTTTTGAAGCGTGTTTGCCTTAGAGGAGAAAAAAAAACGCGGCGGGAGTTTAGGCAACAGAAAGCAACGATCACAGGTTGTTGGATTTCTTTCCCTCTTTTTCCCCGAGTACTTCATTTGGGGTTTTTGTGTTGTCAGCTGGAAGTGCAGCCTGCTGAGTGAAGGGTTACCCGAGTGCTCTGCACGGCTGGCTGAGCACTGCTGCCTGCTGCTGGGGTGATGGTGGGTGCTGTGCCTTGTCTCTCTCCTGGGAGCTGCCAGCACAGCAGGCTTGGCTCTGGAGGGAATAACTTCCTCCCCTGAGCCCAGCTTTGCCTGCTGAGGCCCTGCCAGCCTCTGTTGCGTGGAAGCACAAATGCCAGTTCGGCTCCAAAATCCTAGATGTGTTGCCCCGCCCTTGTCAATTAAATGTAGTCATTCACCAGATACAAAACATTTTTCTTCCCTATGCCAGTAGGAGCAATGTATATTTAATTTATTAAAATATAACTCTGCCTGAGAGTGCCCAGGCCATTGGTGAGCCATGCTTTGCATTAATTTTGGAAGGAGACTTTTTTTTTTCTCATGCAGAAAGCAATTCTTGTGGGGAGGAAGAGGAGAGTTTGCTGAATGTGCTATACCTCGGGAAAGTTTCACCTCCATCAGCTGCCTGCTTACTTTATAGTGCTTTGCACTGCAAAAACATGCATCTTACATTATCTAGTTGTTTCCTGACACATTTAGCAGCATTTCTCACTCTTTAAAGTGCTGACAATGTAGGTGCTTCACTTAGGCTGACTTGCAAACGTGGTGAGAACGTGCTGAGCGCTGGAGGAGAGGAGAGCAGTGAGCCTGTTACGGGGTCCTGCCTCTGGTCCTTGTACTGATTCTGTCCAGCTTTGCCACTGTTTCTTGATGGAAAGGAGCAAAGGAGGAGGATATCTGAGCCTTCTCTTTCATCACCTCTCGTTGGTATTCAGCCAATGCCATTATTAGATAGCCTTCTCTGTATAATTTTAGTAAATATGAGCAACACGGCAACTGCAGTTAATGATCCTGTCCATCATTTAAGTCACTAACGTAATTTTATGGGATTACTTCACACAGGGTCCTATATTTTGTATTGGTGTAACATGAACATCAGCAGCTTCAATCAGTAAATGTCAAAATCTTAATTGCCAATTAAGTGTTTTACACGGCGTTTCTGATGCCATCAGTTATGGAGAAACAACTCATCTGCTTGTGCTCTTTACTTCCTTAGCTTCCTGCATTAATATTTCAATGCTACTGCATCCTCCAAACAGTTTTTTAAAAAGTTAGCTGAAGGTTTCCTTTCTTTCTGCAATCTAAAGTCTCAAGGACTGAACACTTGATTTGTGTATTTTTTTCTTATCTCAGTCCTTATGATCACATCTGTAGAACAAAGAGAAGTTATTGATAGCAATAGATGTGACTGACTGTAACTATTACAGGTCATTTATGTTTATTGTCTGCATGACTAGCAGGTAGCCTGAGAGAAAGTACAAAAAATTTGTACTGAAATGTTGCTGAAATGGATAACTTCAGAATGTGGGATGGAAACACACAAGTTTTCATCTGCTGCCCAACCAAATTAATGGCAAAAAGGGCTATTTAAGGAGTCTGGATTAACCCATTAGACCTGTTAAAATAATGTACTTTTTTGGATATTATTTATTTCTGTCTAGATGTGTGTGGGTAATTATAATTACATATGTAAAAATGAATATAAATATATACACACAGATTTTGGAATGAATGTTTACATGGTGACTGCTCAAAACTCTTAAATTCCAACAGGTTTTTTAAGGTTCTCTGCTTCCTGTCATGCCCCATGGTGTATTATAGAGGCCAGGGTTTCACACACACGTGGACTTTATTTATCCACAAAACTCCATAAGTCCTTTACAGGAGCAGGAAGAACAGGGAGTATGGAAAGTGTATTTCAAATATCCTTCAGCAACTGATAAGCATCTTGCATCTCCTCTTTGATTATGTCTCTTATTTATGTATATTCATGCCAGGAGTGATTGCAGGCATTCTTTTTTCCTTTTTATTTCTTTCCTTCTGGTGATGGCTTTGGTCTTTCAGGCCAATAGCAACTGAAGTATCTCCTTTCCAAATGTGTTTTTGTGATTAAGATGAACAGAATCTGAGCTGTCTTACAAATCTCTAGGCTTGAAACAGTCTCCTCCATTGCTGCCTTGTACCATGACTGCACATGGCACACGGGTGAGCTCTGCCTTGTTCAGCCTCTGCCTGGCTGTGAAGTTGGTCTTAACAAGGAGATTAAAGGAATTCCTCCCATCATTGTCTGATCTGCATCCTCAGCTTTTGAGGATGTCTTCCTGAGCATGGTTGCAGAGCTGTGGCACCATTACCAGCTCTGAGCATGGCCTGGTTTCTAAATGTAGGTTCTACAGCAGATTTTAAGCCTCAGGGACCTCAAGTGTAGCAGTAACTGAGGAGCAGTTTCATAAAGGTTCCTGAGCTGATGAAGAAATAAGAAATTGATTTAAAAAGAAAAGGGAATTTAAGTGGTAAGAGGATAAATAAGGCCCTTGCACAATGAGGTGCCATGTGGCACAAAAGTCCAAAGCTAGCCCAAATCTGAATGAAGCAAAGTTACCAAATAGTATTCTAAATAGTTAAATGAGATAAATGACAGAAGGAAGAGGGGAGGAGGGGAATTTTATTTTTTTTTTCCTTCTTAGGTGCTTGCTCTTTTTGAAAAATACCTTACAGATGCTGCATTCAGTATCTTACAAGTCTTTTTCATGCATGAATATATACAATATGAACATGCATATGAACAGATATTGGAAGAACTAATACATTTTCCTATTGAAAATGTAATACATCAGCTTTATGTCTGACTTCCCTTTCTAGCATTTGTATCTGTTCTATCTTTCTTTGAGTATGTTACACAATTACATTATTGCTGTCACTGGAAGTATCCATTACATAGGATTTCTGTCAATGCACAACTAGATAAAAAAATTATTCATAGAAGCTTTAACATATTAATATATGAAGACTAGACACCAATTGTAGGAACTTCTATTGACACTGTGATTTAGATGTTGAAAACAGCAGTGTAACAGAATAGTGATGTTACCAGACATTGCAGAATGTCTCATACACTGTAGGGTATTGCAAATCCCATTGTGAAATGGTGGAAACTAAGAACCATTTCAAGAGATGGGGGGTTTCACAATCCAACTGCTGAGGGATCTGTTGATACCTGAATGAGTCTGACAAGAAGCTCAGGTTTATAAAACCTGTAAAGCTTAGTCTGTTCTTTTAAATGGTTGGTTGAACTTATTTCACCAAGATATTTGTATTAGACAGTACGAATTTTTCTCATTATTTCTCACTTAAGAGTATATAGTAACAAATAAATTGCATGTAGCATGCTCTTTAAAGCCTAACTGATAACCCACACTTCTCTTTGGTGGTTTCACAACCATTCTCTCAGCTGTGGTACTGCAGATAGTCACCTTTTACATTCATTTCCTAAGGCAACAAAGCTTAATAGTGTCTTTCTGTTCCTCTTCAGTAATTTTTCAACTCAATTCCCACCAAGTTTTACAAAGGGTTGGGTAAATATTGTAAGATATTCTGAGTGTTTCAGGGGCTGAGGGTGGAGAGAGAAGACACTTTATACTGGAGCCCCACAACAGTAGAGGGAATGGCTGTAGTGGGAGTCTAATGTTCAGTAGATGCCAAAAATCAACTTGATAGAAAGATCAGGAATGCCCCAACCACAAGAAAGGTTTTAATCAAATTTGGCAGCTTATTAGGAAATCTAACCACAGGACAGATTGGCAATAGGTTCTGTGGCTCACAGACATCTATGTTTTTCAATTAACTTGTTCTTGTGGACAGATCTTCCTCAGGAACCAACTTCCCACCAAAATAATGCAGCATTTTAACAACTTCATCCCTTCTGTTTTCTCTAACTACAAACAGAGCTGTAGTAATTAGACATTTTAGCTTTTCTTCAGGGATTTGGGCTGTATTTTTTCACGATGCTAACTATGTGATTAGCTTTCCTGACAAAAGAATTCTTGAGGGTTTTTTTTTCATTTCTCAATGCGCTCTACAAAAAGGTACCTAAATTGCTCTAAAATACTATAGGCAGTTTACACAGAAAGAGAAAATCTTTTCCTTCATCTTATACCCTCACATGTCCAACAGTTTCATAATACAGTAACATATTTCCATGTGATACATGCAGTAAATGCAGATTTAGAATTTATAAAGCTGCTTCTTTCAGCTTCGCAGTGTTGAAGCAGAGCCAGAATATGTGAAAATTAAATGCACACAGTGGGCACAAGTGTCACATTCCTGTCAGAGGTGTGTCAAACCTCAACCTCTCTGCTTCTTTCCAGCACAGTGCAAAGAAATAATTAGAAGCTGTGGTTCTGCTCAATCACTTCCCTTGAATGTTTAGGATATTCACTGTAATATTTCATAAGAATAGCATAATCATGAATAATAACAATAGTTATTCCTACCATCAGTATTAGAATTATTGCCTCGCAAATGCAAGCCCACAAGGAAAATATTCAGTGCACATTGAATTTTCTCTGGCAAAAGGAATGGTAGCTGGGAGTTACTATAGAGTAGCTTAAATCCATTTCTGTCATATCATAGCTTGGTCATTCAGTCTTATCCATGTATCCAGCGTTAAAAAATATAATAATAAATAATCATAATAGTCACTTGCCTATCACCAGGTATTTATTTTATATCAAAGCTTTTGAAGGGAAGAAGGTAGTTTGTGCTATTTGCTGGCAGCATGCAGTGCAAAGTCAGTGGGTTTCAGTATCTGTAGGTGCCTTTGGTTGGTTGCTGCACCCCAAATATTATTTATATGTGATGGCTGGAATTTTTCACACTCTTCTTCTCGTTTCCCCCCTCCTTTTGAATTCTGTGTGTGACTCTAGAAGTTCACCTAATTGCATAAACCTTAGTGTAATTCCTATAAAGTGAGGGGTTCTTGATTCAAAAAATGAAGATATAACTAGTGAGAAAGCCAGTGTGTGTTTGCTGCTGTTTCTTTAAGAATGATGGAAGTAAGGACCCACTATTTTATGTAGTTTTGCTGTGTTTTAACATTTGTAGCAGATCTCTGCCTTACAGACTTTGGTAGTATCACAGAGGTTGTATTTTACTATGTGTAAATTATTCATGATCTATTTTTTCAACGCACTAGATAAACTTGCAGAGATCAGAATGCATGTTTCTCTTCCTCTCATCCCTATAACTGGTCATATTCTAACAGGCAATGCAAAAAAACCCCAAACCAGTCTTCATCTGTGTTCATTTGATGGAATGGATTGGTGTGAAGTTATGGGAAGTTCACAAAAGAAAAGAATACATAAAAATGAACATTGCTGTTGTTGTTGACCTGATGCCAGTAGTTTAGTTGACCAAAAAACCCATGTTGTTACAGTGGGCTGAGGTATATTGTACCCACCAAGGATTGGGCTGCAGGGTTGGAATTAACCTGGCTGGTGAGCTGGGCTGGAAATTCTGCCCCTCTGTAGGGGGCAGAAAAGCAACAGGAGTGAAAGAACAGCAAAACTTCGAGTTGCCAAGCCAGATTCCAGCTTAACCCATCTCTAAAGTGGAATAATTGCCTTTCAGTCCTGCTGCTCCTGTCACATCTGCCAGTGGGTTTTGGGAAGATCTACAACATCGCAGGAAGAACCTTTGCCTTTCTGTGGTTCTTGTTGCATGCCTCTGAGAGATTCCTGTGCTGGAGCAATTTTCCTAGTTGAAAAAAATAAAATGAAATCAGCCCACCACCATTATTGTAATAGATTTACAGATGTGATGTAATTTCAGGGATTACAGTTCCCCTTCTCAAAAAAGTCCCTATTTCTGTGAAATTTTTTCTGGTAAAATATGTGGCTGCTGCACTTGAATTTTGCAGGACGTGAGAGTGCAGTGAGGGGGCTTTTCAGTGTCTGCTGGCCGAGTGTGGCAGTGCCCACGTGGAGCAGGACAGGACCCTTCTGTCCAGGGGTGGGCAGTGGCATTAACCAGCATCTGTTCACCTGAGGAGCTGCAAGCCCATGCTGCAAGGGGGAATTTTTGGAATGAGTTCACAACATGTCTGCTTACAGTGCCTTGAATGTGATACAAAGGGACAAGCTGGTACCAGTGGAGAGACTGAGGGGCTCTGCACAGCAGTGCTGGGATGGAACAACGGGCAGTTACTGTGCAATTACTCGGCTGTTGGGTTTTTTTCATTACATTCATTGCTGATCTTTGATCCCTCTGTCCTCTTTCCCAGGTCGTCCCATTCCACCTACATCCTCGTCCAGCCTTCTCCCATCTGCTCAGCTGCCCAGTTCTCATAATCCTCCACCAGTTAGCTGCCAGATGCCATTGCTAGACAGCAACACGTCCCATCAAATCATGGACACCAATCCTGACGAGGAGTTCTCTCCTAACTCATATCTGCTGAGAGCATGTTCGGGCCCACAGCAGGCTTCCAGCAGTGGTAAGAAAATTGCAAACATATGGAGTTTGTTTGTGACATGTTTTGTGCCAGTTTTATGCCTTTTTTTTTTTTTTACTTTAAATTTGCAAATGTGTTCTTGCATCAGCACAAAATCGAGAGCATCTGTGGAAATGGGGCAACAAAATCTTACTGGTTTATTTCATGGAAACTTTTCTGGAAACACAATACATCATGTATGGTTTGCCTTCGTTTTACTGTAAGGAGATTTTTAGTTTTAGGTATCTTATAAGCAGTGTACAAATGTTATTGAATTCCTGACGTCAGAGGGATTTATTTTTCAAAGTCGGTTTCATGCTCCTTGATATATCTTGTGGGAGAGAGATGTACACACAATGTTCTTTTTTCTGCATGGACTAATCTAATATCTCATTTGGTGATGAGGTTCTGTATCTAAAAATGCATGTTGCTTCTGCCAGTCTATGTCTGTTCGTGTTTCCAAATCTGTCTGGTTCTGGACTTACAATGTCACATTTAACTAAGATCTGCTATTTTTCAGCAAATGAATTCTTGTCTTTCAGGACACTGTTTCAAAACATTTGCAGCTCTATCAGTCATGGAATCTGTAGTGCTTAGGGTTTTCCTTAGTTTTCTTTCTGTACTTTTTTTTCTTCTTTTAATTTTTATTTTCAATTTTTATTTTTATTAGCAGGTGCTGACTTTTCACTTTGACGGCCAAAACTTGAGGAATGAAGATGCAATCCCTTTTTTGAAATATAGGCAAAACAAAGGAAGGCTATTTTGGCACCTTATATTTCCTATTTCTTTTTTTTTTAACATGTTGTGCAGTTCCTGTCTATTTAACTAAGTTTCTATCTTAGATGCAGTTTCTGATCTGCCTAAGGGGTCTCTTTCCTGTAACAATACACCTCTGAACAGTGCTGGGGATACTTGTGGTGTGGAACTGTTGGCTTTTGTGGGTGCTCCCAGCACAGCCTTGTAACAGGGGTGTGTGATGGGAGGATGAGACAGTGAGCAGTGGAAAGATAAGATTCAGAGGGGATATAAGGTAAAACTTTTTCCCTAAGCATTGGATTAGAACAGGTAGCCCAGGGAGCCTGTACAGTCTCTGTCCTTGGAGGTTTTCAAGAACAGGTTGGCTAAAATCCTGAGCTTGCTCTGACCTCAGAGCTGCCCTTGCTTGGCAGGAGACTGGACTAGGGACCTCTGGGGAGTTCCTTCCACCCTGAATTATCCCTTAACCCCGTTGAGATATGTTAAAATATAATTGCACAAAGAAGTAATGATTCAGAGATTGAGTGTGCTTCTTTTAATAATGCTTGAATTATGAGAATGGTAAAAATGATGCCCGTTTTGAGGGGTTTTTAAGAGGTTCAGGGGGATCTGGGGACCTGCAGACCTCAAAATCTGTGATGGGCAACTCAGTAAAAATTATGGAAGTGGGGAGTGGAGAAGTGGGTATGATTTATCTCTGAATCAGTGTGGTTTCATGCCTGAGAACATTCAAGAGTCCTTTGCAGGGGTCATCCCAGTAAGGGGGATCCGGGTGACTGAAGGGTCTCTGTGTTTTCAAAAGTCTCAGAAAAATCTGTCACTAAACATTTTTAAGGAAACTAAAGTAACATAAGGGTAAGAGGGGAGGTAAGTGGTAAGTGGTTATTTGAAAGGCAGTAAGCAGAAGTTGGAGCTCCCCAATGAATTTTCATGGGACATAAAAATACTTGGAGAAGGTGGTGAGCTGTGGGGTAAGAAAGGGATGGCAGGGTGGTAAGAATGAGCTCAGCCTGTGAGGAATCACAAAAGCACCTGTGAGACCAAGTAACAGGGCAATAAAATGACAGAGGAAATCAGGGCAGAGAAATGTAATGTGATATTCATGGAAAAAGCAGCTCTGGTTCACAGGTTGGTAATGGACCATTACCTGTCTGCAGTGAGGAATTTGGGGGGTGTTTGCTTCCTCTCAGAGCTGGGAACAGCTGAAGAAGGGAATAAAGAACAAAAGAAGGAACATTGTCTAAAGGATGTGGTGGATCAAACATTTTATGAGGGTTTTAAGGGGAATGGGAAAACTAAATGGGAGAGGGATGAAAGAAGTAGAAGCAAATCAAGGTCAGGGAATATGAACTAAAAAAGAGACTTGGAGGATACTTGAGCAGTTGGTACTTGGTATTTGCAGCCCCTTCTGGGACTGAGGGAACCAGCAGGGCTTTTCTTAGGAAGCCAAATGAGGGAAATTGCAGTAAAACACCCCCTGAAAATTTGATGGAAGAGCTCTTTATGTTTCATTTTAAATAATAATCACTGTTTCTTTATACCCTTAAAAGCTTTGTGTTTGACAATTGTTTCTGTGGGCTGACCCAAGGAGCCTTTTTGGCATGCTCTAAACTTTGATTTGTTCATTCTATATTTTAGCAGTTTTCCCCAACATAGCCCATTTACTTCTTTAATAAACAGTCGTATAATATATAATGACTTTTAATTTTCAGGGTATAAGAAACAGGTGTCTGGTTTAGTTTTTTTTTTTTTTAAATTTCAGACCATAGACACATGCATCAGTATTTGATCAACACTGTGTGTCCAATAGCATGAGGTCTTCTGGACTTAATGCATCCTCTGGAAACTAATAGGCATTTTCTAGTGTTTGGTTTGGGGGGTTTTTTGTTTGTTTTTGCTTTTGGTTTTTTTGTTTGTTTGTTTTCTGTAGCTCTCACAATGTTTCCCTTACAGAGTTTATAAGGAAATACCACAGCTAATGATATTTACAATAAATCTTACCATTTTTTGAGTCTCATCATTATCCCTGAAAGATTTTTAGAGCAGCTTTTATCATCTACACGATAGGGAAAGATATATCATGCTCTGGTTGTAGGTTTGGGGTTTTTTTCCTTTTTTTTTAATTTTTTTTTCAATATCTATATTAGTTCCTATGGAAACTTAGCAACATAGATGCAGACATCTGGCAGATAGTAAATAAATGTAAATATTTTGTTTGGATTTGGGGTTGGGTTAAAAAAGAAGATTTATAGATACTTAGATTTAAGGCTTAGATCCCAGATAATCTTTGAATCATTGATAAATATTTGCCAGCGTTTTCTAGGTTCTTCTTTAAACATTTCTATGAGAGTCTTTAAAGTACATGCTGAATATGAAATATTTGCTGAAGTCTTGTACTAATTGCTTTGTAGAAGTGTCCTCTTGTTTGTCTGATTGTATGCTTACACTTGCCTCAACCTCTACAATTACAGGTTAGCTCCTCAACAGGTTTAAGATGAATCTTTTTGGTTATGAGGTGATGCTCATCCACGTGTACTGCCCTATGCCCTTCACAATAACCATTCTTAATATATGTGGAAAAATCGTTTGCCTAAAAAAAATTACCTAATCAAATCTTCTATCAAATGAGCAATCTATTGTTGATGTTAGGAAGGCCTTTAATCTACAATAAATCTTTGTTAGAACTCATCAGAGCTCCCAGTTTGAGAGAAATGTGATTATAGCACTCTTAAAATGACATTACATCATCGGGGTGATTGGTTTATCATTTGGAGAAGTGGCATCAATCATAACCAGCATAACCACACAGTAAATGAATTCAACCTTTCTACTGCAGAACAATGACACAATAATTGCTCAAAATCAGACTTAAAATGAAATCAGAAAATGCACTTTCTTTAAATATGATGTTAACCTAATGGAATATATTATTAAAAATCATGTTTGAGGAAGTTCTGTGTAATTAAAAATATGTGAAAATGTATTCCTTTTTTTCTCTCATTAGAACCTGATTTCAGTTGCAGAATCATTTTCTATGCAACAAGATATTATGCTGGTTTTAATTGAACTCCCATCACTTGCATTGCTTGTATTTCTTAATATAATATGCAGCACAATTATATGTGATGAAGGACAAGAGGTTTTTGAAATCTGGTGCACCTGCTGATAGTATTTTGAAAAACACAAATATTATAGAAGGAAATGAGACCTTTTATCCTTGAAAAGATAGTGGATTTTTTTTTTCCCTTTTGAAAGAAGGTCAGTTCCTGTCACACCATTTTCTAGGATGGTCTCTTACAGCTAAAGTAGGAATAGGTTTGTTTCTTCTTCCTGTCTGTGTTGTATATATGTTCTTTCTGGTAACATAAGGTGACTTATCATGTTGGAATGACATTTTAATGCCTTCACTCATAATACAATGTAACAATTTGTTTTTAACCTTTATATAGAAAAAAAAGGGGTTTTGTTGTCTGCACCTTTGCTTTTATTATACAGGATTAATTGCTCCTAAACCAAAGTTTGGACTCTCAACACAATCTTTCATATCTGTCTTTCATATGGTGGATCTATAATTGGGCACATTCATCAGCTTCAACCGTTCTTAACAATGAGAAAGTAAAAGTAGAAGCAGAATGATTTTTGGAGTATTTGGATTTTGGGAAAAAATCACCCTAAACTGTGGTTTAGATGTTGCCATGATTCCCAAGAAGTTGAAGTTTAACTGGAAGGGGGACTGTGACCACTTTTTCAGTGTTAACGTGTCTTTTTGGCTCAGAGACAACGATACAAAGCATTTGGCTCAATGGAACAGTATTTGCCCACAGAGTAGTTTGGACACTGCTTAAAAGACAATTTGCTTTGATTTTTTTCACAAGCAATTGTTGGCAGCAAGGAGAGAGAAGCAGGTTGGCTTGAATGAGATAATTGTTGTTCTTTAATGTTGTCCGAGAGTTAGAGTTGAACTAAAGAATATGACTCCTTATGTTTATGACCCTATTATGTGGTAATATTATGTAAAATATCAATATTAATTATATTCAGTATAAATATCTTAAAGGATATCCTATGTTCAACAGTTACAACCTGTCTGTAGAATCTCATTATTGTCAATGTGTAATTTCCACCACCTTCATGCAGTTTAATCCAGTTTGTTAAAATCTTCTTTTCTTTAAGAAGCCAGGACTTTCATTAATGCACTGTAACTGGAGGTCTTATTTGAGATCCTCTGTTGAGAGTACTTGGAAGTGTTTGTTTTATAACCCTCTACAATCTGGCATCAAATAAAGAAGTAGTTCCAGTTTCTAGTCTATAATGCAAACCCATACAGCAGATATTCATCTTTAAGAAATAAATGAATCCGACAGAAAAATAATTACATCTCCTTCAGGTGATTAAGTATCACCCCCAGTTCAGTGGAGACCACAGTTTCTGTATCTATCAGCTTACAGGACAGAAAATAAAGTAGCAGCAACAAAAATATAGCTCTTTTTTCGTTGTTCTTTTTGGTTTTTTAATCCTCATGAAGGATCGACTTTGGTTTACGTAAGACTAAACAAAAGAGTTTGGATATATTAGTAGGTAGCACTTTGCTCTTTTTGCCAGAAAGACATAGGTTTAAACTGTAGATAAGGCACTTGGAGTGCACAGCTGTCCCAGGGTGATACCCAGTTGCTGGAGGAGCTGTTCTGTGATTAACCAGGCACAAAACACTGACAGGGATCTTATGGAGTTCAGCACAGGGAAATGCAGAGGTTATTCCTGGGGAGGAATAACCCCCCTACCAGGACCTGCTGGGACTGACCAGCAGCTCTGCCCTGGGGGGTCCTGAGGAGCAGGGGGTTGAGCAGGAGCCAGCAATGTGCTCTGGGGCCAAGCACTGACACTGGTCATGGGCTGGGATCCTTCTCTGCTCTGTGAGACCCTTTTGGAGTGCTGGGTTTTGGGCTCCCCAGGACAAGAGGGGCATGAGCTCCCTGGAGCATGTCCAGGAAAGACCACTGAGGTGCTCAAGGGATTGGAGCATCTGATACATCAGGAGAGGCTGAGAGCTGGGACTGTCCAGCCTGGAGAAGAAAAGGCTCAGGGCGATCTTATCACAGTGGGGAAGAGTAGCAACAAGGGAGATAAGGAATTAAAATCTCCCTCTCCTTGTCAGTGTGACAAGTGGAGCTGTGAGAAGGGCTGTTGTTTTACTTTAGTGTTTGTTGTTGGTTGTGGTGTTTGTTTACTTTTGGTTTTGTTTAGTTTGGTCTCTGTGCATCACTTCTGAGATGATGCACAGAGGAACAGCAATCAGAAAGAAAATTTTGGCCTTCTCCACTGTCACTTTTTTGTCCTAACTGCTGTATAAGTTTAAGATTTCAGCAGCATCTTTCTGTAACGTCTTTCAGATTTCATTGTAGAATTTGTTAAGTTATGCTTAGACCAGCAACAGTAAAAGTCAGTTAAGTTTCCAGGTTTGAGGTTTTTTTAAATTATTTCAAATACTTTCCTATATATGCCTCAAAAAGGCAGCTGTGTATAAGATTCTGTTTAGGAATAGTACTTCCTATTCAATATACTCACAAGGAAATACCATAAGGAACTTTCTTCTGGTGACATTTTACAGCAATGCAAAAAAGGATTGTAAATTGAGCGTTTTAATTTCTATTTCTAAATTAAGAGTAAATGATGTATGCTTGTTTCTGGGTCAATTGTTGTTACCATTATTGAGCATTTCAGTGCTATGGCCTTTTTCCTACCTTGGCCCCCATGGCTGTTGGGCACTGCCCTGGAAGGAGCAGAAAGCAACACTAATTTGGAGATTCTGTCTTTAACACTTAATGTAGCTCAAGAGCATAAACCACCCTATATTCCTTACTCTTCTCTTCAGCAGATGAGAATCCAATGAAGATACAGACACTAAAGCCTGTTGGTTTCTGGTGTTTATGCTGTCAAGCCTGGCCAAGATTTGAGGTTTTAAGCAATAGTGTCTCTTACACATGTTGTTTAAACAGTGCAACTATGTAGAAGCAAAGTCTTTTAAGAGGTTTTTTTCTTTCCAAAGTTGTTTCTAACGCTTAAATTCTCTAAATCCTTAATGACCAGTCACATTCTCATTCTGTTGCATCTCTTGAGCACTGAGTCTAATTTTAGAACTTGAACTGGAATTGGAAATGGAGGGAACAACATGAACTGTTTTCCCATTGAAACCAAAGGGTGTACTTTTTCTTAAGTATCAGCTCCATGTTGCTGCAACTATTACTGATATTATTGCTGCTGCTAATCTGTGTACCCTGTGGATGATGCCAGCAGATGTCTGAATTTCAGCCAGAAGACATGATTCCAGATATTAAGATATTGCAGAAACATTATATTTATTAATTTATGAATTTATAATTGTAGCAAACAAATCTCAAACAGAAGGTTCTGTGGCAATAAAAATGATAGTGCATTACAAGAAGCTATAGAATGGAAAACACTCTAATTCTGTTGTTTATGTATTTGTCTTTTTCTTAAGCTCACCATGGTTTTGAGAGCTGGAAAGGTTTTTCTGAGCTGCTTTTACATCATTTTAGTTTAAGGCTTGTAAATGTGTCTAACTGGAAGCCTCTGTAGCAATAAAAGTCCCACAGCAATGCAGCTGCAGCACTAACTTTCGAAGATTCTCTTTCTCCAGTATATTGCTCTGTTTTCTGATCTCTACCATGATGACTGGGACACAACTTGGTGACTGTGGCCAGTCAGGCCTTGTTTTTTCTCATTGCCAATATTCATTCTGTCTCCTGGCAGCTGCTTAGAGATCACCAATAACAGTGAAACTTTTGAAAACTTTTGAAGCTTTCGAAACTTAAAGACTAGATACTTTTGCTCTGTGTCATTGTACCAAGAAAATGGGTGCCTAGACTTGGTACCACACTTGAAAACTGGAAGGCACTGAGGATATTACAATTATAAGCAGAAAAAAATCAGTGGTTTTTGCTTTTTCCTTCATATGCTGAGTTCAGACATTTGTGTGTTTTAACTCTGTGTGTAGAAAACTGTTCTTGCTAATGCTCTCTGCTGTAAGTCTTGCTGTGTGGGAAGAATTTTTCAGGCTTTGTGATAATTTTGTCTTTTGATCCAGAGTTCTTAATCTTCTGAACTGCATCTCCTTTTCACTGGCAATGGCACAGTCCTAACAAGTTCCATGGTGGATAGTGCTGCTGTTTATATGGAAAGGCAACATTTAGAAAACATTTCATGTTTTTAGCTGTTACCAACACAATTTGGTAGCTGATTGAAAGTGAAGAGTCGAGCATATGCAAGCTGTTTGCGCTTCAGGGGCTACAAAGTAGAGAACCTAAAATTTAGGGTAAAATTTTTTTAAAGAATTTTTTGCAATATTTGTGCACAGAAGGTTCTGTGGGTGGCTTGGTTGACTGGTTTTGTAATAACAGAAAGTTATTAACTTCATTCTTTCTCCCTATAAATCCAAATAAGTGCCGTTACAAACACTTGAAGGCAAGGAGACACTTTTCATCTGAGTCAATAACTTGTCTTATGGATTTCCTGATTTTGATAAGCTTTATTTAAATGATAAATTGTGCAGTTATCTAGTGCTTAATTATTACTCCTAGTTATAAAATTACATTAATAGATTTACAGTTTTATTTACCCGTTTCTAATATGCTTATAAATATTAGCATTTTATCAGGCAAACCCGTAAATATGTCACCTATTTATCACATTAACATCTCTAGAAACTTCGTTTGTCTTCATATAAAGCAAGATGAAATCAATAGAAATTAGGACTTCTTTTCCTTCAGAAGATATTCAATCTTATTCTAAGAACTGCAGGAGGTGGAGACCTCACCACATCACTGTAAAAACTGCTCAGTGGTTATTAATTATTCTCCCTGTTATTTTTTTCCCAGTATTCATGCCTGACTCTCTGCCTGACAGTTCTCCCATGCATGTCTTCTACATCCCTTCAGCATAAACAGAAAGAGATCTGGACTCTGTCACTTCACTCTGAATATTTTTCCCTTTCTCTTTACCTGCTGCAGCCCTGTTGCCCTCTGGGATCAGGTAGTTTAAAAAGGGTATGCACATACAGCTTTATTGATGAAACCCTCCACTGAAAACAGGGCTCATCCAAGCAAAATCTCCTTTCCTGTTACTCCCTACCCAGTTCTTCAAATGTATTAAGCCATACTGTAAAGAGGACTCCTTTGCCTGCATCACTGCATCTTCTGCTGCCTTTTGCTGCTGAATGCTGTTGTAGAGCAGGATTTTCTCTTTATAAGTCTCAACTTGAGCAACCTTGTGCAGCCACTGCTACAGTAGGAATTTAACAAAAGCCTGTGGTTCCTGCACTAAACAGCTCCTTTATCTGATGCAGGATTACACACATGCCCTGGGGAAGGGAGCAGGATGGAGGTGCACAACCACAGGGTTGATGTTGGGAGACTGAGCACATGTTGAGAGGGGCTGCATTCAGAGCTGAGCATGAGGTTTCTTTGGGGCTCTCTGTGCTGATGCTCTGTGCTTGCACCATGTCTGCCCTGATAGGGCCAGTGCACTCTAAAAAGTCAGGAACTGAAGTGCAAGTCTTGAAATGGCCAGTTCCTGTGTTCTTTGTGATTCCCATGATGTCTGAAATCATCACGTACTGAAACCAAAGATGAGGGGTTATATCTTTTTCTCAAGTAAGCTAATCAACTAAACAATATTGCCTTTTTTGTTACATTACAATTATGTCTAATTTATTTTTCTGCCAGATTCTTACACAGAAAAGCTGAGGACTTTGTTTATATATGTTAATTACTGCCCTGAGTAAATGCTTACTTTTTCAGATCACTTGATATCAAAGCACGGAGGGAATCCTGCTCCGTGTGGTCAGCTCCCCAAATGATTCCACAGCTCAGTCTGTGACATCCACACGTGAATGAAATTTTGTCTCTTGCTCTGTTCTGTTTGGAGTTCTGTGTTTTCTTCCAGTCTGCAGCAATGTTGCACTTGCTCCCAGTTCCCAAGGTTGCTTTTATTGCAGTGACCTTTTCCATCCACCTAGGATGCTATTTGTCATTCCACTCTCCTTCGATCCCTGCCTTGCCCCACCAAGGTATTGCCTCACATGCTGCTGCTGTACAATAGTTCCTCTCTGTTTTAATGAATTTTTGCTGGGCTGGAACAGTTGGATTTTTCAGTAACAGAGCTTTTCTCTACTTTTATTCAGGTTAGATCTAGTGATTTGTGAAATAAATAAATACATACCTACAAGCAGAACCATAACAGCATCTTTTGTGATTGTAGTGATAACTGATACTCACCTTGCATATTTTGGATCTGAAAAAAACCTAGTAAATCAAAAGGAAGGAAAATTGGCAATTTGGTATGGAATTGGTGCTGTTTTGAGAAGATTCCTTGTCCCTCATGCTATACTAATTTAGGAACAATACCTAGAACACTAGAAAATTAATAACTTTTTATAAATTACTAAAAAGTAATATGTGGTTATAGAAACCTATATATACCATATCCCTAAAAGTTAGGAGCTCTTTAATCTGCTGACAGATCTTTCAAAAATCTGCAAAAGAGGGACTGGCTCACTGTGAACTACCATGTCCCAGAAATTCCATTCATAATAACAGAAAGTTCAGTATTATCTCATTATTCCCTAAGAAAAAACATTTATGACCTTGTTATTTTGAAAGGGCCTTCCTTCTTGGTCTTCAGTCTTCAGACCTGGAGGACTGTTGTTAGTATGGAATAAAATGGGAAGTCCCAACTCCAAATCCACACGATCTGGGAAGAACTCAGAACTCTGGACTTTAATATTGCATACTGAATGAATTAAATCTGTAATGTATATGCCATGGTAATTATTTTGGGGTTTACAAATAACATATTCTACTGGAATCAGCAGGAATTTTGTACACTAAACGCCAGGCTAAGTCCTCAGTTATGTAATGAGGTGTGAAACATTCTGCCTAAAAAAACAGTGTTTAAGCCTGTTGGTTATTACTTGTTCTCACAAACAGGTGGATAATTGTTTTACTTGGCACAAACCTGTCAATTATAGGGATTAGCAAACACAAAAAGGTGTCAAATTTTTGTTAGTTTGTGAGCTTTAGGTTTCTGAAAACATAATTTACAAAAGTGAAGAGAAGGGAGTTTGGGGAGTTTGAGCTCAAGTAGTAAATGATGGCTTGGAGTTATTCTATCAAGTGCTGGGACTGGGCATATAAATGCTTAGTGACCCTGCAATGCAGGTTTCATCATCTCCTGGCACTATGTTTTTCAGTGTAGCTGAAAAACTTGCTTCAAAACCAAAAGGGAGTAATGTGGAAGCCAAAGAAATAAAAAGGTAAAACTTAAGAGGGATGAAACAAGAAATCTGGACTTTTTAAATTAGCATATTTGGTTAGGAAGAGCAATATGAACCACTTCAGTGTAAAGGAAAATGTGGGTTGGGTTTTTTCCCCCTCTAAATTTCAAACTTTTTGTTTAACTTTTCAGTGTGGGTTAAAAAACAAAAAGTAAAAACAGACTTAAATCCTCAAAATGAGAGGTGAAAAAAATTTGCTTAAAAATCTTCCAGATGAAATGATTCAGCATTTAAAAAATTATTATAGTTCATGCATTTTCCAAGTCTTTTGTCCCTCCCTCCTTTAGCTTTTCTAGCTAAAAATGTAGAAAAAATTCTATTAGATAATCATGAATAGTTTGTCTCCTTGTGATCTGAGGCAGGCATTTGGCAGAAACCAGGTAAAGAACAGTTATTAACTGGAAAATCCATGAACTTATTAGACATGATAAGGCCAGTCAGTTATACTTGTGAGTGCTCTATGCAGCTGGAGAAGATGGTGCAGAGAAAATCAGGCTGCCTTGAAGAAAAGGAGGAATTTCTGAGCCTGTGTTTCCAATTTGAGACTGATTTGAAAGCATGATGAGATTATGGAGACTGATGTGTGTAAACAGACTGAGAACTGGTGGTTCTGGGGCTGCAGAAAGACCAGTGAGGGACTGTACTTAATAAAAGTTTTATTAAGCCTGGCTTAATAAAACTAGTCTAAGGAAAAGACTCAAAGAGTCTGGCTAGAAACCAACCTCCTACAAGTGCTCTGTCAGCAGCTCAAGCCCAGTCCCTCTCACAGGTAGCCCAGCTGTTCTTCCAAATGATTTACAGAAAAAAGGTATATAATACAAATCACTGGCAATCGTCATCCAGAAGTACATAAATGGCCACAAAACTTATTTCTTCCCTTGCTCTCCAACTACAGGCCAGTTCTAAATATTTTTCTTTTTCCTTCTTTTTTTTTATTGATGACAGCTGGAAGGATTCCACATTCTTCATTCTTCAACTCCTCTGAGATCATGCCAGAAACACAAATGCATTAGGGAGTCTTGTTTCATTTTCTTTTTTTGGAACAATTTCCATTAATATCCTGCTGTCACAAAGCAACTGGTGCTGTTTCACAGCTCTTTATCATGGCAGTTTTATTCTGGGGAGCTGCAGCAATTGCTTGTTGGGACCAGGAACCCCAACAGCTCAGGTGACCTCTGGTAAAACTCATCAGTCAAGTTTGGTTCAGCTGATGCCAATTTCTTCATTTTTAACCTTTAAAATTCCTTGAGGAAACCAGTACTAGCTGTTCCTGCTGGATCAACAGCCTCTGCATTCCGTGGTTTCTTCATATCATATTATAGGTTGGTTTATAGAATAGTATTTCCTTTATAGGATACACAGATTCAATTCAAATTTCCAAATTCCAAAGGGGTCTGGAGGCAGAAATTCAGAGTCTGGGCAGCTGCTTTGGTGTTTGTTCTCTCTGGGTGTTGGGTTTGTCTGGTTTGGGGAGGAGGGTAGGATACATGTTGGTTTAGGTTGGGTTTTTTGTTTGTTTTTTCAACTAGATGGTTGATTATATACATTAAATACTTTGTCTTCTGTCTGGAAATCTAAATTTTTGAACTGTTTTTTAATAACAGATCTATTAGGTGCATTTGATTAACAAAACGAGTAGGTTGCTGTTGATTCTTTTCAGGAATTAATGCTCTATCATGCTGATTTAAATTAACAGGATCTACAGTATTATCACTATCAGGTTTCAGTCTGTGGAAAAATTTCTCAGTTTAATTATTTTTAATTCCCAGAAAATGCTCTCAGGTGGTTTTATGAGAAAGCATCTAAACAGTCTGAGAAAACTGTAGTGAAATGATATAATTTCAGATTGTGGTTTCAATGTAGTGTTGTCAAAGAACAGGAACATAATAAATAAAATCAGTGAACTTAAAAAGGAGAACTTCCCCCTCTAGCTTTTCTAACTCTGCCATGTGTTTTCTAAAACTCTCTACATCTGCCTCCATTAGTCTCCAGTCTGAGCAAATGTTAGACTTCTGTTTCTTTTTTCAGATAAAAGTTTTTATTTTCTCACTGCAGAGCAAACGCAGAGCAAATGTCCTACATGGAGGCATTTAGTACTTTCCACAACTACCCAACAACAAGAACCGTGGCTCCCCAGTGTTCCTAGAGAAGCTGCCAGGTTCTATATGAAATTCTGTACATATTTTCATAAGATTTGATGCTTTCTCCACCTTTGATTTGCATTTTGAAATCGGTTGAAGACAGGAGACGTCGTTAATTTAGTAGCATGATAACAATACATCAATGTTACTAAATATTCCCATGAGTAGAACTCCCAGCAGTGGAGGATGTTTATGGCAAATTGCTCAAACAGGGAAGGACCTGTGGCTCAGCTCTGCCAGGCTCCATGAAATTAAAGGGAAGGGATTTTCTTACAGCTCTCCCAGCTGCTTTTTATTAATCCGTGTTATTAGATGACTGTTACAGGCTCTCTAATGGTTTCTTGGTTGTACCCTATTCATCAAAATTCACGTAATGAAACCACTCGCCTGCTTTTATTTATTCTTAAATCTCGTTTGAGCCACTGACTCGGTGTCTGGTGCTACTTTTAGCACCTTTTCACGTGGTGATCTCTGTTTCACAGTTACAAAACGTAAACCAGAAGAAAATGGGCTCCATAAGTGAACTCTCATTGCTAAGCAACTTGACATAAGGATGTTAAATCCACTCACACTTACAGGTGATGCACGTCAGAATATGGATAGTTTTTACGTTGTCTTGATGTGAACTTTAAGATTTTTTTGGTGGAAATTTTTATGCCACAGTTTTTTAGCCAAAAGTCTTAAAAACTTATTACAGGATTTGAAAAAGAATAGATAATCAAGCTGGAAATAGTAGATTTATTGCCTGATCCACTGCAAACATTTTGTACTAGTCAAGACTCAGAGACAGTATTATGAAGTTTTTGAATTTAGAAACAAACATCAGGTTCCTGCTCTTTCATTTATCTCTGTTGAATCCTTTTCATGAGACATTTGAGATTTAATATTGGTAAATGTTAAATCACCAGGAAAAAGAAAAAAAAGTAGAGTTTTCTCAAAGATGAGACAAAATAAGAAATATCAGGCTGTTGCTTTTAAGGAAAGTAAAGTTTTCTGGGTACTGAAAGAGCTCCAAAAAAGCCATGGGAACACTTAGATGTCAGTGGCTCAGAGGAATACATAGTTCTGCTGTGTCTTTGTAGGGAATTGTTATGCATCACATAGGCATTATTGAGGTAATCAATTCATCAGAAATTTGCATATAATTAAAACTGCGTAAGTAAAGATTTCCGGAAATAAAATTGTGTATCCACTTATAAACACAACACTCATGATGAAAAAAGACTTTGTGCAATGAAGCAAATTAAAATAGCAGTGGGTTTCTAGTTGAACTTGGAATGTCCAAGTGTCTTCTGAAAAAGTAATGGAATTTCACAGGTCAAATTTACTGGCACATTTTGGGTTGTGCTCAAATATTACATTACCCATCATGTCACGTGATGACACGTTGTATCCTCTGGAGATCCAATGGAATATTGTGACAACTGTCAGTAAAGCAAATATTATTGGCCAATAGAAGAAGATGGTCATTAGGAGGAACAGGGCAATTAACACCTGTGCTTACAGGTTTCACTGCTCCAGAAAATGGGTCCAGGAGACCTGATAATGCAGGGGATGAGCTGGCAGTTAAATAGGTGGACATAAGTATTGGTTTTGTTTCAGAAACCTTCAAAATCTTGCAGCCTTTAAAGTGATTGTTATCTGTAAACTTTTATCTGTAACATGATAGAAAATTGTGAAAGAATTTAACAGAGTTATCCTATTGAAAACAAAAAAAATTAAGTATTCTGTAGGATTGTTATTTTATTAGAGTGGTTGAATTCACCAGTTAAGAATATACTTGAGGAGTCTTTGAAGATGATTTAATTTTCAAATATGATGGACTGTATAGCTCCAATCTTATATGTGGCCATTAGTTTAGAAAAAAAAAGGCTATTTATTTGGAATACTTACTTTTTTTCTCATGAGGAAAATAAGTCAATCCCTGTTTTTAAACCACTAAGCACTATTTTTAACCCCACTGTTAAATTATTTCAAGGCTATTATAACTTTTGCTATTAGCAGGGTTTCAGCACGTATTACTTTAATAGATATTTATATCGCTAGATGTATTTGGTTATTTGTGGTTTGCCCATATCCAGCCTGGAGACCTATGTAGTTCATAGGTGATTTTAATATCAAACATGTATATATACATATATACATGACTATAATCCCTGTGGGTCATGTTCTCCTTCCCGTTTATAGAGGTACTTATGTGGTGTTACCTGGAGTGGGAAAAGCACACTCTACTGCACAGTTTACTTGGCCTGTATTTGTCAGTGCCCAGCAGATGGTGGAGACTGTATGTCTAAATTAATGGAAACAAAAATTGCAAGAAAAACACTATATCCAGAGAAATAAAGTCACATAAACTTAAAAAAAAATCAATTAATACGTGCCAAGAAATGATGGAAAGGTGGGTGATGACTGCGACGTTAGTGATGGCAGGACTTTGAGGCATTCTTAAAAATTGTATTCTGTGCCAGATTTCTCAGGAGTTTCAGCTGTCATTTAATCACTCAAATCAGCTTTTAGAGTTTCAGAGGGTCAGAGAGAGAGAGCTATAGTTCATTTTGAAAACATGCTCATTGTTCAGGCAATTGCTCTTAAAAACCTTACTCCACAGTATTGAATAAGCTGAGAATTGCAATTTTCAGATTTCTGCCTGAAATAGCCTTTGGAGGAGTCCTGTTTAAATCTTCAATTGTTCTTTATTGAGGGGAACAAGGGATCATATAAACATGTTCTCAGATATTTTCATGTCAGAAATGATGTGAAAGCATCTTATCCGTGCTTTACTTCCATTATCTGATGTTGGCTAGGAATTATGTCTTACACGTGGTAATATAACCTTGAAATTCATTAGTCTGGTAGGTGGGAAATGTACAGATGGTGGAGTTTGGCAAGTGATTTTGGTAAAGGTCTTCTCTGTTTGAAGTCAGTGATTTGATCGTTGCTTTATTTATCACCGGTTTAGTGTAATTTAAATGAAAACTTAATTAAGGGAGCTTTGATTGAAATTCCATACGAAGAATGTAACTGTTGGCAAATGATAATTACTCTCAGAATTGCTAAAGTATTAAAAATGACAGAATGTCTCCTATTACCTGTCTGGCTGCTTTTTTTTCAGCAGTACCTCTCCAACTCCTCCACTGTGTTTTTCAGAGTGTACTTTTATGTGATAGTGTTCTGTCCTACCAAATTACAGCCTGGTTTAATTACAAACAGCTCTTCAAAACCTCTGAGTGAACCTCAAATTTTCACAATCATATACATTAGTTCTTAGACGTTTCTGCTGCTGTCATTTATCAAGTGCTCGAGCTTATTCAACATCAATAAACAGAGTCAGGACTGGAAATGTGGGGGTTGATGTTTAGGTTTTAGTGATGGAAGGGCAAGCAAGAGGCTGAAGGGAAGAATGCCAAAGCCCTTGAGTTTATTAAAGAGGGAGGTTGAGCAGGAATAAGGAAATGTTCTTTGGGGTGATACGGGGCTGAATTAGAAATGGGACACAGTGCATTTGTAATGTGTTTGAAGTTACCTCCGAGGATCAACCAGTGAGTAAAATCCTCACTCTGAGTGAGGTATTTACATTTATAGCTGCAGTTGCCTGAACCTGTAGCATCATCTCTATATATTGATGTGCCCATACACATATGTCCATGGTCACATATGTTATACATATAAAATGTCCAGTATAGATTGACTTACTGTACATATATATTATGTATATAACAAAAATGAAAGTGGAGGAATCAGGGATTTTTTTAAAATTATGGAGAGTCTGGGTATTTGGAAAATTGTTCTGGACAAAGCAAGGAAAAGGGCATTATCTGTAATTAGAAATAATAATGTATAATTGGTTCATTTGCCATATTTCTACAGTTCTGATTTAGTTGAACAATGTGATCATTATGCCACCAGTTTTCAATAGAGGTGTCACAATGAAAAATAATTGCAATATTCCACAATATTAACTGTACCCTAATTGCAAAAGTTTTGAAATATAATTACCATGAAAGCTAATGCGACAGGGAACATTAAGCATAATTAGTGTATTTTAAAAAAGGGGAAAACTGTTAGAAGCTTGTTATTGTCTCATAAGGTAGCTTCAAATTAGCTGGATGCAGAGCACTTTCATCTAGGTTTTCTATAATTTTGGTTATTAGCACAGACTGCAATAAATTTATTTGACACAGCCCACACCTGCTAACCCTGCAGGAAGGAATTTCTAATGTGCACGGGACCCAGGTTTCTCACAAAATCTGTCACAATTTCCTGGGAGGTGGCACTGGGTAAGGCTTAGGTGGGGGTTGGTTTGTGGGGAGTGTTCATTTGGGTTTGATTATTTTTTTTTTTTTCAAATAAACACTCATGCTGCTATCCTGCTCCAATTTCATTGTTTGTTAGGAAATTTCTGCTAAAAGACACACAAAAATGCTACTATGAAGCACTTCAAACAAATCATTATTACACATCAGAACCATGTTCTGAGAAAAATATATAGTATATTACTTATCTGTTTTCTCTACAGAACTGGATGCTTTTACATAAAGCATGGATGTTCACTCTTATAATTATTTTTTGAAACAAAGAAAAACAACCTATCAAAGCTCTTATGTACTTGAAATGTTTCTGTACCCCTAGAGCAGGGGAGAGGATCCAAACCATAAGAGGCAGTCCTGGATTTCTGTGAGATTGAGTCTTCTGTAGGAAACATCAAGAGATTTTTCCTGTTGTTTTTTGGGTAATGTTTTGCAGGTAGAAACTTAATGGTTTTTCTGGTTTTGCTGTGTTTCAAAATTATTGAAACATGATTTTTGGAATAAGCTAGATCAAGTTTACAGAGGAACACCATTAGTTTAAGTATTAGTAGTGGACATGGATTTAAGAAACACTTCTTTTATTTGGTCTTAAATTACTGTTAACCACTGAGGTTACTTTTCCTCATCTCTGTCGTTATTGCAGATGTGTAACAGATTTCTTTTAGGAAGGAAATTAGCTCATACATTAGGTAAAATTTTGGGTTAGGTAGTGCAACTCATTTTTCCCTATAATCTTCTCAAATTAGCATCTGATGCTAATTGTTGAAAGTGTTATTTATGAAAACTTGTTGTTTTCAGTTCAACTCCAGTGATTTTTAATCTCTTCAGTATCTATCACCAGCAAGTGCCCTAACATTCTTCCTAGGACAATTTAAGATCTTATGGAAACATGTAAGAAAGTTTCTTGGTTTTTTTCTGTCAAAAGTAATTCTTCTTTAATTTAAGCCTAGGACAGAGCTTGGTTCTGCAGAAGCAGTGGAAAGTTTAAAACTGAGGAAAAGTTTAAAACAGTGGAAAGTTTAAAACTGAGGAAAAATGTTAAGTTGTGGAAATCCAAGTGGTGTTTACAGTGTGCATTGTGGAAGTCAGCCATCTGAAAGCAAGTAGGGAGAACAGGAACCTGTTCTTTCTTTTAAAAGTAAAACCAGTGCTTTTTTTTTTAGCCTAAGCCCATTTTCTATAAATTTCTCTTCTGCAAGGTTGAGGGGTTTAAGTTCTGTTAAACTGTACACATGAAAATCTGCAGATATTTCTGAACAGCCATTTAGTGTACCTGCTCTGGAGGTTAGAAAGTCTTAGTAGAATTCTTCCAGCTAGGAAACAGCACTGCAGAGCTGTCAAACCAGGGGGCCAGGATCCCAGCAAGAAGTGGGAATGTGTGATGTAACCCTCGGAACCACAGCCAGTGGTGAGTTAGGTGATAGTAGGAATCATGCTGTGTTCTCACTTGTATCCTTTCCATTGACTTAAATGAAATAGATTACAGACTGTTCAGGGTTTGTTTAATGAAAATTAGTCACCCTAATTTTTAACTTTGAGTAAAGGACAGCAAAAAACCAAAACAACAAAAAAAAACCCAACACATCTGAGCCACAGGAGAGTGTGCTCTACATTTCCTAAAAGGAAGAACATGAGCTGTAATGTGTAGGGCTGGAATACCTTTATCCCTTCATTTAACTGGATATATCCCTGTTTTACTTTATAACTATGACCCTTAGATGTGCACAGTTCCTCCCCATCCTGCTCAGCCCATGCTCCTGCCTGCCCAGAAGCTGCGATACTGCAGCACGAAGATGCACTCAGGTTAATCAGTGGTGCTGATAAGCAGCAAGCCTCAGATCCAGGCTTTTCCAAAAGGCCTCCATTTCTGAGTGTGTCAGTAATGATGCCTACATTGAGAGCCCTTTCTTTTGATTATTCTCCAGTGCTGAGACTTATGGGCAAAACGTTGCCTTCATTTGGCAGCACAAGTCAGCTCTGCCTTAGCTCAAACTGAGCTGATTGCTGTGAGCAGCCACAGCTGAACCCCCCCTGTCCCTCCAGGAAAGGAGCTGACTGATCTCACTTCTACAGAAGACTGACACCTTTTGCTTAAAATGCATTAGTGTTTATAAAGCACCTCCTTTTCATCAGTGATACACAGCTTCATGGTGGTGTACCTGTAAGTGCAGCCTCGTGTGTGTCACCTGCCAAAGTGCAGCACTGGCCAAGTATCATGTTTGGTAAAGTAAGAGAGCCTTTGATTACTTAGAGAGTGCCAGAGCCAGATGGGAAAGGGTTCAGTCATACACAAAGGCTATTGTAGTCCTAGTTTGGAATCTTATTTTCATCACTGGTTGCCACCAGCCTAACGCTGGGCTGCTTTCCCTTCCCCTGGCTTCACGCTGCTGCTGCTCTGCCTTGCTCTGTGCCAGCTCCAGAAGCTCTCTCGTTATTTGGATCATCAAAGAGCCTGTCACAGCCCGGGTACAAGGTTTGTGCCCACTTGGACTAGCGGGCTGGTGGTGTCACTTGCCAACAGAAAGGGAAGAGTCTGGGGCACTTTTGGCAGCACTCTGGACTTTATCAAAACCAGCTGGAAGGCTGCACTCTTAGAGATATTTGTGCAGAGATGAGCTTGTAATTAGCTCTGCTTTGGGCCCACTGTCAGTGTCTCCTTTGGAGGATGTCCTGGCGTGCTGAGAGGTGCTGCTCCTCAGCCATCTTTTCATGTGTAAGCCTGAACTGATTCTCCTTACTGAGCTCTCTGGGCCACATGTCAGAAACACTCTATGCCTTTTGCCAGTCCTTTCTGATACAGATCTCTGTACTTTACTGCATCTCTTTTATTTTTGCCTTTCTGTGCTGCTTTTGTTTTTTGATTCCTTCCCACCTCCTCTTATTTTTCCTTCTCCCAGCTGTCAGTAATGGGTCAGTTCTTACTGCAGCCATGGCAGAATCACAGTGCCTTCTGGCAGCAGGTACAAAATAAGAGAGATCACCCCTCCCAATCAACTTAGGGCTCTGCTCCCTTTTCAGATATCGAATATGATGTATCTGTTCTTTTGCAAACAACTTTAAGCTGTGTGCCAGACTTGCATTGATTCATTATTTAATGCTTACTGTTAACTCCTTGGCGTAATTCCCCTGTTATTTATTATATAAAACATTATTTCATTAACTAGATTGAAACAGATGAGGATGGAGAACAGAGCTCTGTCAGACAGATTTAAATAAGTATTCAATATTCAAAATCAAGCTTGAGATTTTCAGGAATTAATCTCCATTTAGGCTCCTATATGAAAAAGAATAATTTTTTTCTCTTTTTCCCTTTGCTCTTAGCATGTATGCAACTATTCATGCATACAAAGAAGCATGTCAATACTGAAAACTGCAGATTTTTTTTTTATACAGTTTATTTAGTAAAGAAATTGGGCCTCTCGTGATCACCACAACAAACATCTCTTCTTACTACTGTTCAGCATATCTAGATATGAGATGCACCTTCTTGCCTTTTGAAATTGTCTTTGAAAGTGAACATTGTCAGTTGTGGTGCTAAGAGTTTGTTTTTCAGAAGGATTGCTTTGGAGGGGAGGATGATGCTGCTGTGCCTGTGGGATTGCTCCCAGCTCTGCTGCACCTTCCTGCAGTCTCTGTTGGAACATTTCTGGATAAAGTGAGAAAAATGCTCAGATGTATATTTTGTTCTTGATATATTTGGGGTGAGTTGTGGATCTCTAACTCACTATATTTCAGCTTGTTCAGTGGTTTGGAACAAAAGAACTGGCTGGTGGAAAGAAAAAAAAATCACATTATGTCTGTGAGTCAGTCACCTACACCTGCTGTTCCCCACAAAACCTTCACCAGGGGGTCACTGGGGATGTTCTTGTCTTCAGTTCCCTGAAGAGCTCATGATGTGTCCCTACTGTTTGTAGCAAACCAAAAATTAGACATCTGAATCTTCTTCCATCTTCCCCTTCTTTTGTCCCTTTACTGCATAGTTTAGATTGAGAGGGTATTAAAATAAGATACCAAACCCCAGTTGCTTCAGTCTCTCTGTTGAGCAGGGAGGGTGCCTTCATTAATTATCATGAGATTTAGTTCAGTTATCACCTTAGCTCCTAAAACACAGAGCCTTGAGGGGAATATCAGCAACTAATTTGTGTTCTGTGCTTCTCAGTGTACAGGAACGCACAGTCCTCTTCTCATTAAGACTTTCTACTTATTTTTCATGTGGGTTGCAAGTCAGACATTTCCTGTTGGGATTTTCTGCCATAAATAGCTGTCCATTTTTTATTTCCACCAGCTGTGCATTTGAGGAGGACACAGCAAAGTTTATGAATCACTTCTCCTTGACAGATCACAACCACCACAATAATCTGCCACATAGCCAACAGCAGCAAGTGAATGATATTAGCTCTTAACTCTCCAGAAAACTCTGTTCAGTAATTAAACATTAAGCCTCTGATGCCTATCATCATTCTCTGCCAAGACCCTTTGCAATACAGGTTTTCTATGTTCAGGTAATGATATTAGAGATGATAATTTATTCTGGAAATGTAGCTATCTGAGAAGAATGAATTTGTTGAAATCAGAATTTCATTTATGAGCTGGCTTTTCAGGACTTTTCTCCTAATTCTGACGTTCACCATACACAAATATTTATTTAGTTAAAAAAATCCTCTGAACATAGGATAATTGACAAAGAGTGATGAAAAGAACAATATTTAGAACTGTGGCACCAGTAGCAGTGTATAATGTAATGCAGAAATCTGCCTTCATTCAATAAGGACAAATGATCCAACAGCACTTCAAGCTTTGGGCATCATTTCCAAGTTAATCTGCTCTGCTTTGGTGTCAGCATAAAATTGAGTTCAACTCACTAGCAGCTCTGGAATCTTCAAATAAAAATTCAAACTTGTAACACATACAGCACTGTTGACAGAAACTGTGAAGTCTGTTTTCCATCAGCGTGTGTACATAGCTCATTTAATGTTATTGTGATGAAAAATAATAAGAATAACCCTCATAAATTAATAGCTGTGTGTTGTTTGGTAGCAGCCACAGCTCCTGCTCACCAGCTGAAGCTGTCAGTCTCTGTTCGCTGGTAGCAATTTTCTATTTCACAACGAAATGGCCGAAGAAAATAAAACATACAAAACTTTAAAAGATCTGAAGCTTGAAGTTGCAAAATCAAGCCTGTAGAAGCTTGTTAATTGTCTGTGCAATCTGAGTTTGCCCAGTCTTTTACACTGTAATGCCTTGTACCAAAAGCTGGAGCCCCGTTGTGCCCCCTCAGCCCCAGTGGGTTTGTAGCCAGCCTTGATATGTGCCCAAGGTCCCAGGGTATTCCTCCCTACCATTCTCCTGGTGATGCTTTTTCAGCTTTGATATTTATTCAGTACACAGTCTGCTTGGCTGTCTGGACCTAATTCTTATTTCCTTGCTCATCATCTAGTGATTCTTATGAACTGACTTTCCCTCTTTAATTTGTCTGGCTCGGTGTGTGGGGTTGTGTTGTTTTTTCCTCACCCTTCTCAATAGTTTTCTGTTCCTCTTCTGGGATCTTCAAATGTCTTTCTCCTCTCTGTTAGGTCTGCTTTTCTGTCTTATTTCTCTCAGTACCTCAGTGTATTCTCTCATTGCTTCCATCCTCCTGACACCTTTCCATTTCCCAGCTCCTCCTCCAGTTCCACCTCAATCTTTTCTTTTCCCAGGCTTCCTGTTTTCTTGACTAACATCCCAGCATCAACCAGTCCGAGATCCTCAGATTCTGTGGATCCCACACATTCAGGTGCCCCTCCCTGCTACAGCTGATGGCTTGACAAGGTGATGGCACAACTTTAGCCCCTTCCAGGCTTTCCTGCCTGTTCCATCACCACTGCAGAGAGGCTTTGCCAGTGATTTTGTCACCAGTCCCTAGAGCAGAGACACTCTAAGTCAAGACAGTGCAGAGGAGACTATGAGGCTGCTGCTACCAGTTTTTAGTGATTTTTGTTCATATTCTCACCTTGGAAAATGGGGTGTTAGTGTGGTGTTGCTGTATTGCCTGTCATAGATGGTTTAGAGTAGCCCGGAGCCCTGGCTGCAGGGCAGAGAGGAAAGCCTGTCTTTGATCCAGGCAGAAACCAACTGCAGAGCCTTTGAAAATGTGAAATTTGGAAAGCAAAATAAAGCTTTTTGTGGGCATGGACACAGGGATGTCAGGAAGCATTTCACCAACAGAGTCACTGCACTTCCATGTGCCTTGTCTGAGCTGCCATTCCGGCTGTTCAAACAGAGCATTCCTCTGTTCCCTTTAATACAGGCAAACCTAAATATCCCCTCTGCCTGTCTTCCAGGGAAAGTGTAAGACTTTTGCCACTTTCCAAACCAAGACTAGGCCAGTATGTTTTTTGTAGGATATTGACCAGGTAATTTGGGGGTTCTGTAAGGAAGAAAAACAGAATATTCAAGTAGGCAACACAGACCAAGATTAATAATTGGTGGAGTTTGTGGTGCATGGGGCATATGTACAGATGGAAGATTGTCCAGAAAATAGTGGGCATATAAAATTGTATATTCCTTTGTCATTCAAATTATTTCATCAGTTTTATTAATCTTTAGAAAAATGGCATAGGACCAGCTACATTGAAATTAATCTCTATTTACATCTTTAAGAGTAAGACAAGTATTAAAAAATCACTATGCAGAAAATAATAGAATATTTACAAAATCAATATACATTTTTGTTTGGAATAATGATAAACAGATGCAGTCTTGGAAACAGCAGTATTGCATACTGATATTTCTTTTTAATATATCTCTAGGATACAGGCAAAATTAAAATACTGAAAATGCAAAGTATCGGTGCTGTTTGGTTGTAAATAAAAAGGAAGCTTATGTTACTAGAATACAGAGTAGTTGGGAATGGAAATCTCAGATTATAAGGCAGATTTGGCAGAAGCTTACATTTCTAAAAAGAATGCTTGAAAGAATAATATTATGTCTTTCATGAAATGAGATTAATTTACCTAATTCTTAATGCCCAAAAGTGAGATTGCCTTGCAAGATGTTTGATGTCGGGCAGTATAATTGCCTCGTAACAGAGTCATAAAGAGCCTCCTGAAGGACTCAGATGCAGTAGTAGTAATGCCATGTTACATTAATCTAAAATTATTCACCTAATGTTTGGAGACTGTATCTCAAATAGGAATTTCACTTCAGATTTGGAGAAATAAAATGTCCGCCTGTAAGTTTTCATTCTTTTTCACCTTCTCACATCTCTAAATGTTTGAAGGTAAGAATTTGAAATGTTCAACTAAGCAGAGAGTTGAGTTGACAGGGAACTGTACCCATGGCCACTGTTATCATTTATTGTTTCAGTCTGTAGCATGACACTGCCTCCAGGCACCTGGAATATATCATTATTTAAATGCATGACTTTATATAGCAGTAATTGTGTCACAGCTCTTGTGTAATTACACTGACTGAAGGTGTTTGTGTGTGTGGCTGCCTGTGGCTGTATGTGCACTTTTTTTTTTGTTGTTAATTTGACTTTGTGTTGATTTTTGTTCACATCAAAAAACTGCTGTTGACAGGTCTGCAGACAACCCCAGGTACAGGTCAAATTTTAAATGGGATCTGTCCAGGTTTGGTGGCACTGCAAAATTTTTGTTACAGTGCTGTGCTTTAGAAACTGATTCCTACATGTAACTTGGGATAATTTCCTTTGTATTTGTGACCCTTTTTTATCAAGTTAAACTTAGCCTTCTTAGGTGTCTTACATTCCTATAACAAAATAAAGGTTTGATTCATGACATAGTACCAGGTAGAATGTAGCAATATTGCTACCAAGGCTGTGATAAGTGAGTTTTGGGTAGCTCTTTTAACCAATTTTTGTGACTCATTATTAGGTCATAGTTTGGATAAAACTATTTGATTTTTTTTTTTTTACTAGGGCTAGAATAGGCATAAGATTATTTAAATGAGTTTTGAAACCTTATAGTTCATCTGGCAAACTGCTGTAGGGTGTTAGAAAACGTGAAGGGGAAGGAGAGAGGAAATTCTGAAAGCAATTAGAGAACCCTTTTGACAGCTCTTTCAGCAGATAAAAAGCCAGCTTCTTGTGAGAAAGTATCTCCTGGCATTGGTTTGTGTTTTATGGACAGTCGTGCCATTAATATGCAAATGCAGGATGTAGGGGAAGGCATGTGTTGAGACACTTGCAGATTATACAAAATTAAAACAAAATTACCAAGAGTACAAATAAGATTTTTTTTTTTCCTTCAAATCTAGCAGTCAAACTTTTTTTAAATGGTTCGATATTTTACTTTGAAATCTGGTTACTTGAGCCATCCATCCTGTGATCTGAATTTTTCCGCATGCATATTCATGCGTGTGTTTACATATTTTTGTTTGTTTAATGCATCTGGTACTTCAGCAATGTGTAATTTCTATTTCTCCCTTTTGTCTGGGGGCCTCTCATATTACATTTAGATTGTATCCTTTATCATTCCAAATTGACATTTATGCTTTTACTGCTATTGTTTGCCGAGCTCCTCTCTGGTGCGGATCAACAATTTGTTTTAATCTGTGTCACTTCTCTTATCTCCCTCTACGCAGAGATGCAGTCACTCTGCACTCGCTCACGCCCACGGAGATTGTGTTACAAACAGCGCTCCCGCCCCGCTCCGGAATGCCGGGGAATCTTAATTGCTTTTCCAGTTCGTTTAGAAGAACGCTCAGACACAGTATGTGCGAGACCAGCTTTGACAAAAGTAATGGTATGCCAATGCCTGTGAATAAATAAATGCCATTTACATTGAGGAATACCGTGGCAACAGAGGGGGGAGTCACAGGATGGAAGCTAATGATGGTTTAAAAGCATTATTCCTTGTTCTTAGCAGGGAGCCGAGTAAAGTCCAGAGAGCTGTAGAGCTTGGGCTGCTCTACAGATACTGTTGTCTGTGTAAACAATAGTTTTTGTTTTAATTTTCTCAACTGACTGGCTGGAAAACTTTGTGGTATAAACGAGAGTTATACAAGAAATGTTTGAATTTCCAGTAGCCTCAGGAAGCTGTTGTGCTTCCTGTGGATTTTTCTGCTTTCTAATAATCATTTTAACAGTTTGTGCTCAATTCCTTCCTTATATTCCCTCCCCTGTCCAGGTAAAAGCTGTGATGTCAAAGAGTTTAGTAGGTAAGACACTGGCACACCCTATGTGTGGTGGCAGATTTGGAGCCATAAGCAAAGGGCTGGAACTAGTCAGTTTTATGTATTGAGTGATGAATCCCTCTGTTGGGAAGGGGAATAATGAGGGCAATCAGAATAGGATGGCAGAGAGCAGACATGGAAAGAGGCTCTGCAGTCCTCGATAGATCAGTTTAGGTGTAGAGGCTGATAATGGGAACCTAATAAAATACCAGAGGTGAGCAGGGCTATAGCAATGAGATAGGTAGCTGTGGCACCTTCCTGCTCCTTTTTCCTGTCCATAGAGCAGCTCCTGGAACCCACTGCACAGACTTCCAGTGCCTCAGTGACCCTTCTGTTTTGCTTGGGGGTAAATTCCACGCACCAGGAGTTCACCATTTGTTACAAACTCTGGTGGCAGCACACGGTGCCTTCTCGGGAGGGAAACGAGCTACACTGTGCAGAAGAACATGGTGTGGGAGGAAAAGGCTGTTTGCATTCGTGTACATCCTGGGATCAATCCAACTGATTAGGAGGTGACAGTCACCAGCTTGGTAGGAAACAGTACTGATGGATATGTTTAGGAAGGAAAAAATCTGTATCAAAATCTGATAGAGCAATAGAAGAAATGTCATAAGAAAGTGCAGTGTGGATTTAAACTGTTTATTGAGTTACTGGTAAGAGCAATGGTATACATATGCATATATATATATAAAGACAAACAAAGCTAATAATCAGCTGCCTTATTCAGGTCTAGAAGCTTTACCATCATGAGACATCAAAGCAAGTGAATACATTTTGTGTGTTTCTTCCAGCAGTGCGTCTCAGTGACTGTTTTTCCCACTTTCATTTCCTTCTCTTATTTTTTTTCTTTTCTCACATAACTATTTTTGTTGGTTTTACTTCAAGAAAATAAATACGGTTTTGGAGAGTGCATGATGTTTAGAAAGAAAAATAGGAGGGAGAGAGACTGTCCTTTTTCAAAGGTGTCCTGCTCTGTGGGATGGGAGCAAAAGCAACCCAGCATGTGCCTGCACAGGCCTGACAGCAGATAGATAATTCAGGGACAAATAAATGATAAGCTATTTCTAGCTCTTACAAATAGTGAGATTCTTTTTTATATTTTCCACATCCCCCATAAAAACTGAGGCAGACAGCATGCCTGTCTCTTACAACCTTCTCAAATGTGAATAAACAATGCCTGTAGCTCTGTAGCTCTTTAATTTTTGATCTAGAGAAGCCTTATTCTTTTGTTTTTCTAAGCAATGTCTCCTTGACCAGCAGCTTTGTTTGCAATGCACTGGGTTTATTAATTGCTCAGAGTTATAAAAATCATATGGGCAAACTAATATCATCTGAAGAGCAAATGTGTTATAGTTGCATTGGAAGTGGTGAGTGTGAGTGTTGTGAATTATCAAAAAAAGAGAGCAGAAGAGTATTGTCTCACTGAAAAGTTATGAAGTGTTAGGAAATTGAAGACAATGTATTATTTTGTATCATTTATGACAGTAATATTAATACTTAGGCTGCGCCTAACTGATACCTTTGTTATTATTTTGCTCTGTTGATGGTGCAGTTTATTTGAGCAATGTATACCAATAACTGGCTTGACTCAGAGGTGAAGAGAATAATGTATATAATGCACAGCAGCTGGATTGAACAGGAAGCTGCACCTTCTTCCAATACAGTTCATGTCCAGCTATAAACTCTGCTTAGAATATGGGCACAGGACCCCTGCTTTTAGAGCTGGACAAGTTAAGGATCTTTTGGAGTGAGCCAAAAGGGACACTGAGCTATCAGATGCCTCCCAGTCATTGTAGAGCTCAGAATCCCCCAGCCTGGCCTTTGCCCTCTCTGCTGGGCACTGGATCTTGACTACACTGCCCACATGGGAAAAGCCACAGGAGAGGTAGGTGCTGCCAGGCACAGCTTCCAAGATATGTTGCTGCTGGACCATCTGCAGAGAGAGTTCAGTATTCTCCAGGCAGGAATCTGATCTCTGTGCAACCCATGTGCATGCACATCTTACAAAAGAACACACTGGGCTTGATCAACAGATCTAATTGTTATTGTAACCTGCAGTTTGGGTGTCCCACATAACTGGTGCATCTGTGCCAGCAGAGAAGTGTGTTGCTGTGTATTTTGGCAGGGAAGGTGATCTCCCAACAGGAAGGCGGGGCCGTGACTGCTGAAAGAATGCCTGTCCTTCTGAGCAACAGCAGAGTACCTGTCAGGTCTGAAACCACTGCTTGTATTCAGAGCTGTGTCTGGGGAGGCAATCACAAGCCACCTTTTGGGCTACCTGACCCTTTGGGTAGTTTTTTCCTTTATTGGTGCAAGACACGTCAAAATATGGCCAAAATCTGTGCTTGTCACCTGATGGTGGTAGAGTAAGTGCCTGTTTTCAGCTGCTTAAGTCAGATATGCACATGTATCTCACTAAAACACCAATATATGAACTCACTAGGAGAGATTAGTGACTGATTTTGAAACAGTGACTTCACTCAGCTGAGACTTGAGCATCAAAAATGTGTGTCTGCACACCTTGTAGTTTTTCCAATTCCTAGTTTTTTAACAGAACCAGTAAGATTTCTTACCTGAGGTCACATTGCATAGAGAGGACAGATTTTTCAGGGACACAGTTGATAAAGAAAGGCTGGGATTCTGTTCACTAAGGCACAAATGCAGAGTTCTGGGAGTTTTGGGAACGTGGTTGTCCCTGTGACCCTGGATCCCAGCAGCCTGTGTGTCATGGTCCTCGGAAGTTCCACATTTCCTCCTCTCCTAGAAAGCACGGCAACAGAGAATGCTGTGAGGTTCACTTGCTAAATGCTGATCTGAGTTTACAGAGAACAGTTGTGTTCAATAGACATTTTAAATCTTTTTTGCTTGTTTCACAAGGCTGAGCATGAATGAGGCAGGATGGATGTGGGATAACAGGGAACACCTTCCACCCAGCACGAGTGACTGATGCTCTGTTTCCTAACTTGGCATATTTGTGCACATTAGCACAAGGCATATCAGAGGTCAGCCCATGATTGTCTTTCACTCCATCATTTGATGTCAGGGCTTAGCAAATATGCTGTGTTTTTCTTTTCCTCCATCATTATGCATTTAGAATGGAATGTCTACTGCATTTCCCTTCTTCTCCTTGATCTGCTCACCAAAATTCCTCCATCCCCACCTTTCTCTTCTTGGTGTTCATTTAAGTCGTTTATGATCAAGAGCTAATAAATTTCAAGTTGTTTTTGCATTTGTCAACACTGAATTGCATCTTCTATCCCACCACCTGTTATGTAGCTTTGCTTCCTTTTGAAGGCTGCCTAGTATATTGTATTTTAATCGGTAACTTTTAGACTTAGCAACATTTGTTCCCTCTGTATTTTCTCAAGTTTCAAGACCTTTTGTGAAATATTCTCTAGCAGCCTTTTTCCATTCCATAAACTTTTCCTAAATGAAAATATTGAATTCACCGTCTGATTATTACCTTTTCTTTAACAACTGTCTATTCCTATTGTAAATTCCACATCTACGTGTTTGAATCTAATTTTAGTTGGCATTACAACTCCTGTATCAGTACAGAAGAAGAGCTCCTTGATCTCCAAAATACCTACTTTTTCATTTTTATATGCTAATGCATGTAATATAGCTCTGCCCTGTGATACCATAGCTGTTTTTAATTAAGCAATCCTCAATTCTTATTCTTTGAACAACTTAGCCATCTTGTTCTCAAACTTGCTCAATATTCTTGGTTTTAAAATCATGTAGGCCTTTGACATCCTTCTCAAATTGGCACTGGTATGCCAACTGTGTTCTCTGCTCTAGTTTAGCTTTTGATGTCTCTTGAATTTCTGTCTTTATTTCTGCAACGAAAAAAAAACAACCAAACAAAAAAGGTTGATTTCTGAATCTTAGTGTTTAGGAATTCAATTAACGTGATACCTAATATTTTCTGAAAGCATTAGTGTCTGGTGGCTTTCCTGTTTCCCTCTCTCTGTGTTGAGGGAGAAGAAACATTTGAACAAGTCACTGAAGTTAGTGATTGCAGTTGTCACGTTACTTGATCATGGTATTGTTTCCTTATGATTAAATCCATTGGCTTGCTCATGTCTGTCAAGTATATGAATTTAAAAAGCCTATATTTCTTGGCCTTCTAATGCAAAACCTGATTTGAAACCTGGAGTTCCTATAGATGGATTTTTCACAATATTTAACCTGATTTATTTGTGATATGGAACAATCTCGTGCTGCTCCTTGCATGTTTGACCTGTCATTTAGAACTGCTGTATCTCCAGCAGAGACAAAATCTGATATTAATTCTTAGACCATGAAATATTTTTGTTGTTCCAATCTAGAAGTTTTTCCTCATAATGAAGCAATGGCAGTGACAAACCAGGGAAGAGATTGCATTCTCAGTTTGACACCAGCAGCTGTGTTAGACTCTTTGCTTAAGTTTGCATTTTCTTTAACCACTGAAGCCATACCTTGAAATACAGTTAGGCAAATTTAATTATTTTTGCTTGCTTCCTGTAATATTTCAAGATATGTGAAAATGAATCACAATGGGGGTTATCTTATGCTTTCCTAAAAATCTATAAAGTTTATAATGGGTAGATATTGCTTTATTGCATTACACAATTTATTATCCTCCATTCACACCGTAAGTCCTTTTATTTCTTTCATTTTGAGTTTAGTAGCTCTGTCTACTTGAATTATTTTATTTAAACATTACCTTCTTGCCTTCATCAGAGTTATATTAACCTTCTCTGTTCTTGTTAAGAAGTTTGGGTTACAAGCAGCTTGACACCACCCGTTTTGGGTGAGGGAGGGACACAGTGCCATCCAGGGAATCCTGTTTGGTGTTGTGAATACAGCTCAGAAGGCTCTAAAGGCAGGAGAACTGCTAAGGACTGTGCTTTCAACAGTGCAGAGTTTCAGTGTGAGTTTTATTTCACCCATTCTCCATCCTGCCTGCCCTCCTGCCCCTCACACCACAGAGACCCCCCTGCAATGCTGGGAGCTCCTCTCCAGTGGCAGATGGGCAATTCCAGGCTGCTGCTCATGTTTCCCTGAGCTATTCCTCACTGGAGGCTCCAAGCAGAGGAGCAAGCCTGAGGCAGGGAATGCTGGAAAGGGTTATGGGTGAAGGAAGGGGGCATGAAACACTGGGCATGCCGGGTACTGCAGTGAGTAGGGTACAAGTCCTAAACAGTCCTTACTACCATGAACTTAATGTGAAATAGTGTTCAAATGTCTTGAAAGAAAAATAGGAGGTTCATATGTGCAACCTATTTGGAATGTAACTTCTGCAGAGGAGAAGAGGGAAGAAGAAATGCATTTTTACCATAGGAAATTTTTTGTGTGTAATGCCATACAAAAAAAAAAATCCTGCAGGGAATCTTGTAGCCTACGGAGTGGAGTTCTCCCTGGTGGGAGCACATGCCTTTGAATGGGGAACACAGATTACACACAGGGAAAGGAGGAAACAAAGCAAATATTGTTAATCCTCATCAGAAACACAGAATTCCAAGTAAAATACTGAAGGCATAAGTGCTATTCATAGTTTGCCCCATTGATGCAGTTTTTGCGATCAACCCTCTAGAAAATTTCTTTTACTACCCAATTAGTTTTTATTTTATTTCTGGTGAAGATTTGTAATATTAATTACCAACATAAAAACAAAGATGCAGTGCACTGAAACAAATGGATGCATTTTTATGCTTAGATTAAAACATTACTTGTAATTGTTTACAGTGAAATCTCCTCGCTGTCACAGTGGTGTTAACGGGGTTATAAACTTTTAAGTTCGTAGAAGGAAACAAAAAAGTATATTATCTTCTAGCTATGGTGTAATCTACCATTAGTAACCCAAATATTGCTGCATTTATACTGTATCATGTACTTATCAAACATCTACATGACTCCTTAACTATTTCCAAAACAAAAGAGTCATTATTTACCCACTGTGAAAATAGCCCTGTGTTAGTGGTATTAGAAATCATTAGCTCTATTAAGTCCGTTATCAGCTCTGCTAGCAGCTGGAAATATCCTGCAGCTCAGGAGGGCTCCAAAATGTTCCCCAGTCATTATATTCTAGATCACTTTGCTTTCTTGTACACTGAAAACAGATTATAATCACATTCAGCCACAGGCAAAAATAGAAGCTGACAACAGTGGTAGAAAAAAGATTTATGAAACTTTTCATTGCTCGGGGCAGTATTTTGTAACAAGATAACAGTGTTGTCCCTTAGATAGGAGCATAAGTGAACAGTTCAGCTATGTCTTTCTATCATCTTGGTGTTCCATGTCTCAAAATGACAATTATCACACCATAAATACAGCCCAAAGCATTACAGATGTCTATAAGCGGAATCCATATTAATTGTTAATGCATAAAGAAGAGACAGATCAGTTTGTGTTAGCTTAGGAAATAACAATCTATTTTTTTATGAGTATGGAATAACAAATAGAAGTATTAATTTTATCTTGCCATTGCTTGTTTTGAATAGGATTGACTCCAAAAATGGTATCTTGAAGTGTGTTGGGTTTAAAAGAATTCCATTATCAGTCTTTGCTCCAGCTGAAACTGGCCCTTCAAACACTACATCTTAAGTAGCTGGATTTAAATAATTTCTTTAACATGGCTTAAGATCAGGGGTTTGGGTTCTTTCCTAGAAGCATTTTCACAAGAAGTGCTCCTTGTTGAGAAAGAAAAATAATATGGTTTTTCAAAAGCTACAGTGGTGAAAGAATAATGATATCTCCATGAAAGTATATTTTTAATTTACTGTTTAACAGGTGCATAATTGTGGAGTCCCTATTTTTAAAACCCTCTGAAATAGTACTGAGGTTTAACATTTATGTTATAGGACCTCATAGTAATGTCTCTGAATTTGGAAACAAGATAATGTTACTGGGACTAAGAAAAAGATGCACACAACACAAACTGCTGCACATCTGTAGCACTAATCAAAAAGGGATGGGTGTGTATTTGCAAGTAATTACAAGTGCCTAAAGTGTGTGAGGTGGCTGTATGTGGTACAACTACCTAGATATGCCTGAAGTGGGAAGTAAAGTTTACCCTGCTCAATCCTGCATTTCTTCTGCCTCTGCAATTCCCCTGTCCCCTCTCTTTTAATTTACCCTGAACCTTACCTGAAGAGAAATGCAGCTGTATTTGAGGACCTCTGCACCTTTTCCTTTTCCTCCTTTTCCAGCTCTCCTGCTCTGCCCTCATGGTTGTCTTGTAGCTCCCTCTCACCTGTGAAAGGTGCAGTGGATGGTGGACCCTCCCCTGCCTTTGCCATCCCCCTCCTCTCTTCCTGGAAAATCCTCTTCCCTCACCTCTGGTGGCTCTGGGCTGACAGGGCCAATGCTGGAAGAGGGCAGGGATTTGTCTGCCCTTGCCCCCACAGCCCAGTCTGGCACAGTGGCTCCACTGAGAACCCCGCTCAGGGCCAGCAGATTTATTTCCTTCACCTGCTCAGCATTTGTTCCTGAGCAGGCACAGATCACTTTTGCACCTCAGAGTGTTCTCCTGTGTACTCCTGAATGCCCAGCACCTGTAAATGTCCAGACAACTCCATGTACCTAATAAATTTCAATGTGATACGTATAAATTCCCTCACTTCAGAAATTCTATTTCACCCATGCTTCCTTTTTTGCTGATCATCCATGGTAAATTAGTATAGGTTTGGTTCAAATTGAATCTGTAACTCTCCCTGCTGTTCATGTGAAGAGCTGAAATCTGCCTCACTTGAGTTCCTGTCTGAGCATCATCTGCAGTATTTATAACCAAGGCTCTAAAACTGTTACAAAGATAGTAGCATGCCATTTCTTTTTATGCAAAGCTTGCTTTGGTATGACATATCTGGAGCAGAGAAAAGGCTAACATGCTTATTTTGCCAGCTGACCTAAGTGAACAAATAGATACAGAAAGATTGGAGTGGGAATTGTTAAATTTCCTGTGATGAATCAGGTTTTGAAACAGGCTGAGAATAATTTGGTGCTGTGCAGGGATGTCAGAATTCATGCCAGTTATGCAAGATGTTTGAATCTGTGCAAGAATTGGAGTAACAATTTTAAGCAGAATTATTTGATTAGGAGAAAACCCTGTTGTGTCTTGCTGCTTTCAGCTGTAAAGATACTCCACACACATGGGGAAATATGGGAAAGAAGAGGATGACATTTAGGGAGGAAAATTCTTAGCAATTTTTTACTTAACTAGGAAGTAAGATTGTACAGTGTTAAGATGAAGTATCTGATTTTGTATTTCTGTGTCACAAAAAAAAATTGTGGACCTTGATGTTATTCGAAAAAGTTTCTGAAAAATATAGAATAAGGTGTTGCCAGTGTGAGGGGGGATTTCATACTTCAGCAGATGCTACAGAAATGGTTTTTTTCCTGTAGGCATGTTTTGGGGATACTGTCTTTAAAGAACACAGATCGTGCTTGTCACTAATTTGGTATTTCAGCAGTGGAATCATAATAGGTCCTTTGTGATGCTGTGAGCAAGAGCTGGGGTTTTGGTGGTTGGTATTTGTTCTACCAGGAGATTAAGGTGGGTTATCTCAGAGGATGGATTGTAAGAGGTGAGGAGCCAAGGGGTAAATCTCCTGAACTATTGCAGAGATGGCAGGACAGGAAAAGAATTAAAAACTACCAAAGGAAAGTATGAAAAAAACCCTGAAACTTAAAGATAGCAGGTAGCAGAAAGAGAAGGATAAGAAGGAAGGGAACAATGTTACTTAATGATGACTTTTTCAGACCCCATCAAAGCTCTGGCACTAGGCACCAGCCTGTTAGAGCAGGGTGTGCTCTCTATGCCTGTGCTGGCTCAACTCCATAAAAATAGAATCTTTCCTTGAGTTTTAAGCTAATTTCTTGATAGTCTGGCACATCAGCACAAAGTTGCCCAGGGACTGAGGCAGCTCCCATCTCATGTTGTGGCTGCAAAGTGCAATGAAGTCACAGCACCTCTTTGCCAGGGGCAGGGGCAGCTTGTGCCAACCACACACTGATACCCGGAGTACCCCACCTCACTCTTCTCATCAGTGTGTCCTTGTCACTTGCTCCTAAATTTGACTCTGAGGCTGCTTTAGCAGCAGGTTGCCTCTGTTCAGAGGGTGTTTTGCTGCCAAAACATACTTTTAATGAGAAGACCAGCTGTTCTCCCTCAGGACCAAGCTTCCACTTGTTCCTTCGTTTTCCTCTTAATTGTCTTATCACTGATGAATAATTTAATAATTTTTCCTGAGTATTTCATAAATTTAGAGTTCTGTGGAGTCTGAGTTAATAAAAGCACAGCAACAGTTGATTCTCTTCCCCTCTGTTCATGGCACAGCTTTCCATGTTTCCCTGAGCTTGTATCAAAAAATATGCAAGTAAATTGAAACAGTGACACCGTATCAAGCTGTCTGTCAGTACCCTACACTGATGTGCAGTTTGGGTTTTAGTCCAGACTATTTTATTATGCAGAAAATATGCATGGAACAGTCTTTAAGCTTTAAGGATGATTGGTTTGCATCCCCTGTAGAGGATAGCTTTTGCTTTTGCATTTCTGTTAAAATGTACTAATTGGACTATAGGTTAAAAAAGTAAACCTCTCCAATGGGCAGGACTTGTCTTACATATCGTTTGGAAAATCTGTGATCAGGGTTTTGCTTGGGGTTTTTTGTTGTTGCCTTTTAACAGCCAGCTAAAAGGTCAGGCACAATGATACTGCATTTCTAGATCTTTATCCAGGGTGGAAGTTGTCCCATTTGTTTCTGCTTACTGAAAGACATTATTCAAACATTCTGCATTAAAACAAACAAAACACCCAAACAAGCAAATAAAACACAAACAAAACAATAAGAAACCAACAAAACCAAACAAATAAAACAACAAAAAAAAACCCCAACCAGACACCCAAACCAAACCTGTTTGAAACAATAATTAAACATGGGATACTTCCTGTTTAGCACCCACTAGAATTAGTTTCCACGTGTTTTAATTTGCTTTAACTGGAGAAAACGTGTCAGATGAGAAAGACCTGTTGGAAGAAAAAAAAGACCATATGAAACTAGGGGAGCAGGGCTTGGTCACACAGTTCCATGTTAATTCTTTGCTCTCTGTGTTTCAGTTTGTGATGTAAAATTTAGATAATTCTTACCTTATTAGGCTTCATTTCTGAAGCACATTAAAAGAACACACAGCAGACACTGTAGAGAACATGAAGTATTATCATTATTGTCACATTGTGGTTGTTGGTATTGATCACTTCAGTGTGTGTAACATGGGCTGCAAACAGTTTTGACAGATAAAAGCTCTATAGCTGATGTTGCCAGAGTACAAGATTACTGGGTTTATGATCCCCCTTATGCTATATTTAACTATCCAGTTTAACATCTCCTCTGCCATTCCTTGTTTGTGAATGTTGCTTTCAGATACACTCATTTAAAATAAAATCTTTGCTCTCTGGGCATTCATATGCTTTTAGAACTATGTCAAAAATAATCCTAATTTTTGAGTTGCATGTGATAAGAATGCATTCCTGATCCAAGTGCTGTGTGCATGTACCCACCTTGTGATACCCTTCTAAAAGTGAAGGTTGATTTTTTGTTTTCAGAATAATTTTCTCCATTGGTGAAATTGTCTGAGTTGATAAGTGAGTGTAAATTAAAATCTTTCACACATACCAGATGCAAGAAATTTAATAAAAATTACTCGATATTATTATTATTATTATTGAAGTTGTTATTGGCATAGAGAATCACAACTACCTAACAGCAACAATTTACCTAGTTAACTTTATTTTTTAAAATGATTTGACTTTGGTTCATTCCATGATGAGTATGGACACCTAATAACTATCCCACTACCTAAAACTATATCTGTAATTTACTGGTAACAATATAATGAAAATAACCTTCACTTAAAATACTACAGATGTTTAGGGGAAAAAAATGTCTGCTTGACTTTGGAGTTTCTTAAGCTTGACAACTTCTCTGTTTCTGAATATTCCTTGGAAAATGTGGTTGATAGAAGGTCCTTGCAGAAAAGTCTTGATGTGTTAGGCATGTATCTGCAGAAGACTTAACACAGATTTTTCTTGTATATTAATTTAGAAATAGTAATTGTCAACATGCTTTTTTTCTGGTGGCAGACTACTATCCTACTACTGTAAGAGCTCATAGGACATGTTTCTTTAGTGTCTTTTTCCCTTCTTTTCTGCTGTTCCATTCCCCTATGTCTCAAAGAAGCGGAATTGCCTGACTGATTTCAGAATCCTCACCTCCTTTCCCTCCCTGCCATGATTTCACAAGTCAGCTTCAGTGTCAAAAGTTTTGTCTCTTAGTCTTCTTTGCTGAAATTCATCATGTTGTGGCTTTACCTGCCCCAAAGCTTTTGTGTCCAAGGGATTCCAGCCATGGACACTCATGTTAAAGCAAAGATTTCAGGCATAGGTTTTTATTATTTCATTAGAAAAAGCTGGTAGAAATTTTTGCAAGGTGACAGATGTTTTTCAGAGGTTTTAGTCAGACTGCAATCTTGGTATTTAACTACTCTCTAATCTTCTATGACTTAAGTTGGATAAAATATTGTGGTCGTCCTTTTTTCCCATTTTTAAATTCTTCTTTAATATTGCCACTGTCATTATTATCAATACAACACTGCGCCTCAAGGCTGCTTTTTTTTTTCTTTCTTTTCATGATATTAAACACCACTTAGTACAGTGGTGGTCTTAGACATTCTGAAGGAAGAAACCCTATATAATGCAACTGTGATAGCTGCTTTCATACCTGAAATAGGGAGTGAAATGTGTTTGCTCGGTTCTCAATTAATACCATATTTCTGTGGCTCTTTACTTGAGTCTCTTTGCATTGCTGGTCTCAGAGAAATAAAACCATGGCCTTGAGACAGAGAAGGGCATGTAAAGAATGTGTTGATCTGAGTACCTGGGGTGTGCTTTCAGAAACACAGCTACTGGGTAGGGCTGTGCTGTTCCCTCTCCCCTTGACCCTGGGAACAGGCAGCATTGCCCAAAGGCATTGCAGTTCCCTGCCTTCTGTTTGTTCTGGTAATGTGGAAGCACATCAGGGTTTGGTATCTGCCAGGATGATTACACAGTCTCTTCAGGTTGTGAATTCCATTGCCTTCTCCATGCTGGTGAGGTAAGAGCAGCTCATATTGAAAGTGGCAGCCCAGAGCATGGCTGTGCTGTGATTCTGCTGCATGAACTGGGCAGGGGATGGCAGACAGGCAGGCAGCACTGTCCCAGGAGATGAGCAGTGATGGTGTTTTCTGTGTCACTGATTGCAAGTGATTAGACAGGTGTATTTTATAAAAAGGAAAAAGAAAAAAAAAATCCATAGCCTTTTTCTGAGAGTCTCTTCAAGCTCACATAGTAGGTTCAACAGAGGTTCAACATCTTGATGAAGACTAAGTCTCTGCAAAATGTTAGTAATGCTATTTAGTGTGATGTAGACAAGATAACACTTGGTTTTTTCCACCTAGACAGGGTTTTCAGTGGGTTACTGCATTTCTGCTGTGCTACAGGGTAGTTTTCTAGTCTGTAGTAAGTTCATCCACGGTAAATGCAGCAGTAGTGAAGCATTTGCTGCAGTGCTATTGAGAGGAGTGCTGGCCAGCACAAGCTCTGTGGGTGCCTCATCACACTGGTGTTAGTTAATTTTCCTGGTCTCCAAGCAGACTGAAAGCCAGCTGCAGTCAGGAAGCTCTTTGGCTGCTGGGATGGAGCTGTGGCCAAGGCAGCACTCCCAGTTGGTTCCTACAGCAGAGCTGACTTTCCCATGCTCAGCTGGGCTGCATGGGCAGTTCCCCTGGGCCCCACACTCGGGGTCCTTTCATCCCTGGGCAGTGCCCAATGCACCCCTGGGCTTGGCTTTCCCTGAGCTCTGCCAGCTGAGGGCCAAGGACAGTGTTTTGCCCAGGCATCCACACCAAGGCCATGGGTGATGGGGACGGGATCAGCCCCTGGGCTCAGTCACATCAGTCACGATGTTTTGAGAAGTTCTAGCCCAACTGCAGCACCCAGTGAAAGAGAGGCATCACTTCAGAGCTGAAATCATCTTGTCCCAACTCTTCTGTTTTACCATGTGTGACTGTGGGGTTACAGTTGTTTTTTAGTTGTGTGGGTTTGGGGGTTTTTTTCAGTTTTTTTTTGCTTCACACTCTAAAAACTCTAATTAAAAACTTGTCTAAGAATTGCTGGCTAAATGTTGGCTTGTGTACTGCTGAGTGATAAACTGTGTGAGGGCTTGCATGCACCACTTTATGATAACCTCTATTTTTACTCATTAACCCATGGTTTCATCTAACAGAACCTTTTACTTGTGGTAGCTGATGCTATCCTCTCTGGCACCTTGAAAAGTCAGGAAAGTTTGACAGGACTTCTTATCTGAATGTTTTTTGACATTCTTTTTTGTCCAATACTAACCAATAAAGAATTCAAATGAAATCCTGCTGCCTGTGAAAGAAATGCCAGTCATGTACTATTGCAGCTTGCAGTACCCTGGAGGCAGACAAATCCTTGTTTCTGTCTTGTACTTATTTGTACCTTGCCTGCTTTTAAAAAGAGAAATAACCCATTGAAAAGCCTGATTCGGTGCAACATGTACTTTGCATTATATTTGCTTTTCTTTACTCCAGCATTATGCAACTCTTCCTCTTACTTTTTCCATATATTCTGCACAAATTATTTTTACCTGTTCTACATGTTGGGAAACAGATGGTCCTGGTAGTAAATAACTGGCTTCCCAGGAGCTGTGAAATTGAATTCTCCCAGGAAGCTTCTCCATGAACCTTGTATTTACTGGTACAAGTCAGTGAGCCTTCATGTTAATGATGCTTATAGATCACTCTTTGTTTCCAACATTCGATTATCAGTTGGTTCAGCCTAAAGGTAAAACTGTATTTAATTATTATTTTCATGCTTTCTTTGGGCCAAAGAGATCATATTTGAAGTATTTTGGGAAAAAAAATGCTCAAGCCCTGAAAACGCATTGAAGAGCATTGTAGTAAGATACAACTTTATTTTTACTCTTAGACAAAAAACCCCTATATTTTTGTTGATCCTGCTGTTGAACTGAAAAAATCTAGACTAGTGTGCACTGTGCATTATGGTGAGTCATCCCAAGGCAGTAGTATAAGATGAAATAAGAAAAAAATTCAGCAGTTGACAAAAGTCAGTGCTGCTGAGAAGAGATGGTAATACTGCCTGGGAAACAGAAATTACTTGATGCTGAAAGCCATGTTCAATATATTTAGTTTCATTAGCAGTTCAGCTGCCAAACTTCTCAGTGGTGAAACTTGACATTACAGACTTAGAACAGCAGAAGGATTCAAAATCATTACTCTGCTGATAGACCTTTCCTTCCTTAAAGATCTGCAGTACCTGGAAGGCTAATTTATTAAAAAGCTCACCTAGGCATTGCTGAGATCTCAGTCTCCTATTAGATCTTCCCTGTGAGACAGTTACTTTAGTAATTTATTTTGATAGACTCTTTCTTGTATAGATTTTCTATGAAGTTGGGTTTAAAAAAAAAAATCTATTTTGGACAACGTGTAATACATTTGGTGACATTTCTGAAATAATTGAGATGTAGTGCATTGCATTAAACCACCCATGACTGGCATTTCTTTTGTCCCCTTGGAAGCCAGCTGTGTGTGCTGACTGGGTGATGCAAGATCCAAAGTGCTGCTGTAACAGGGATGACTTTCTTTTGCACCTGACTCCAGACTCACAAGGAATTGGAAATGATGGCACAGTTATTCTTATGTCACTGTGAAAACTTTCAGGCTCCCCCTTGGACCATCCAAAGAAGCAGCAGTTTTCAAGCTGTACTCCTGTAAGGAAAATGTCCCCAGGCTTCCATTGCTGGCCTAAACATTTCTGTTCAGAAATTTCTGTATGTTGTTCAGAAAAACCTGTGTCCTCCCTTTCTCTTTAGTGTGATTCTCAGTGCATCAAACCATGTGAGCTTAGGCAAGGGTTTGTGAAAGTCTCTAGACAGGTTCAACTCTTTTCCGTTCTGCAGAACCAAGTCTGGAGAGCAACATTTACCTTTCTGCACTAAAATGTTCCATGGTAATGATGACAGTAATAATAAACTTCATTGCTTAGAAACATATATGTGTGCTTTTCTTTGTAGTTCCTCTTACATCAGTGCCTTCTTCAGAGTATAGTCATGTATCTCAGCTGAAGAGAAATACACTCTTAAACCCCCTGAAACATGTTTTAAATTTATATCAGTATTAGAAAACTGAATGAAAAGATTGATTGGAAAATATGTGAGATGCATTGATTGTTTTTCAGTTGGAAAGAAGACAACTCTTTAATTTCTCTGTGATTCATTTTTACAATAGGTAAAATTAGAAGTAGTATGTCTACATTTTCATATATATGTGTATATATACATATATATATATATAAAAGTACCACAGGACACTGAGTCCACATAAAGCATTATTATTGGAGTGATATGTTTTGCCATTGTCTAGACATTATTTTATGCAGCCTGTGCACCTCATGCAGTGCCATAATGAATATTTAAGTGATGTATTTCAACAATATAATTAGTATAGGGTGTCTCAGATAATACTGTTTTGTAGGGCAGTGGGTTTTAACCTTTTTCTGGGTGACCCTCACTTAAGAGAGTTGGTTATTTGACTGTAATCCCTCAGATTAGACTCCTGAGGAAGGGTCCTACTTTTCCTTTGCTTCTCTGAGTATGCACACTGCTTTTCCACAACCAACCAACCCATCCAGCGCCGTGACCAAATCTGCCATCTTTTTGGCTGCAGCCATGCTGAGAACAAGCTGATATTCCTGCTCCAGGAAGGCTGGTTCTTTTCTGGATGCACTTGGATGTGTGTACAGAGCATCTGGGCACCTCTGGTGTGAGGAGTGTGGTGGAGTAGCAGTTTGTGGTCTGAGTACACAGCAACAACTCGAGCTGGCAGAGCTCGTTTGGCTGAGCTGCCTCTGCCTGTATCTGATTGCCCTCTAAGTGCTGAGGAATTTACCTTCAGCACTCCTGCAGAGGATACGGATAGAGGTGCTTACAGATAACATCCATGATTGCTCAAGGGTTGGCTCAGCCAGAGCAGGAGATAGAAACTATGACAAAGTCCTAGACTTTATCCATTCAACCACCTTTCCTCTTTTCTGTGATTGCCTGAATATTGTGGGGAAGCAATGGGGTACTTTTTGTTGGAGTTTTTTTTGTTGTTTCTTTTTTTGTCACAGCAACATTTAATTTTCTGCTCTGATATTGTGCTGAGGACATGGCTGTGGTGCACTGGCAGACGCTGATAAGTGACTTACCATTTCATACCACACGTTTACTGAATTTCATTTGAAAATGTACAGTCTGGGATGACAGCCAGTCATTCAACCCATTCTTGCCTCAAACAGTGTAAAAACATGCAGACAAAAGAAGGAACACCTGGCAAATGTTTTGGGTTTAAAACAACAAGAGAGAGAGAGGTAATGGTATCCACGGTCAGGAGTGAGATAACTTGCCTCTTTACTGCATGTGTTGAAAACATTTTCAGAACATTTTCAGAACATTTAGTTGCCATTTAACTACAGCCACACACAAAATGTAGAGAAAAAAGCAAGCAGACGGGAGAACTGAGGCAGACACGGCACAAAGCCCAGTCTGTGTTGCTGGGCAGGAGCCCTGGTCCCACCCCACCAAACTCACTGAAGGTGCAATCCCAGGCTGGAAGTTGGCCCTGGAGACGGCAGCTCCTGTGACACTGCTGTGTTCCTGGGCGTTTCAGTGCTTGCTTTCCTCCCTGACTCAGAGTAATGTGAGCTGCCCTTGAAGATGAATTTAGCTTGGAAGGTGGCCCTGTGGTTCTGTGAAACACTCAGTTACTCATTGTGATGGCAGATGATGTGGTTTCCTTGAGAAAACAGTGTGGCAGAGGACTTTGACTAAAGAACTAGGAATACTGCAGACTGGGTTTCTAGTGCTGACTAACAAGGGTTGTCTGTGGGCTGTGAAATGAATTTTTTCTTTCAATGCATCAGCTTTGGGTTTTTTTTGTGTTCAATATTTATATTGTTTAAAGTATAAGGAAATGATTTCATCATTGTTCATTTTAGAAAATTAATATGTTTGTGTTTTTTAGTTCTTTTGTGAAAAGGAATCATGACAAGGTGTTTATGTGTCTCAACATTTAATCGTGGCACAGAGGATAATTGAGCACAACTACGATACAGTCTAGATCACTTTTTTGAGGTAGTATTGACAAAGAGCTGGGATGCAGGGAAGTGATTGCTTTACTCAGGTCAGAGATGCTGCTGATTCTGCTTTGAATTTTATCTCTGAGGAGGGAGATTAAATTGTTCTCCTCAGATCCTTGTGTTGCTTGGATTTAGTGCGTGTGTTAAGTCAGTGTACCCAAGCCTTGGAGGAACTATGGAAAACAATTTGACCATGCTGAAGCAGATGTGAAGTTTCACTTTGTGTTTTAGTCAACATTTGAACTGTAAAAACAACCAAGAAGTGACAGCTGGAAGAATGTGCTCAGGAGGACATGGCCATAACTGAGGTACCTGTTACACTGTGAGGTTGAGTGGCTTTCTCTGATTTCTGAGGTTGCCAGGCTGTGCCAGAATAAGACTGTTGTGATGCAGAGGCTCCTGAAGGACCTGTGGCCACCCATCATACCATGTTTCTCATGGCAGCCCTACCTTCACCCTGCCTTGTGCTCAGCAGGGTCACAGCCATGGGCTGAGCTTTGGAGGCTGCAGATTTTCTGCTTTCTCTCTGTATGCAGTGGAAGGGAACAGCATAGTGACAGAATTTTGCTCAGCTTGGGGATTTTGATGGGGTTTTGTTTGTTTTCAAGGAGACAAATGCTATTTTACACCTTGTTTCAGCTGAGTTTTACTTCTGTGCTAACCTGGTTTGTTTAATTGTTTCACCACAAACCATATTTTTTTTCTTTTTTAGTATTTTGGTTCTGATTAAACCTAAATAAGTCAATTGTGTAGCTTATGATTACTTCAAAGATACATAGATCAGACTTTGTGTTCTCAGATCACTCAATTAGAACACAATTAATCCCTGCTCAGCTCCTAATTTGAAATGAGCATTGCTGATACTCTTGACTGCAGTAAGATCTCTTGAAGAATCACATGTTGATTATGTGGACACCAGGCCCTGATTTTTCAGAAGTGCTCGGCACAATCAGTGTGTACTAGAATTGATAGAATTAGGAATATTGTCTGTTTGTGAATTTAAATGAGAAATTAAAAAATTTAAAAAGACAAAATATGGACAGTATTTCAGATGCCCAGTTCTCTAATTTTCACTATGGTTTTAAGAGACTGCTTCTTAAATGCTAAATTTTCCAGCTTCTGGTGAAACCCCTAATGCAGCTAATAATTGAGATAAGGCACCATTTCCTCAGCATTTTCCCCCAAACCAATACTGGCGACTATATCAAAAATAAAATCTTGTTCCTGATGTAAAAAAGCCAGATGTAGTCCATCAAGACACTCCTCATTGTGTTTAAGCTTCCAAATAATAAAGCAGTTTGCAGGAGGCCTCGGAGCGCATCGTGTCCCGCGATCCGTCAGGCCTGTCCTTCCGCCTGCTGATCCTTTATTGTGGGACAGGTGATTTACTCCTCTGAACTTCAGAGCTCAGCAGATTTGCAGGTACTGCTGCTGAAGTTTTAATTTAGGCAGAGATGCTCATAAAGAAGTGCTCAGATGTTCAGATGTGAATCCAATTTTATGTCCCTGGCAAGTTCAATAGTGTTCGGCTTCTGCTTTTGATTCATTTAAACGGGTTTATGAAGAAGAAGCAGCATATTAAGCTTTTATCTCTCTCATATATACACCAGTGTGTGTGCATGCTCCCTAGTTAGTACTTTTTATATATATAAGCTCTTATATGTTTTAATATAAACTGTATAATATCTATATGACATTAATATTGGTATTTGTTTTATTTTTCTATATTAAAGGCTACGTTCATCTTGTGCCAGATTTCAGAGGTTTTGCAGCTGCAGTGAATGTTCAGTTACCTCTGCACAGCTCATTTTGCACAGTATCTTATATTTATTGTGTGGGAACTGAGTCTTGAGGCGGATTAAATTAATTTGCAGTAACTTGAATTCAGCCCTTGCTTCTTTAATCTTACAGAAATGCTGTTTATTGATGTGCTCTTGCCTCACTTTTAAGAACAACCTCTATGATTTTGTGGTGACAAGATTTAGAGTCTTTATTTAGCTGGCATTACCGTGGCTCTCAGAGCAAAACTGTTTTGTTTGTGTGGGTAGGACTTTGCCGTACTTATCCTCAAGAAGGAAAAGCTGCATCTAAAGTAAGTTGAGAAAACATGAAGCACATGAATCTTTTGAAGTAACTTTCAACACAAGGGCACTCTTCTGTATTTTATCACTCATAGATATCCACTTATTGAAATCCAAACATGCTTTGTTTAAAGTGAGAACACAGACTAGGAGAGTAATTCCACTTAAGCTTCTGTGCGTGTGGATATTGTCCAAACACATTTTCTTCCTGCTGTGTCTTACTCCACATGCTGTTGTGGAATGGCCCAGGACCTAGTGTAGATTTGCTGTTCTTGGAGGTCCAAATGGGGATTTCAAACGTAAAACTTTCTAGTTTAAATAGCCTCTTTCAAATTTAGGTAAGACATAGCCAAGGCAAGGATAGTGAGGAGAGAGCACATACGACAGCCCTAAAATTTAGGATGTGTTCATAAAAGACAACAAACATTCAAAAAAGAGAAAGAAACTGCTGTGTAGATTTGAGGCAACATGTTGAGGATGCAGAATTTAGTATAATTCACTATTTAAAGTTTGTTGTCAGAGGACAGCTTTCACTTTACCTTGCACAAGTCCCAGTAAACCTGCCTGTTCTTCACCAGTCTGTGCTTCCTCAGGCCCACAGAAACACTTAGGAAAAGTAATGACCTCTCTCCAACAAACTGTTCTCCTGTTATTGAGTGTGCTGGGTGTTTGGTTTTTTTTTTTAATAAATATTTGCCTTAATTAGCTTACAGTTAATTAATCAGTTCAGCGGTTTTTTTGTTTCATATCAAAAAAAGATCAGTCTTGCTGCAAATGGTTTCCCCTTGTGATGTTTTCTTTTATTATTTGATTCATTAAGTACAGAATTTGCTTCAGTTCCTAAAAAGAAACACACATCATTAGTTATCATTTCTGTAATTTCTACTGATTAATGTTTGCTAGAAAACTACAACTTGATACAATGTTTAGAGTGTGTGGTTCATAAATAATGTCTAGAGTGTGTGGTTCACAGTGTTTTATTTTCTTTATTCTCTTTAGCTATTTTCATTAGACATAAATCATTGCAGTGTGTGGAATTGCACCTAAATGCAGACGAGTAAATAAGTTTGTTTAGAAAAGTGCCTATGTTTAGAATGACACCTGCTTATTCAATTTTCTTCTCATGTGCCTTTATTTTTATCCACTTGCCTTAATGATTAGAAAAAATATTTCTCATTATCCATGCAAACATGCCAGTACTCAAAGAATGAGAAGTTTATATCCTTCTTTATCACTAAAAATATAATCTGTCATTTTTCAATGAAAGAGGCTGAAGCAGTAGCATAATTTTCAGATCTTGCTGTGTGTTTGTGGCATTACTAAACAGAAGAATACAGGCCAAATCCTGATCACATGAAAGATATCATCACTGCATTGTTGCTGTCTTTTCATATTTGGAATTTAATCTTCTTGCACTGGCACAAATCCTGTTCATTTGAAGCTGATTGGTAAAATAACAGTGAATGAAAAGAGATTGAGATCTCTGGCTAAATTTGATAGAAGCCTAAAGACCGTATTTTCAGAAAGTATTTTTAATCCATTAAGGTTCATCTCCTAAAAGCCCCTGATAGAAACACAGAGGAAAAAAGTTCCTCTGGGTAGATGTAGAGAATGATCAAGGCAAGGCTGCTGTCCGCTGCTCCAGAGAGGAGACTTTCTCCAGGGAGAATCCATAAAGAAGTATTTTTAAATCTAAATACAGTCTTTGTCAACATCCCAATTGTGCAGCCTGGAAACACTGTTTATGTTGCTGATCTCAAATAATCACTGATCTGTTTAACCACGTTTTGATGCCTCCAGGTCTAAGAGGCACACAAGCTTAGCTTCCTGTTTGCAGGGTTTGACTCTTCTCCCAGGCGGTGTTCCCTAGAAAATGCCGAGGAGAGCGGTACCATCACACACATTTGTGATTCGTTTTTCTCTTCTGTTTTAGGCCCTTCAAACCACCACAGCCAGTCAACGCTGAGACCACCTCTCCCTCCTCCTCACAACCATTCCCTGTCCCATCACCATTCCTCCGCCAACTCCCTCAACAGGAACTCGCTCACCAACCGCCGGAACCAGATCCACGCGCCCGCCCCGGCGCCCAACGACCTGGCCACCACCCCCGAGTCCGTGCAGCTCCAGGACAGCTGGGTGCTCAACAGCAACGTCCCGCTCGAGACCAGGTGGGTGCCGGGATGGACACCCCGGGAGGTGCCACTGAAGGGCCTCTGGAGCGCCCTGGGTTTGTCAGGAGCGGGGTTTGGGGTGCTCTGTGTCACTGGTGGCTTCGGCTGACGCAGCACTGGGAGTCAGTGGCGTTAGAATGCCCACCAGCCCCGATTTGCTTTGCTTTCCAAGGTAGGCAGGTGAACATCTCTTGTTCACATCCCATTTTAAAGCCTTTTGGACCGTCCCTGCAAACACAGCTCATGTGGTTAGTGCAGCATATTTATATCGTGGGCTCAGGGACAATTTACTTAGAATTCATATTGACTGTGCTGCTGAAAAATTATGCATTTTTCCTTTCCTGAGGTAACAAACAGAGGCTCACTTGACATTATGCATTTTGGGAGACTTGGAGAAACAATCCCAGATTTAAGACTGACAGTACTATAGTTTTAATTTATACCTCATCCAGCGTGTGAGTTCATTTTAATCTCTTCTGTACGTGTTAGCAGCTTGATGCCTGTGGGGCAAACAGTGGCATATAAATGAAAAGGTGCAGCACTTAGGCCTGACAAAGAAATATATAAATAAGTGCTTGACATGCTGCTGGTCCAAATATTCTGGTTTGTTGTCATTTGGGGTATGGAATGTCAAACATATTTAACTTGCACTTTAAATAGCAGAGCTGGCAGAGCTGAGCTCTCAGAATTTAAAATTGGCCGTGGTGGTGCTGAATAAAGTGCTTGGAATAGCAGGGTGGTGTTGCTTGCCCAGATAGTGATAAACACAGAGTACAGGTGGAGGAGCTGGGCTCCTGGTGCCACTGCTTTGTACTGGGGTTTCAGCTGCTTGGTTGCCACAGCTTCTGAGATGTTACATTTGGCTTGCAGCCTTCTGGGAATTTAGTGCCACTCTGCTGGGTTACACCCTGAGTAGCTACATATGGTGCAGTTATACCAGCATGCAGCCTCAGCCCAGGCCCTCCAAAAATTTGATTAAAGACTGTCATCTGGTTTGGAGCTCTGAGAGGAGCTGCTATAGCTGGATTGGAGTTACAGCACCCAGGCTGTTGTTACTCAGTAGTTTATCAGTGGTTATTCCTCCATGGGGAGCAGATGAGACTGGAAAGAGCAGGGAGTCTGTGCCAGTCTGTGCTCCTGGGCTGGGATGTGCACAAGGGGCTGCACTCACATTGCCCTGCTTTGCTAAAATGGGAACATGAGTGCCATGAAGAAGTGGGGTGCTAAAAAGCAAATGCAAGTTATCCAAAGCCTAGATGGCCAAAAAAAGAAAGGAAAGGGATTCTTGTTTGCTGAAGGTTTGGAGCTAACTTTGGCCAGGAAAAAAAAGTGATGCTCAACTCTTAACTGCTGCTCCTGTGAGAGCCTCTGCTACGTTTTAGAACTTAACTTGTGCACCCTGAATTTGTTATTTATTGTTAAGAGTTACAAGATAAAAATGTTGATCCTGTTCATCCTGAGCCAGTTCCTCCTGTTTTATTTTGGTGTAGAGTGGTCCCAGCTGCACCTGGTCTGCCTGTTTCCATTTGAAATTGTTCTTGGGTACAGCAGTTCCAGAAATGTGTCATTTCTGAAGTCTTAAAATTGTCCCAATTTAACAATCACTTTACATGGATGGAATTTTTTGGGATATTCACAAATGGATTCTTTGCCATAATACTGACAATCCATGAGCCACAGCAGGGGACATTTGTGTGGCTGGTTTTATTTTACTGTCTGATTTCGTGCCTGTTCCCTGACAGTGGTGACTGTCAGTTCCATTAGGGACTTTGGTTCTTCTCCTTTTTTTTTTTCTAATCATGAAAACTCTGGGAATATAGATGTACATGTTGATGACAAAAGGTTACTTTGTGAATACTGTTATTTTTGGAGGTTGCAAGATGCCCTGCAGTTAATTGGAGCCTTTTGGTAGATAGGTTTGTCACAGGCAGGCATTAAGCTATTAGAAAATGTCCTGGCAGAATTGCTGTGTTCCAAGACTATTCCAGAGTTGCTTCAGGATCGATTTTTCTTCTTTTCTGAAATTACACACCTGACAGGGCTTGATGACAAGTTTCATCACAAGAATATTAACTCAGAAGATGACTATTTTTTTTCTGTTTGCAGTGAGTTTTGCTGAAATGGATGCTTGTAAAATCATTGGAGACTTTCAGAATTAGCCTGTAATTCTTTCACTTTAAAACTGGCATTTCATCTACATTCATACCAATATCCTCCAAAAAAAAGGACACCTTTTTGGTAACTTTTTATTTCAGCCTTTATAGCTTTAGCTTGTTGCAAAACACTGACCCCTCTCATCCCACCTCTTGACAGTGCACTGCTTTTTAATTTTTATCTTGTTGTCTGTTTATTAACCTCAGTAGTGGAGTGCTCAGGAGGAAAAGCCAGCACTGACAGCACCTGCTTTATCAGGAGAGAGTTTCATAACTTTTAGTTTTCATCTTTCAGTTACCTTCAGCAGATTCTGCTCTCGACTGCAAATGATGTGTGAGTAGTCACGTTACTGATTATGAAACGAAAAGGGGTACCCGAGCCATCTGAAGGGAATGCTTTGTGTCAGTACGACAAAACTCAGCTCACAATTTAGGTTCCAGATGTCTCTTTATCTAACAGCACCGAGTGCTGAAATCATTGAATAACACAACATGTGTCTGCATGTTGTTATTTTGTCTGTGGTAAGAGTATTTTAACCTTCCCTTGGTTCCTTTGCTGTCTTAGGCAGCTTGGTCTAAATTTGGACTGTTTGGAGACATCACGTTTTCTAAATATATCCTTTCTCCATCTCTTGTTTCAGTATTGATTGGGGGTTGTTAATCACATTTGTTTTATTTTCTTTGTGATGTAAAGGAAGCTTTTACTGCCTGCACATGTTTTCATGTGTCCTCTTCAGGCAACTCTACCCAAATCTCTTTGTGGTGCTGTATTTTTCACATAATTATGCTGAGCTGTATTGCCGCAGCTCATCGCTTTCAGTGGAGTTACAAGTTTGCAAAATGCCTACACAGAGTTCCTAATTACACATTTTTAGAGTCATAGAACGGTTTGGATTGGAAAGAGCTTTAAGGATCATCATGGACAGGGTCACCTGTCACAAGTTGCTCAAAGATCCGACCAACCTGGCCTGGAACACTTGCAGTGATGTGTGCTTGATTTTAGTGTGCTCGTTGCTGGTTTGAGGCAATCAAATATGGACTGCATCTTCCCTAGTCTGCTGCTGCTTTATGGCTGCAAGGGGCCCCCCGGCTGGCTACATAATTGTTCTGTTTTCTTTGAAATAAGGGCCTGTAATGGAAGGGTTGAAATATCCCTAAGTAGGGCTGCAGTAATGCATCTCCGTAGCGTTTTTATGGTGCTATTTTTATGGTTCGTTTCTGCAGTATTTAGCTGCCTTACCTTTAGGCTCAGAGCTGCTGTTTAATGCTCTTTAACTTTTATTGTCCTCCTTGCAGTCTTGTTTCAAACCGTCTCCTCCTCCTCCTGCTAACAAAGTGCTGGTTTCTGCCTTTTCCAGTTAAGAGGTGTTCCTTTATTGCCGCTTTAATCATTGCTTTCGAAGGGGATTTGTGATGGAAATACTGCCTTTGAACGTCCCGGTGTGAGTCTCGTTACTTCCAGACAGCCAGAGAGGCAGCACCTGCTTTAAAGCTGGAAATGCTTTGAGGGCACAGGGAGAAAAGAATGGCTTTGCAAGGGAGGTTCACGTGGCTCTTTGCACTGCAGGAGTCCTCTGGGGCAGGAACCTCACACAGGCACCGGTCCAAAGGGAACGACTGGTGAGGGAGAACAGAGGAGCTTTCATGGACAGATGTTTGGGATTGCCTCATGTATTAATACCTGTTTCCATACTTTGTATTGATGTTAAATTAATTGGTATGATTGTGATTAATAATACTTAATCCAGGAGGGAAAAAAATAGAATTAAATAGAAATCAGTCTTATTCTTTAGTCTCGTAATTTGAAATACTTTCAGTCCAAATCTTGTAAAGATAATTTCGTATCTATGTCTGTAATTTCTTTGAGCTTGTTCATGAGGATCTGTTGCTAGGCTTTGAGGAAGACTGTTATGTCCTAATGCTTCTCCTGTGTTTCAAGAGAAAGGATGATGGTCACTGATTCTGGTGATTATCAGTTTCTCTCAATCTTGTGGGCTGTAGTGTAAGACCAATAGCCCAGATCTGGGGTCATTTAAGCAAAGTTCAGTTTAAAAATTGAGCAGTCTGAAAATTAACCTGAAAAGAACTTCCATGACCCTTAAAAGAACCCCCATGTTGCTCTTATAAATATTTGCCTTTTTCTGTGGTTCAAGCTGTATTTGTTACTTTGCCAGTCCAATTCCAACACAGTCACTGTGAGCCTGAGGACAGCAATGGGAAATTAGTGGATGGAGTAGCAATGTGAGCTGTATCCCAGTCTGCACCAGGGCAGTGCCTGAACTCATAATCGTGGGGCACCAGAACAGGGAAACGTCTGCACCCAGTGTTTTTGTAGCTACAGCCTTCCAGTGAAGGAATGAACACTGTGCCTGTGCAAAGGCTATGGCAGTGTGGCAAAAAAGCCAGGAGTAGAGCACATAAGAAGGATTTAATGCTGCAAGGGGATGGGTATTAATTTTTTTCAAGAAGGAAGTGAATGGTCTGTAGTGTTGTTAATACTGCACTCACATGCTGTCCCATGTTTGGGTGTCAAGATCAGCTGCAGAACTTCTGAACTGAATATATGAACTTGAAGTTCTGCCTGTGTCGAAGTTCCAAGCTACAGCTGCTCTCCACAATTGTCTGCCTATTTTCAGTGGTGTCTCAATATTTTGATATCTTTGTACATGATGCAAAATGTTCTGGAACAGAAGAGTGAAACAAAAATTCTTTTCCTTTTGTTAATGCAAATTTCTAGGATATATTGGGCATAACAAGCAACTACTTGGAACAGTGAAGTAACTCCTCACTCTGATTTTGCTTTGTCTTATGTGGCTTTCTCTTACCACTTACTTAAAGAGTGCAACTACAGGCACAAATGCTGCAGCAGGTCAGTCCTCTGAGACTGAGGGCTGGGGCAAGCACTGTCTCCTGCATGTGAAGGTTACAGGAAGGTTGTGGGGACTTTCCAAATAATTGAGATCTGTGTGGATAGATTCTGGACCTGTTTAAAAATCAAAAGCATTTTAAGGAGTCAAGGAAAGCACAGTCAAAAGCATCCCCAAGGACTTGATGCACATTTGGGCCATGTACTTGGAGGAATTCCAAAAGCACTGTGGAAAGGTCATTTTTAGCAGGCTACTGGGGTATTGTTTTCGTAACAAATGTAGACTGAAAAAAGAGGAAAGGAAAACACTATGAAGCAGGATACATAATAATGATTCAGAAAATCCATCTAGATACACTCCCACTCACGTTCACATAAGCTCAAAGAAGTTTTTACTGATTGCAGATAATTGCATGTTTTCACGATCTTGTTGGTTGGCATTTTTAAGTTCTGGGTCGTGCAGAGTGAACAGGCAGCGAAGAGGCACATGCCCTTGGAGTGTTACTTTTTATTTAAAAAAAATTAAAATTTTGGGTTCTCTTTTTTAAATCTACATATAGACTGATAAAATTCTCTTAGAGTTCAGAGTTTTATTATTCTAGTCTATTATTTATAGACTTGAAATAGCACTGTTAGTACTTTTTCTCTTGCTGAGTGAGTAGCTGAATTAAGAGATAGTGGAGAGCTTACATGTATGCCTTTTAAAAATAGAAGTGTTTTGAAATTTGTTCATTAATTGATGTAGAAGGTTAAAACTGAATGGACCAATTGAAATGCAAAATATTGTTGTCACTACTGAAATAACAGATGTAGGCAATATTGGACTTCATCACTTGACACTATGCAACACGCTCCTCAGAACTTTAGGACACAAGCTTTTCTGCTTACAGAAGGGAAAGTTCCTACAGTTGAGCTGATGCAGAGCTGCCTAAATGTTCCTATGTCTGCATTATTAATCCTGCTCCACTGTCATGTACATGCATACACCAAGACACTGATATTTTTTGTGTTTGTGTCTGTAACTGTGCCTGTTACTCTTTCCTAGGCATTAACCAGCAGTTTCGTTGCTGCATTCCTGGGGAATAAACAACAGTGCAAGAAAGAGGTGCATAAATTCAAGGGCAAAGCAGTTATTTACTGGCTAACTCCCACAAAAGCTAACTAGGATTTAAGCAGACAGGCTGAGTGAGTGTGCTCACCACCTCTTGCAGGACACCCAGAGTCTTCGTTGAGCACACAGGTCAGGAAGGTGAGGGGTGGCCACTGTAGCTCCCCAGGGTTGCTGAGCTGCTATGTGGCACCAGTTCCACCCAGTGCATCCTTGCTAGCCTTCCTGGTTTTCCCTTTCTAGAGCTTATACCTTTCCATGTTGGTGTTCTCCCTCTCAAATTCTTGAGCTACTACCAATCCCCATCTCAGCAGTCCTTCCCCACTCAGTGTTTTCCACTGTACCTTTCTGTAGCCTCTCCCACAGCTCTGTGTCACAGCAGGGCTGTGCCATGGGGACATACCAGAGCCAGGCTCGGCACACAGTGGTGACAGCCCCCAGAGAACACTCCAGGGGCTTATAAAAGGTTATAAAAGCGTATCCAGCACTATCTCAATCTTCCAGATGAAAACAAGTTGTCCTGTAGAGACGTACCCAGAACAGAGCAGGCACTGTGCCCTGTTCAGTCCATGTGTTTTGCCCTTGTGAACATTGCCAGTTTGGTTTTGTTTAATAATGTGACAGGTCAGGGTGCCCAAAGGTTGGCAGCTGTCTCTTTGCCCAACACCCTGCCTTGCTGTCAGGCACTGTTCAGTCACTGTGCTTCATGTGTCCAGCTGTGTCTTTGTTAGAGGGGGGTGGTGACAAGCCAGCCTGGTACTGATGGCAACCTCTGTGACACTCTGCTCTGTGCTCTGCAAAGTTTTAGAGTAGTTTGCCTGGGGATGTGAAGAACCCAGCCTTTAAGGAATCATCAGCCTTTCAAGAGCTGAGGAGCTGGTATTGGAGCTGTTCTGGGAGGTGGGTGGCTCCTACAAGGTTCAGAGTTAGGTTACAGTGGGTAGAAGTGTCCCCTTGACACTGATGTGTTCACCCTGAATTCCTGTTTCTGTGCCTAATGGGGTGTCCTTAGTTCCTGTGTCATTACCTGCAGCAGGCTGGAAATCACTGAAATAGTGTGTTGTGAGGACTGTGCTCTGTTTGCAACAAGCATTTGGGTGTGGGGGTGCACAGTGTGTATAAAATGGCCAGTTGGTTTATGTGTGTGTGTATTTTAAATAGCTTTCCACTGAAAAATCTGTTTTACTGAGCTTAATCTGTAGATTTGACGTGATTGAGACAATTCCTTGTAACTATACAGTTTAGACATATAAAGATAACATTTTTAACTTTTACTGCTAACTTTAGAGCTTTTTGGGGAGACACCCAAGTCCCTGTGTTCTGGGCAGCAGAAAGGGTAGAAACTTCTGTGCAGTTATACCACACCAGAGAACCCTCAGCTGTGGAAACCTGACTGATGGACCCATGTTTTGTGCAGGAACATGCAATTAAATCTCATTTGGAGAAAGACTGAGACACAGGTAACCAAAGATTGCACCAGTCTACCACTCAGAGTTCATTTTTGCATAACATATAGTTTTCTTTAGTCTGGGTTTCTTTTTGTATGGAAGGTAGAAAGCTGCCATAAAACTTCACTGTCTGAATTTGGCAGCCACTCTGAGGCTTCCATTGACATAAAATGACTCATGGCTACTTTTTTGGAGGACTCTGAAGCTTAAAGATTTTTTTTTCTCCCAATGAAAGCCAGCACGTTATGTTCTATATTCCATTGTTTCTTTTCTTCTAAGAATAAATGTCCAATAAAATTATAGACAGGTGTGATTTTACCACAGCTTGAAGATATTTTTAAGTCCTGGAACAACTAAACTGAACTGTTTCTATTATCTTGGCATGTAGCTTTTCTATTTATTAATTACTATGAAAACCCTATGAAAGCTATAAAAAAGAGACAATTTAAGCATTACAGTTCTCTGTATGTCTTTTTTTTTTTTAATACAGAATAATTTTAGGATAGTATGAGGCGGGAAAGAAGCAATTTATGTTAGAAAGTGTCTTGTTCTTCCTTTCTATTACAGTTTTTCATCACAACCCCCCTTTTTTTTTCTCCACTCATTCTTACAGTGTGCTGCCATGACAATCTGGCCAGAAAAGAGGGGAAAAAAAAGATTGTTCTCTCAAAGAATATGGAAGTTAATACAGTCTCTGTCAGACCACTATTCCCTGAGCACCAGAGGTCCTTTTGACCTGTGGGAAAATAAATGCTAGAGCGAGCTCTGAATTAATGAAGAAAGCAAAATATAGCTTTTTCCATTTACCATTAGTGCACAGAACGGTGGACAAATGTCCCCTTGCAACTTCAACTTTCAGAGATGTCACCTTTCTCCTGATGTCAGTGATAAGGTGCCCCTGTGTGACCCTCACACTGCTGAAAACAAAGGGGGTTCATCCTGCACCCCAGAGCCCACGGAGCGAGCTGCAGGCGTCACTTGTGTTCTGTGAGCAGCACCCAGGCTCCTCCTGTGGCTTTTCAAGGACACTTGAATTACCAAATCACTGCATGCTGACAATCATATCTTGTATTTTTTTCAGTATAGGATTGTCTTGTTGATCTGCAGAAATTAGGGAGACTGGGCTGAGACTCAGCAAATTTACTCTCATGTTTTCAAACCAGAGAATTAGTCCCAGTTTAATTCAAATTACTAATGCTAATTGTGAGGCAGAAAATGTGTTTTTCTTAATCGTGTTTGATGGGTGAACAGGTAAAACAGACAATACAGGTTTTTTAATTCTTATATGGAACGTAGTTGAAATTAAGTGAACTGGTACAAATCAGATCATTTCTTTTCATAAGCAGACATTGTACGATGCTCCCAGCCTTACTGCTGTGAGGCTGTAATTAATGTTGATAAATGCTCATGTTCTCTCTGTGCAGCTTCAGCCCACAGACAATTGGTTGTACCAGAGCATGTCAAATCTCACATAAAAATATGGCTATAGATCATTGGGTTTAGGGATAGAGTTGAGACAAGTCAATTTATTTCCATTAGTAGCTGAATCTTTATTTAAAACTCCGGGGGTCCAAGTGTTTTGTCCATTGTGTTCTCAGTCTTTCTGTTCTGCTTTGCTATAATTTAAGGTGTATCTGCTAATCTGGCCTCCAGCTTTGGGATGCAGTGTCACTTTTCCAGAGTGGCTTAGTGGATATTTAACACGTCTTTAGTTAAATGTCTTTTTTAAACTTCTGAAAGCAGAACTTGTGTACTTGCAGATATTGTTCCCTCTTCTGATGGCTACCACTTTGTCAGGAGTCCTCATAGGGAGTCAGGGAACTTTCAACTTTCAAAATACATGGGTAGGACTCAGGGGTATGAAAAAATTCAAGGTCTTTCCAATGACATTTTTTTGTTCTTTGCTTTGAGAATGGCACTGTTCCTTGTATCCTTTTCAGTCAGCCTTTTTTGCTCTACCAAGTTCTGATTAGTTTTAACAGTATCATAAAGATCATGTTTGTATGGATAAGTGTTTTGATTTTCTTTATATACTTAATGTATCTCATTGTGGGTCATGGTGGAACTATTTTTTTGTTCTACTTTTTTTTTGTCTTCTCACATGAAACGGTATATGATTGACATGTTCTATTAAAGCATATCTAGATATTCATTAATTCAATTTTAATGGGAGCAGAGTTTCATTATATATCTGAGTTTACTTTAACAATGCTTTATATTAAAATTTCCACTGGTACTGTAGCTACCTTCTCAGCTAAAGGGGACATGAAATTCCTGGGTTTATAAACCTTGACATTTCAGATAAAGACAGTTCCAAGGACAGCAATTTCCAGTTTTATTCTATGAGATCTGCTTTTGGGCAGGAAAAGCATAAGAACTGTGGTAGACCCTGAGGTCCCAACCTGAGAATGCCACTCGTGCCATGAGGATTCAGGAGGAGAAGGGGATCTTGGACTGAGGCAGATGCAGGTTTGACCTGGATGAGGTTAAATGAATAAAATCCATAAGCCTTTGCCTCACCAGGTCTCTCCTTCTTCTGTCCTTCCCTCCTTCCTCATGCTCCATGTCCCTTCAATCCCTGGGTCCAGTCATGGAAATGGTCTTGTGCTCCAAACTCAGAAGAGCAAAGCAGAATGGACCAAACCTGCTTCTGCTGCCAGGTGCTAGTCAGGGTTTAACCAGGCAGAAGGAACAGAATAGTCAATAGATCCACTGTGACACAACCAGCAAGATAACATCATTTTCCCAAGTTATTTTAATTGAACTGTTGCAAAGTAAAGAAACATTTAAAATGAAGTGTTCAAGAAATCAGACTTTCATTATTTGTTGCTTTTGTGTAACTGGAAGGTGTGTTTTTTAATTTAAAAGGCTGGGTAATTTTGAGTGGGAACCCTTTTGGCTTTTGCTTTTACTGTGTTTTCTCATAGATCATGTACGATGTGCAGAAAAGAAGCAATTCTAACCTCTCATGAACCTTGGGGATAAGGACAAAAAAGGCAGCCTTATTTGTTAAAAAAAAAAACAAACAAAAAACAAAAAAAAATGTTTCTATTAAGTAACTGGTTAGTATTAATCTACCTGAGTTTGATTGCATACTTGTGTGTCTGAAGTCTCCAAAGCACAAGGAAAAAGTTAGGACAGTGGATACTACCGTTGTCTTTGGTGACTGAAATGTTTTTTGAAAAAAACTAGGTTTTGGTTACTGTTGTAAAGGATGTACAAGGTCATTTGGAGTTTAAAAATCAATATTAACAAAGGCAGTGTCAAACTAAATTATTTTCTTGTTCATTAATAGAGTTTATTAATTAATTCATTAAAGAAAAGACTATACTTTCAGAGGCTGTCTTCAAATGGGAATGTTTAATTATAAACTGTGAAACTTGACCAGCCTTCCTTTTACTGTCTTCTACCTGTATGCAAGTTCTGTGCAATTTATTATACTCTGGGTTTCATTTCCAAATAAATGCTTTAATATACTTTAAAATCACTTCTGCTATTCTGTAAAATAAGTATGCACTAATCTGTGCTTGACAGTAGGCACATGCATGATTGTGGGCTGGGAAAAGTACTTGGGAAACACATTTCAGCTTCAAACTTCCAAATTGTTGCTGTAATAAACAGTGACTGACATGGATTTTAAAGCTCTAACAGGTGGTTTGAGAGCGACATACTGAATTGTATCTGAATAAAAATGTTAAACATATTTTACATTTGAAGTAAGACTTGGGTTATTTTAGGCTGTGATTTTGAGTTTGGAGATTACTGAGTGTCTTCGTTCTGACTGATTCCAAGAAACACTTGTTTTTCAGAGCTGTGAAGGGAGAGGGAATGGAATAAATCTTCAGAGCTCTTCTGTCTTAAACCAAGTGGCCTTCTTGAAGACCACTGCCCTTATTTTGTGCTTCTCTTTTTATTGTTTACTGAGAACGTGCTTGTAGTTAGTTCTGCCTGACTCTGAGAAGTTAATCTAAAGAAACCAGTGTTACAGTTTGTTTTCTCCATTTCCTCTGTCTGGAATGTGTTGACAGCATTTCCTGAGATTTTACTAGGGAGTATATTCTGTCCTTTATTTTCTTCTTAACAAATGTACGGGCAGTTGAGTCCTCTTTTTTTCTGCTCGGTCACATGATTTTCTTAGTTGTTCAAACAAAACCTGTGTATTGTTAAAAAAAAATAAATCATGGCTAATTCTAATTCTGGCAAGATCTTTTCTTACAGGACTATGGGGTTTGCTCAGTGTGTTTTTGCTGGTGGCTTTTGCCAAGAGTGTAAATGAGACTCGTAATGTTTTCCTAGAATGTTTGTTGGGTGGTGGATTCCACAGGGAACTCACAGACACTTCACTGGTTGTGCTGTGTTTTAGCTAGTATGTGGTCAAGTTGCACCTAATTACAGAAAGGATTAAGAAAGATATCCTGACACTGTATTGTAGTGCCAGTTGTTAAGCTCTGGGAGCAGAAAGGCTATGAGAATTTTCATCTCTATTTCTTCATACAAAACCCTTTTCAGTTAAATTCAACAGGCTATGGCACCTGGAGTGGAACAGGAGTAGGAGATGTTCTTCTTTAACTACAGGACTTGCCATTTTCAACTGTGTTCCATTTTATGTTTTGCAGGCATTTCTTGTTTAAGACATCTTCTGGAACCACTCCACTGTTCAGCAGCTCTTCCCCCGGTTACCCATTGACCTCAGGAACGGTTTATACTCCACCTCCCAGACTGTTACCTAGAAATACATTCTCCAGGAATGCGTTCAAGCTGAAAAAACCCTCCAAGTATTGCAGCTGGAAATGTGCTGCTTTGTCTGCAATTGCTGCTGCAGTCCTGCTTGCCATCCTGCTGGCCTATTTCATAGGTAAGGCTGTGTTTTCTCTGTCAAATCCCATGGCTGTGTAAGCAAGTGAAAGTTCAGCAGGTAAAAGGGCAGTTAATGTGTTTCACAGATTTGTGTTCTTAATGAGCAAAGAATATTATTATTCCTTATAGTGATTAATGAGGAAAAAATAAAATGGTCAAGTCGTGTTCACTGTCATAAGAGCAGTGGAAACGAGAATTCTTCCACTTCAATTCAGGATTCTTAATGTGCAGTGTTAACTTTAGGTGACAGATATGCACCTCTCATAGGTGGTCCAAACAGAGTGATTTAGTGACTTCTTGATGTGCTACCATACGTTTAAAGAATATTTGGAAAGCATTGTGGTAGTCAGTGAACCCACATAAGTAACAGTGGCATTTGAATTCAGATATTGCCATTACATGCTGCCTTTAGATAAAAACCACAAAATCATTCTGATTAGTAGCTCTCTGTCTATATTGGTCTGTGTGCCTAAATCCCGGGGTTTTAGATCTGAATCATTAGATAGTTCCATTTTGTGTGCTGTTATTTTCCATATTCCACACATCTTTAGTTTTGTAAGGAAAAATATAGAAACTCTAAATATTGTTCTTATTTCCCACGATTAATATATTAGTAGTGATGGTATCAAGTCCTAATTCTTTCTGTGTTTTTTTGAGATTTTTTTTAATGTGCTTCTGATATTCTGTCTTTTTTAATTTAACTGTTTCTGATTTCCTCCCCCGACATCCCCCTCATTCGCTGTTGTAGAGGTTTCTCTGAGCGTCTATACAAACTAGCTGTGTGTTTTGTACCTTTTCCAGTGCCTTCAACAATACATTGATGACAGTGACATGCTGCACAAGCTCTCTTCTCTGAGTAAATGACAAAATTATGGTAGCTTGATGATATTTTCTGTTAATACTTTCCAGACCTGCTGTGTGTAGGTTTTATTTCATCTCTGAAACTATACTCATATATAGCACTCAAAAGACCTCTTAAGATGTATTGAACTTTCTCTCTGTTCTTTTTCTTTTTTTTTTTTTGATCCCATATAATTTGACTCTTCAGGATAGACACTGTTTTCTCAGAAAACCCCATTTTTCGTACTACTGAGCTTCTAAATGTAATTAATATATACAATAGTAAGAACTGACTACTTTATTGCTGCTGCCTGTTTAGTCCAGGCCTTCATCCCAACATACTCAGTACTGCAGGGCTGACTATCTTTCTGTATTTCTTCTGTAGAAAGTCTCAGAAGAATAACAGACTTAGTCTGATACATAAATGAAAAGATTGGAAAGCACATGATTCATTGAACTTGACAGTTATCATACAACAGCTCCCTGTTTGAGTGATTATGCACATGGGAAATGATATTCTGCAAGTTGAACATTTTAATCATGTGCATAACTTTGAAGTGATGGATTATGAAATGTATTTTTCCTTGGTATTTAGGTTACTGTAATCCAAATCAAAGCTTTTCAACATGGTTATTGCTTTATACACTTTCATATATACTACAAGAGAGAACATACAGCAATATATGGACTCTTAATAATTGAGGAATGATGTATCATTTCAGGATAATGACATAAGTGATCTATTTTGACAGAAGTTTTTGAGGTCTTCTGTTGAAAGAATGATGAGCACAATAGAGTTGGTAGTGAACACAACAAAGCAGGGTTTAGGAAGAGTGTTGGCTCAAGGATTAAATAGTGAGAAGTTACCTGACAAGCTTCATGCCATACACAGGAAAGAATATGTCAAAACCAGAAAATAGCTGAAATTAATCCTCTGAATAAATTTGATGGATCCACCATGATCATAATTTAAAGTGATGGAAAAGAGAAAAAAGAAAAAAACCAAAAAAGTAGTTGCATAGCCTTAGGTAAAAGGGACGTACTTTAGTTAGGCCATTTATTAAATTAATTCCCTCACTCTCAGCAAAAACTCATACAATTCATTCCAGATGACAAAGAGCAGGTGTAAGACCATCAGCTATAAAGTAATCCTTGCTGTTCTCCAGCACTATGACTTAAGGTGCTAAATCATGTCCTTATTTGAAAAAAGGAGAGGCATTAAAGGTGCTGGTAATGTTTTTCTGGTGTACTTGTCCACAGAGAAAATTTCTTGCTCTCCACCATAGCAGAGGTTGTATCACTGGGGTTACATTACCTCAAAGTAATAGGTATGGAAAAAGTCATCAAAGGTTGCAGAGGATGATTCTGCTCCTTAGATTGTTGAAGGACTAAATGAAAAAGGCAGTGATGGCAAATACGAGGTAATTCTTTTGAAAGAGTACATTGAAGTTCTCATAGGCTTCAGGATTTATAAGTGGATTGTACTGTCATAAAAGAAATGAGATAATTGATATGGATAAGTCATTAAAAGCATGATGTCTTCACGTTTAAACAGGATTTCAGAGAACAGCCTAAGATTATGGGGGGCATGAAAAAATTCCTAGTGAGGGTGATTTATAGAGAGAAGCAAAAAAAAAAAATAAATCTCATAACAGATAGAAAATAATAAATATTGAAAAAAACTTAGGCATTCTTATTGCCTTTCCACTAACACACCAGTAAAAGTACAATGAATGAAATGAAAAGGCAGTATGTTTAAAGTTTTCAAAACAAAATCATAGTGTGCAAATAACCTTTGGAAGTTTTTGTCGCACTACATAATTGATGTTAAATAAAGATACCACTGAGATTTTAAGAAGTAAGCATTTGTCAAAATAATGGCAATATGCCCTGTTAGAAGGTAACTTTGGGGTTTGTTTTTCTTTTTTAAGATACATACAGATTGATTGTTTAGATCATAATATTGTCATTGAAGTTTAGCTATTTAGATAGATTCCTGCTTTGTGGGCCAGTCAGTATCACTGTTATCTGAGTTTTCCTAAATCTTGCTTTGAAAACTGTCCTGACTAATGTCTGGGAGAAATTCCTGCAGGTTGCACTGGTTCACTGTCAGAAGGCATCTGTTTGTGCAGAATATCCTTGGTTCTGTGTGTGTTTTGCCATCTTAGACATCCTGTTCTGTATTTGGGTTCCTTGGCAAGGTTTCTGCAGAAATTTGACACAGATCAGATATACCAGGTTGAAAATAAATCAAGTGACTTTGGGGTTTTTTTTGGTTAAAGGAAAGGACAGAGGGGGAAAAAATCAGATATGGAAAAGAGCATTTTAAGATGTTTCTATTGCTGACTGCTATACTGCTTTTAATAGCAGAGAATAGGAATAAAACTACTTCAGTTAACTTTCCCTTCACGTGGTATACACAAGTTGTCTGTGTATTTAAAGCCAGATTTATCACTTCTCCCTGTTTCTTCAGTAGCCAGATGTGAGTGAAATGCAGAGTATTAGTTGCTAGAATTGCACAACCTTTTTGGTAAATTCCAGCATGCAGGATGGAAATAAAATTGTTCCACAATCCTCTCTGAGACTTGTGCCATTTCACAAAGCCCAGGAGTTATTCCTATTATCCAGAGGTGACATATGAAGAATGTAGAAGCAGTCATTCAAATTAGGACATCCTGAAGATATTGGGCTGGTGGTAAAACCCAGTTACAAGAAAGTAATTTATAAAGTGTCAAAAGGAAAGCATATACCACACATATTGTCTTTGTCAGAGTGTTCACTTCAGAGGTTAAGGGAGTGATGAAAGCATTTGTCATGTTAAATTAGTTTTTAGCTCTTTTGATTCATGCCAAACTCGGAGGGGAAAAATATAAAAAAGAAGAAAGAAGGAGCAGAAAAAGAGTCACCTTGTGTTTTTCACAAAGTAATTGCTGCCAAATGTAAATACCACATTTTTATAAGCCCCTACACTGCTCTGATTTCTGTCAATCTATCTTTGAGCATCAAAGAACATCTGACCATCAACATGTCAGACATTAAAAATATGGTAATTTAAAGTATTTAGACTTTCCTGTGGGGAGAAAAAAAAACAAACAAACTGTTATTTCCTGTAGAAATTAAGACCTGCAACAAGTTTAAAGATGTTTCACTTGAAAATAATATCTTGATACTCATACTGTAACTTTTAGAGTATTGATGTTATTTTATCTACTATCACTTTGAAGAAGATGCAGGAAAAATGAAAGAAAAATGAGAGAGATTATGAGAGCAGCATGCTTGCACTACATCTCTAATGACTAAGTTACACATGAAAATGTTATTAGTCATTTATTCCTCAGTGTTATTTGACCTTAAAGACACATGAGGTTTAAGATAAATTTCAGGTTTCTGCATAAACTTGAAATAATATATTCACTTCAGTGCCATAGAAAGGACTGAATTGCCAAAGGGTCTGGCAGTTAATTAAGCAAATGAAAATGTCTTTTTTCTTTTTATTCCCTATATATATATTTGAAATTAAAACCTGAAAAATAAGACAGTACAGGGAAATAAATGGTTAATTTATGTAATTATTCCTCTCGTACTCCCTGAAGTATTCATTTGTTTCTATGACAGTCAGACAACAAAATTTATGGGGTTTCTTATTTGGAAGTAGGGGTCTCATCTTTACTCTTCATCAAATATGTACATACCACAGTTTGCATAAAGTTTTATTCTTCAGGTGTTGATATCAACCTGAGTTATTTTATTCCCACAAACGAGGCAGATATTTGTTAATGTAAGTGCTTGGATGAAGTTTGTTTGTTCATCTTTGTGAGTTCTGCCACTCAAAAGTCCAGTTTTCTTTCTTACTCTGATTCCATAAATGAGGATTCATCAACACAGGTTGCTGAAGTGGCTGTCTTATGTACCCATTGATAATTTTTTTCTCTCTTTGAGTAGTTTTTGACAAACAGGAACTTAAGTTTCATTTCATTTCTTATGTTTCATTTGCTTTTCCCTCGTGGAGTCAGAAAACCACTGACTTTGTCTTGTCCAGACTTGACTGAAATCAAATATGCTAGACATTTTGGAAAGCAAGGCTGAAAAAGGGAAAATCATGCAAAGCTGGCACCTGAGAGAGGCAGAGGGCATCTGGCTGCCAATCACTGTGATCAGATTCACTCGAAATCAATGTAAACCCAGCGAGTGCTGCATCTTGCAAGATTAGCTGATGACAGAAGGTTCTGTTCTTAAATTTGCATTGAAAATAGGTGTCACTTAGGGGCAATAATTAAATTTTAGAATATGCCTGTCATATTCTAAATGTCACACATTCAGTGATTCTTATTGACTGCTATCAGTCAATCTGAGAGAGAAAAGCGTAGTAGTAGCTCGATAAGCTTATCTGATGCTGCCTCTGAAAAGAGAGGCTTTGGAGCCTTTTAGGGAAAAGCATCTGGCCCCATTCTGTAAGAAAACTATGTGCTAGTGCTGGGAATCATGGTGCCTGCCTCCAGGAAAATTTAGATGTGGCTTTCTAGCCTAGCAAGTGTCCCTATTCCACAGTCCAAATGTGTGAGAGATTCATTAGGGGAAGGAGACAGTTTTCCTAGAGACAAGATACTCCAGCTGCAGTATATGTTTAATGCCACAACGAACAGGAGGACTTGGATATGAAATTACTTGGGTATAGTTTTTCTGGGCTTTCCCTGAATCAAAAATAAAAGTTTGATCTACAGATTTGTTCCAAGAAAACCCAATGTACCTCTTGTTTTGCCTAGCAGAGGTCTCAGGGATAGTGGAAGCTGGAGGATTTGGGTGTGAAGGGGCAGTCTTGTAGCCTGTTCAGTTCTTTGTCTTTGTCACAGATTTTCAAACAGTAAACCTCAGCACTTGAAACTAGAGTGAGATTAATGTTGCCATAACTCACAAAGTGCCACCACGCGCTTAGCTCTTGGAATTGAAAACCCTTCCTGCTCAGCCACCAGGTCAAACATGCTCAGAAACCTTGGCAAGAGCCAGGAGACAGAGGGGATCATAGAACATATTCCTTTTTGTGTTACTGGGTGCGTGTTTTCAGGGCCCCTTTTGGTTTGTTAATGCATATTGCACAGCACAGTCTAGGATGGGTCTGAGACAACATTTTTCACCCATGCTGGCAATGCTCCCCAGAAGCTGTTTTTAGAGAGATGGTGTTTACAGTTAGTAATTTAGTAGTGCAGTTATTATTTATACAGTAGAGGTTTTGGCTTTTTCTAGTCAAAGCTGCAAGAACAGCTCCCTCAGAGATGGTTTCTTTTTCCTTCTTTCAGATGTGAAGTACCTGCTTTGCTTCACGTGCCCTGGCATCCTACCATGCACAAACCAGAAAGGGCTGGGTTTCATGATATCTGTGTGACAGAGCCTATTCTCACTTTCATCAGTGCAAATACTGAATATTATGGATTTTTTTAGTAGTCTAGGATTTAATCCCAGAATCACGGGTGTGAAGTCTTGTCAGGGCAAAGAGATAGCAGAGATAAGTAGATGTAAAACGAGTCTTGCAGGAAGTTCAGAGGCAAAAATGATGAAAAAGCTTTGAGATATTTTAGTGAGACATGCTTTATAACCTAGCCCAACAAACTGAGATGAGGCCATTTTTCAGGGGAAGGGTAAGCATAAAGGATATTGAAGATTAAATTTTGCTAATATAATGCCAAGTCAAAGAAAACTATCAAATAAACCTGTGGTCGTTCTCTCCGAAAAGTCAATGTTCAATATCAGAGTAAAATGTCTCATTTCTTCCTAGGTAAACATTGCTTTCTTAGCAGTTATTTAGATTGAGATCACCAGTTGATCATTTATGGATTCATTTATATTGATTATTTGTTACTGTGTTTCTGTGTTGACTCATTGTGTTGTTTTGCACTTAGTGTGCTTATGGATTTTATTCATTTAAGTGCAGAAGTACATGTTTGCCTTTAGAAATATATCCATTGCTCTATGGGGTAATAGCAGATTGAAAGATGTCACATGGATTTTTTAAGTGGCTGATGTAGCTCTTACAACACCATTATGAATGCCATGGGAAAAAAGCCACAAAAAATACTTAACTGTACTAAAGAGACAAGACACTATTCAAGGAATATTCAAGGAACTTGAGGGAAGACAAAATAAAAAATTGGAATTAAATTAAATTTGTGAAAATAATAAGACAAGGTAATAGAGTACAGAAATTATGGAGCAAAGGAAGTTGAACAGTGGCAAGAGAAATGACACATCACTATGAACTGACAGAAAAATTTACTCACCATATAATATAATGGGATGAAATTATCTCCTTTCAGTGTTTTAAAAAGTGTTTAAGAAATAGTTTTCAGGTTCATTTCAGCCTTAGCTTCTTCAGGCTTTAATTTCATGTAGTCTTGTTGCATGACACTTTGACCTGCCTTCTCGTGTCACTACTCCCAGCAATCTTATATATTCTGTGTGTCCAGTAATAAAGTCATTGGCTTGCCAAGGTCAGTGACTTTGAACACCTAACACAGCATATTCACAGGATGCTGTACCTTGTTATTAATCCTTCACCTGATGGTATTGTTATAAACAGGAGAAATGACATCTTCCATGATAAACCTGTCTGATCTCCGGGACAAATTCTGCACACAAGATTTAGGTTTCCAAGGTTATAGAATAATTCAGGTAGGAAGGGACCTCTCAATGTCTCTTGTCCAGCCTTCTGCTCAAAGCTGGGTCATCTCTGATGTCCACTCTGCTCTTGAAGACCTCTAGGGACAGAGATTGCACCTGGCTTTATCTTCTTGATGACCTGCAGGTACCAACAAGCTGCTTTGAAGCTCCCCTCTCTCCCCCAGGCTGGGTAAACCCAGCTCCCTCAGCCTCTCTTCCCACAGCAGGTGCTCCAGCCCCCAACCATCCTGGAGACATTCCCTGGACTTGCTCCTGTTTATTGATGTCCTTGTTGTGTTGGAAGGCCCCAAACTGGATGCAGTTGTTCTAGAAGCAGAATAATGAGGGCTGAGCAGATGGGAGAATCATCTCCCCAAGTCTCCTGGCCATGCTTCTGTTCCTACAGCTCAGGAAGCTGCTGCCAGGGCACATTCCTGGCTCCTGTTGGTCCAAGGGGACCCCCGGGCTTTTCACACAGAGCTGCTCCCCAGCCTGGCAGTCCCCAGTTTGTACCACTGCAAGGAGTTATTCCCATTTCTGGTGATCTGAGGCATTTTTGCCTGAATAATGATGAGTGCTAAGCCCTGAGACATGTAGTTCTTTCCCTGAGTGTGAATAAATGTCTGCTTTCCAGAACAGAATCTGACCATGATTGGTACAGAAGAGCCAAAACCTGTTTTATTTATTAGAGCAATGGGTGTAGGAAGGAGAGGCTCCTTTTTGGACTGATGCATGTATACTTTCTTTATATTCAGCTAATTCTCTCTTACTTAATTTCTCATAATCGTTTCTGACATCAGAAGCTTGAATTACAATGCCAAAATGAAGAATGTAGTTGGTTAGAAAAATCATGTTTTGACTTGTATGTTGAGCAGATTTGATAATGAGAGAATCACTATTGAGCCCCACTGTGTGATTATGAGACAATATGAATGTCTTTATCTTGGCTATTACTAAATAATTACTAGAAAAGGCAAGCATTTGTATTAGTATAGTTTCTGAATGGAAAATGATTTTCATTCTCTAATGTTCATCTTACAGAACCTCACCTAAAACTGTAAATACTCTCTGGGTTTAGTTTGTTTTCTTTTCTGAGATGTCCAGATTTATCCCTCTGTGTCATGTTTAATTTTTAAAAGGTAATATACATAATGCATAACAGTGCTGCAGTTAATTTAATTTTAAGCTTTTTTTTTTTGTTTTTAATTTGCTGGTTGGTTGATCAGCTGATTCCCTCCAACATTTTTCTTACTAAATACTTTCTGAGAGAAGTCACAGGACAGAAGATGTTTTCACATACTGATGCCAGTGTGGCAGAATAGGTTCCCCAGGCTGGATGAGAAGGTGTACTCTGTGTCTGTGGCATGTTATTTGCCTTGCAGGAATCAACCTGGATTAGACAAGATGCTTGGAAAGGTCAGTCTATTGCATATATGATGCTTGTCCCTGTGTGTTAACAGTTGTTTCATTTAAATCTGAGCATGATACAAAACACAGAACTGCAAGAATAGTGCATTTTCTATATATTTGCATCTTCTTCTTTAATTTACTTATTTCTCCTGCAAGAGACTTCCTACTTTCTGCAAGATGCAGGTGACTGCATAAAGCTAATGCAGGGCTCAGAGGATGAAGAATTGCACAAGATGGTCAGAAGGCTCTGTCCATCTACTGCTTGTCCTCAGGATCCCAACTTCACATAAACTGACTTTGGTGCAGTTGTAGCAACAAGTCCAAAACCATCCCACTGCCATCAAGAGATTTGGCAGTGTAGCTGAAATAATTCTGTGCAGTCTGAAGAACAGAATTCCAAATTTTCAATTAGGATCCTTGTCCTACAACTTTGCCTCCTAAATATGGAAACCATGAAACCTCTGTGTAATTCTCAGGGAGGTAGTTTGATCCAAGGCAGGTGGTTTGTCAGCAAACCCAGGTTTTGCTCCTGACAGTTGGAATTGGAGTTGTGAGGGTCATGTTTTCTTTTGCAGAAGGAAAGGGATACTCCTTCTGTCAGACTGTATTGTCACTAGAGAATTTCTGTGTTCAGTTATTAAAAGCTTTAAAGGAGAGATAAATAGTACTTGATATGCTGAGAAAATTAATGGATGCTGGAAAAATGTCAGGAGTACCTAGCAAGTGTCCCAGGGTAATATAAGGAGTAGAAATGAACTTGTGACATCTTTGCTGGTCTGTGGAAAATGCAAAATAACTTTGAACTGAAAGAGAAATTAAACAATTTCACAACAGGCACAGTAACAGTTACCAGAGATAGGCAATGCATCATAGTCCTGTGTATTCCCAGTAATGGGTTAGTGTGCCTGTTGCATCCAGGGGCTTTTCTAAGGCAAAACCTGTGCCCATTTGTAAGAATGTGGTGCAGAGCTGGGACCTGAAAATACAGAATCATGTTAAAACTGGCCACAAGGTAGCAGAGAGCATCAAGAGAAAAGAAATGCAATTTAGGCCTGTAAGATTTATTGAGCCAAAAATTTATTTCACCTGTTGTTTTTTTCTTCATATATATCCCCTTCTGCATCTTGAGACTCCATTAATCACTGAAATGCAAAACTCCAACCACATGAGAAAAGCAAAAGGAGAACCCATAATGGAGTCTGCTCATTAAGAAAAGCTCAGGGCTCTGATTAGTCTTACTCTTGCAGGGGGAGTTTTAACTTTTTTTTTTTTTACATTTTTGTCACTTTAACTCTCTTGTAACGTTATTGTCTTTATAGCCAGAATTTAAACCTTAAAAACATCAAAGGTCTTAAAGAAAGGTTTAGGGATTTGGAGCTTGTTTCTTGAAGAGTATTAGGGTCTTTTCCAACAAGAAGAATTTTTCTGCACCTCTGGAGGCTTCCTGAAAATCCTAAAACAAATAATAGAAAAATAGTGATTTAAAACCTAATTTCTAATACAAACCAGCTCTGGCTGTCTAGATGAAGAATAAGCTTCAATAAATGGGAGACAGACGCAAGGCTCTTCAGTATGAAGAGTAGCGAGGATGCAGAAATAGAAATAGGTTTTTCATTACATGAGGGATTATGCTTGGGCCAGAAATGCCAAATATTCTGTGGACCGCAGCTGCACTTTCTGTCTGCTGTTGTATTAGCTGGTAATAGTAAAACAATGATGTGATGGTAGAGACAGCTATTTGTTCTCAGAAATACAGAAAAGTTGTTTTCCCTTTCTTTGCTTGGATTGCCATATTGTCCTCCATGGCATGTCTTAAACTTCTGTCCTTCTGCAGCAAATGGGCTACAAATTAAAATATACATCCTCCTTGAGCACCACCTGAGGATGCTCCTGCAGCTGCTGGTCTGCTCCCTCAGCCAATTTTTTCTACTGTTGTTCTGACACTCCTTAGTCAATTCAGGGGCTCTTTATTTGCTTGCACAACCCGGGTCAGGGCAATTGCCTGAGCAAGTGCCACCCATTAGGCCTGAGGGGTTCCTTACTGTTCCTGGGAGCAGTGGATTTAGAGACCTTGGGAAAACAGCAGGAGGCATCTTGCTCCTTAATTGGTTTTCTGTCGTTTGATCAGCACTACCCACTCTCATATTAACAGAGACTGGAAATAGCAGTGGTTTTCAGGCTGTAGCTGGGTAGAGGGCTTCACTCAATCTCATCTTGGGATGTTTGTAAAGCGAAATTACTGAGGTTGAAACGCTGTGATTTTCGTCTCTTTAGATTTTTTCTTTCAGATCTCTGACAGAATGAGTTCTATCTTTTGCTTTAGGCCAAATAAAGGTTTAACAACATTTAATACACACAGTTCTCTTCATCTTCAGATTTTTTTTTTCCCTGTCAAAAATCTATGCATTTCCTTTTCATGAAATCATTGTGAAAGTGGTCTGCTTAACTCCATTTCCCTGTGCTATGAAGCATTGTTTTAATATGTTGTTTGACTTTTTAAAGTGAGCATTCATAAATCACTCATCTTTTTTTCCATATTTACCAGTAGAAAACTGTAAACAGCTAGAACAGAAAAAGGCTTTTAAACACAGTGCAATTTACTTAACACTGATTTGACACTCCTGGAGTACCAGACACACAAGAGGTTCCTTAGCAATGGGAGTTCTCTTTCCTTTGGCTGTGTGAGCTTTTGAAAATGTACAGTTTGCCTGTGGTTCCCATGATTTGAGGATATTTAGTATGGAATTCACTCAATTCCTGGATACCAGGTTCAAAGCTATCAGCATCCCAACCTGCATTTCAACCCAAGTCTTAAGTAGGAGACCTTTTAGTATCTAGTTTATCAGAGTGGTGGTGTTTTGATGTGAGTAGTTCTCGGTACAGCAGAGCTGAGGGGTTCAGGTCACCAGGTGGTGCAGTCTCCTAGAACAATCCATGCAGTCCCTGGGCTTATTCTGGTGCTCAAGGGCCCCAGGATCAGGGGAAAAGCATGAACTGCAGGTTGTGAGTTGTGCTTCAAATCCTTCCCTGCCAACCTTAGGCAGCTCTGGGGCCAGGAGCTTGGATTGCCAGTTTGCCCAGTGGATGCCTTTGCCTGGTACCTGAGACCAGTGTGTGCTCCTCATTTCCCAGGGGTGGGGCAGCACTTGGCCTTGGGCTGACTTCATAAATTCCATCCCATTTTTTACCTTTTGAGTACAGAGCCTTATTCTGAGCACAGATCTTAGCTTTACCTAGTAGAATGTTCCAAACCAAAGCTCAGAGCAGAAATCTTAGGAACTGCAATTCTCTTAACATATTCCTATTCTTCAGCTGTAAGATGTCCCTTACATATTTGGAGCAGATTTTGCTTTAAATGCTCTCCATTAAGAGTTTCTGCTGAGGGCTGCAACTTGCCTACACCAACAATCCCAGAGCAGTTTACAGAAGAGGTAATGGCTGCATGTACTGATGTACTGCACACCTTGCTTTTTCTTTAGTGTAGTTGTGACTCTGGAATTGTCAATATTTATTTTTTTATAGGGGTACAAAGCAGTTTCCTTAGTTCAGTGTTCAGGGGGTTCACACTTGGGTAAAATACTGAACACACCGGGTCACCAGTAAGTGTCTGTGTGGATGCTTTTAGCAAAAATTTGCAATTTTTTTTATGCTCAGTTTTACTGTGTGACCTCAAGTCTTTGTTTTCAGAGACATAATACTTTTACTATTTCTTGCAAGGCAAAACAGGCCTCAGACACCAAGGTGGCAGCAGTTCTGTCCTTTACTTTGCTCAGTAAGGGTGCTCACGAAAATCTTCATAAGAAAGAGTTACTGATCAGAGGGCAGGAGAAAGGCTTTGAAAGCAAGTCAGTTGTTTTCAGCAGTCTCTGCTCAGCTGGTCACAATTCCAGTGGTTAGGAACATGGGCACTTGTGGGTAAAGGTGAAAGCATACAATTGTATGGAAAATAACAGCAAATCTTTGTTTCCTTTGTCTGAAAATTTAAACAGTCGTGTCCTTTATTGGCTGAAAGAAAATACAAATCCTAGTTGCTTTCTCCTCAGCTGAAGTGTCTGTAAGACTGTGGGGCTTCTTCCTACCCTCCTCTGCTGGGATATCCTCTGTTAAATACAATTCCTATCAACATGCACATGCACTATGCAATGTGTCACACTATTTATCAGTGCCAGCTGTGGGTTGGGAGGTTCCTCTGAAACCCGTGTGGGTCACTTCCCTGAGGATAATCCCCTCTGTCAACCCAAGAACTGGAAATCTGCAATCATTAATCCCTGGTTTTCAGTGATCTAAATGCCCCATATGCCATTTACAAACAGAGATATTATTGCTTAGTATGAAATGCCATTTCAGTTTGAACTGTCTGACTAGTCTACTAAGATAAAGATAATATTATTCCATGATAGTTTTACCTTTTAAAGCGTTTTCTAAATATAAACAGTTTTTCCCTAAAGCCTTTTTGTGGAAGTCAAAGGTCTGGATTGAAATGGCAAGCTTGTAATAGAGTTTGGGCTGCAGATTATGAAAAGGCCAAATTTGTAGTAGACGGAAATATATTTTACATGTCTCTAGTTTGCTTATTATTTGTGTTTATGTGTATGTGATATCTAGAAATTGAACTGATTTCTCCTGCTTTTTGTTGTGTACTACTAGATGCACTTACATCACATGTAGATAATATTTTGTGCTGTACTAAAACTAAATAATATTACTATAAACTGACAGAAACTATGAAAATATTTCCCCTATTTTTTAGCTTGATTATTTTATGTATTTTTCAGAATTTTACCCTAGGCCTGTTTTTGAAAATATTCTATGTGTACTGTTCTGAAGTTTGTTGGAAATGCACATGTAAGTAAAGTCAGGAATGGGAAAATTAATCATAGTTTGTGTAGACTTTTCTGCAGCAGGGGAGAAGTTTACAAAAATAGATGAGGCAGTAACTGGAAACAATTTTATTTTCCTTGGTGCAATTTACAGTATCTTGAAGTGGTTTATATTTTGGAGGAATCCAGTACATATTGGCCACCAATACTTGTAAAGAATTATAAAAATGGATTCTTTTATAAGGAGAAATGTCCCTTAGACCTGTCATTGCTGCAGGGTCAGGTCAGTGTTTTGTATAAGTTAATTATATATTAACTATTAATTAACTATTTGTATACAAATTAACTATTTGTATAGTTAATTATATATTTAGTATACTATATATTATATATATATATATACACTATATAGAGCATACAGTGTATATATATTGTATATATACAGAGAGAATGTGTATATATATTATACAGTGTGTATATATTGTGTATATATATATACACTGTATACTATATATATGTGTATATACTATATATACACACTATACTATATATATGTATATATACTATATATATACACACTATATGTACTATATAGTACTATATATTTGTTATACTATATTATATATAGTAAGGATCACTGAACAGTAAATCTAGACTGTCCCAACAGATGTACAGATCAGCTGGGTCTGCTGAAAGCTGTGCAGATTTTTGTGGAAGAGGGCACTGGGGAAGTCTTTAGGCACAAGACATTTAGGACAAAGCAGGTTGTCCCAGCTGTGAACCTGGGGGAAATCCCTCTAACTCTCGCCTTGACACCACGTTTTTAAACCCAGCCCGTGGCTGGGGCAAAACTTGAGCTGGAAGTGTTCTTGGCCACCTCTAAAGCTCTGAAACAAAGTTTGCTCTCTGTCTCGCTGGCTGAAGGTCAGATGCAGTCTCCTGTGAGCAAGGGCTGGGGGAAGGCAGGGAGGCAGTGCAGATTTTTCACTTCCCCCTCCCTTAATGTAAGATCATCTGGATGTGACCATCCGTTTCTTCCCTGCCCTTGGCAGCAGAGCAGGCGCCACTTCACAGTGTCTCTCTGGCACCATCAATCTGTTGTATGGGCTGGGATGCCACGCTAGGAAAACAAATAGCACTGGTGTCCCAGCCAAGGACTAACAGATGGGGCGAAATTCTGCTGTCCTCTCACTAAATCTAGCTAGGAAATTGATAACGAGCTTTTTCAACTTAAACTGAAATAAGCTGAGTCCCAGCTCTACAAAAGGAATTCTGTGTACTACCTCGTAGCACTTACCTCTCTTGTGAAAGTCAGGGTTGATAGATTTCTTTTAATCATAAGTTTTTTTTTCCTTCCTCTCCCCCCCAGCTTATATTTCCTTATGCGTGTTTGAATTCTTGATAGTCTGGACATCTTCTAGATAATCCAGCTGATGTCTTTCAAGAAAATGCAGCTTTATTTATACTCTTGGATTTTATTCAAGGAAAACCCATATTCTCTGGTGCTCTCATAATTAAACGAAAGTTTGTGTAGATGCCAGTGTTGTAAATTTTATTTTCCTTAAGAAAAAAGTAACATCTGGTTTAGGAGCAGTAAAAAATTTTGTAAGTTTTATTTATTTGTAAAGCGATAGCTGCTGTGATTGAAATTAAACATGGGATCATGCTGCTTCTGATTAATTCCAGCACAGAGGAGCCAAAAAATAACTTGATTTTTTCTGTAAATAGGCTAAATTAGCATCTGGTAAATAATGATCGTTGGAGGAATTGAAAAGAAAGACAAAAGTTTTATTTTCTGCTCATTGAAATTACTCATTTTTAAAAAATAATTCTTGAAGTTAAGGCTATGATTCACTGTTTTGCAGAACTGAGATGAATGACAGTTAATGCTAATTTAGCTTATAAGCACTTTACTGTGGGGAAAGTAAATGTTATTATTCCTACATTCCAGATGGCTAAATTGAGTTTCAGTAATGTATATATTTTTCATTACTGTAAAAAATGGATCTTGTGTCTGCTGGTTTTGAGTGTCTTTTGAGTAGTATCAGGCTCTATCTTCTGGTATTTACAAGTAGCATCATAACTAGAAGTAAGGAGGAGCACTGGGTTTCAGAAAGAAATCATAGCACAGGGTGGTAAAGTGTGACAGACAATTCATGCCTGTTGAGACAACAAAGCATGATATGCAATTCCTGCCTGTTTCCAGGTAGTCAGGAGGAAAGATCTGTGTGTGTGAGCGTTTGTGTGTGTTCATAATGAAATGACTTCTTCACCAAGTGCTAGAATAATAACACCAGCTGGACTACACTGGCTTTGGAAAGAATCCTACATCTTCACATCAGATTTAGAGCAATTTTTTAGCATTGTTTTCCCCTGCAGTATGCAAAATAATTTGTTCTGGCTCACATCTCAACAGCTTTACTTGTGAATAGCTAACATTTTGTAGTTATTCTAATGAAGAATATCAGTATACTATTTGAGTTCTGATACTGTGTTAAAACTTAAAATGAGGGTCAGTGGAGCTTTGGGGGTCTGTGTGTCAGAGTGCTTTTCTCACTGTCCTGCTCTACCTAACCACTTGTTCCCCAGCTCATTTGAATTTCCCAGGTAACTCTGTGCAAGGAGAGGACTGTAGCCTTGAGTGTTACCATATCAATTAAAATCTTCCCCTGGTCTTTCAGGATGCAGGACCTGCTCTCCAAGCACAACCTTATCTATCCAGTTTTGTTTCAGGATCCCAAGTTAGTGTCCGTGTGGGGAAGAGTGTTGCTTTTGAGGCTCTTTTCTGGGAGCCACTGCTTTTTGGGGAAGTGCAACTATTTCTGCATTGTTTTCCTTCTGCAAGCTGAGCAGAGGAGAAATAGAAATCAACAGATTGTGGAAGGGAACAAAGCCCATGACTTTAAGTATATTCACTACTTGCTGCCAGGATATCAAGTGTGACAGCCTTGGCCCACGCCCAGTGTTAAGTCACTTTTTACTGTTGTTTTAGCTGAGGTATAGACAGTGATAAAGGAGCAATTTCTTCGGAGTAGGAGTGAAGCTGGACCACTTGAGGAACCTTTCAGTGCTACTCCTGTTCTGAGAATAAATGGCAAATACCAGGTTCTGGGGCCATCAGCCCAGTGTCTTTCATTAGCAGGATGTTCACCTTAAAAAATAAAGACTTAAAGTGCAATCTAACATGTAAGAAGCTGTAACAATAAAAAATATTTTGCTTTAGTGCTTTGTTCTGAAGGGAAGAAGACTAATTTTGTTCTATTTCCCATACAACTCCATGAAAAGATCTTTACAGAACAAAGAGAGGGAACAGTGATTTCTGCTCTCTGATTTTCCTTTGGAGGGAACAGATCCCAATCCCTTAGTAAAGCTTTCAAATAACTCTGCTTGCACAGTAATCTGTTTTTTCCCCACCTCTGGTTCACTCATCCATCTTCTAATGCTGATACTACACTCTCCTTGTTTCAATGCTGTCAGGAGTGGGAGTGGTTGTGTTTTGTTTGTGTTGCTGTTAGGGGTGATACCAGGTTTTCTCATTTAAGAATCTGCAGGAATCTTGGGTCTGATTCCAAGGAAAGCAATTTGTATGTTACTACTGGAAAAAAAAATATGAGGCCTTGCAAAAGAAAGATAAAATATAAGGACATGTGTTAGCAGTACCTGTTTGTGTGTAATGTCAACTGCTCTGTCAACGTTCCCAAATTGCTTTTAAAAATTGACTAGTTGTTTTGTGGAGAAGACAGTGAATATTTTGATCTTGACAATAAGATTGTGATTTCCTCCAAATAACCCGATACAAATTAAACTGGAGAGATGTTGCAAAAATGCTTTAAATCACTTATGTTTCCATGATACAGATTAATAAAACTAGATTTATTTTTCTTTATAGTTAGTGTTTGTAGGACTTTATTCCATTTTTTTGATAGCTTCTTATTCTTTGATTTCTCTGTGGAATTAGTATAAAAAATGACATGTTTTCTTGTTGATGTATGTGAATGGAAACACAGCTGGGTACGTCTTATTTTAGTGCTTTGAAGATTGCTCTTTAAGTGCTTGTGTTCTGGTGGAACAGCAAAGTTATGCAGTGTATTGTGCTACTAAAAAATTCAATAGCTTCAATCTACAGCGTCCGTGTGCCACTGCCTGAGCCTTTCTGCCAACAGGTCACATGTGCAAAGATAGTCAGAGTCCTCCTCCTTCCTTCCTTTCCTCATTCTCTCCCCCAGGTTCCATATATTTTGTCAGTTGTCACCCCAGCAGGTGTCTGATGGCAGATAGAGGCCCAAGAAATGTGAATGAAGTAGCACATAATTTAATGATTGATTTACAAAGCAGGCACTGAAGGGAAAAATGCTTCTCTCTCTGATACCAGCGGGCAACCACTAAATCATCAGCCTACACAAAAGCAGAGTACAGCCATCCACAAGGAGAATTTAAGGCAAACCCAGCTAAGCAGCATGCCATGGTTAGCAGCTGGGAGCTGTCAAAGCAGGGGGACAGAGCAGAGCCTCTTTGAGTGTTGGGCTCAGTCCCAGGTTGTGGGGGTGGGACCATGTGCCCTCCTCTCCCTCCACAGCACGGCGGGTTTGCATCCCCACCACAGCTACTGTCCTTTGCAGTGCTTGTGTCAAGAAAACTTCTTAGCAATGACAAGTTCATATTAATCTTTTAGTAAAACAGCAGTTCCATGCTTTATTGTATAACTTTCTGCCCCCTCAGTCTGCAGTGCCTTGGGTACACCCGGGCAGTGCTGCTGGGGCTGCTGAGAACTGTTTAGATTTTTAGTTGCAGCATTTATCAGCATTTCTGATGAACCAAACAGGAGGATATTTAACAGGAGATGTTGCTGAAGTTGTGTTCTATGTGCCTGCTGCATTGATATTTACTCTGACTGAATGCTTGCACTCCTTCCCAGGTTTATTTTATGGGGTTTGGTTATGGTGTTTCTGGGGTGGCAGGAGCCAGGGTGAGAAGGGAAGATCCAGCTCTCCTGAACTGCTCTCACAGTACCGAGCTCAGGGTTAAAAGCTTGGATTTAAACTCTAAATCATGCAGAAGCTGATGGAAAGGTACTGAGGGAGCAATCTTGAGTTATAAACTGCAGGGTTTAACTCCAGATTTCTTACTTAGGTTTCATTATCTCTTGGACACTGCCCCGGTGGCTCTTCACCCTGTCACACAGCTGGCAGTGGCTGTGCCTTCCTGGGCAGAGCTAAGCTGCTGCTTGGCTCTTACATGGGAAACCTGCAGGTTGCTTTAGTGTAGACCAGTTTTCAGTGGGAATAGTAAGGATTTATTGTCATCTGTCTAAAGATGGAGCTGAGGCTGCTGCAGAGCAGCTCCTGTGGTTTTCATGCAATCCCACTGCATTTCTCCATGAGGAATTGTTTCCTTTCCCTGTCCTGCCATGTAGGTGTTGAACTCCAATTAGTCTGCACTGTTCTTGACTCACTCATCATAGAATCATCAAGGCTGGAAAAGACCTCTAAAAGTCCTTGAGTCCAACCACTATCCAGCACTGCCACATCACCACTAAACCCCTTTGGGGGCTGTTACTGAAATCAGGGAAACCATAAAAAAACCACATGACAAGTGGCCATGGAACACTTAGGCTATTGAGGAATACTTTTATTTTGATATCTCCTCTAATGAAACCTTAATATCCCTGCCATTGAATTTACATGACAGATCTAGCAAATAGCCTAGAAAATGATACCATTAATTAAGAAATTCCTTAAGGACTGGGTGCAGATACAGGAAAATGTGCATTATGGCACCATTCAGGAAAATTTATTCTTACAATTACGGCCATCAATGCTGGCACACCTATTCTTAAAAGTAAAATCTGCATTTGTAGGTAAGACTGGAGGCTTGTTTCCAGCATTCTGATACTGTAAGGTTTGCTGAGTTGCTCAGATACAGGCAGAAAGGTAAGCATATTTAATACATCTTGTTGAATAAATTTTATAAAATATTACTGTGATCTGTGGTTCACTAGGTTATATCTGAGGCTTTTCTGAAGTGGAATTGTCATGAAAAATAGTATGGACTTGATTCATGATTGCATTATTCCTCTTCCACACTGATATAGCTACATTGAAAATAATTGGCTTAGACCAATGGGGCATGAAAAAGATTCAGGGATGGATTTGGCTCTGTTTCTTGAAATGAAATATGTGCCATTTTCTGTTCAGCATTTGCTGTACCTTAAGAAAAATCATAAGGCAAATTGCATCAAATCACACTATTAAAAGAAACATTTTCTTGTTCTGTGCAGTAGAACTGATGTGAAACATTTATGTGTTCAGAATTTTTTCAAAAGCACACTTTTTATCCTTGCCCTGTATTTAAAAATTGATAACCAAGGGGAAAAGCTGTTGAGTTATAAAAACAGGGGGTTTTTTCTTGTAATTGTGTCATCTTCTGCTAAAACATAATTGAACTCAAGGTTTGCATTTGCAAATGACCTTGACTAAAGTTTTGCAATTCAAAGAATTCATTTAATGACTTAAACTGTCTAGACTGCCAGAATCATTTTATGGGGCAAAACCTATGAAGCTCCTAGTGAGGACCCTCTATTTGACAAAGTCAGCAGGTGACTTTCTGCTTCTTATGGGATGATTTTAGACTCTGTTTACAGAGAAAATCAGTATGAGGCAGCAGTTCAGAGTGAGGCTGAATGATCTTAGGAGTCTTGTTCTTGCCTATGGCTTGAAGAACCAGCTTGTAAACCCTCTGGAGGTACCTGGCTCACCAGCCTCCTGGAACCAGTAGCCCTTTATTGGCCCCAGCTTTGGGAATAGTTTTCACTCCGTTGCTTTCTGCATATGGAGCCTGGTTTATGTGATGAGGATGACATTGCTGGGTTGTGCATGCTGCATCTTCTGAGCACTGAAATAGTTCCTACAAGGATAAAGATGGCTGTAGCCTGTGCTTGGTGCATGTAATTCCCTGGCTCACACTCCTGTGCTGTCTTGGTTATGGAAAGAATAAATAATGTATTTCTGCCTGTCAGTCCCCTTTGCTCCCTCCTCTCTTCTTCCTCCCTGAAGGGAGACTGCAGGCTTAGGTTTTCTCCTTGACTCAAGTTTTTAAACTTTATTGGGTATTTCTGAGTGCAAAAGGAGAGAAAAGGACGGGAGAATGATTATATACCTTTAAGTGCCTGAAGATGAAAATCCTCAGTCTTAATTTCTCACCTTTAAGCCAATATCCATTTACTTCTTAAATTAATACTTTCCCAGAAGCATTAGTGAAAAAAAAAAGCAGCAACCTGTGTGAATGTCCCCTTGTAAACCTTGGGTCTTATCCCAGTGGTGCTTACTCATATGTGTGTCATGTGCTGACTGGGAGAGTTCACTGCACATTTGAAGTACAGTCACGAGTTTATGAAATATATGTTGTTCTTTCTAGAAAGTTCTTTATAGTTTATTCTTTAGGGATCTTCTAAAAGGCATAAATCATTGCCTTATGATTGCTATTCAGAGTAAGCTGCCTGGCTGTATCTCTCAGTACCCTTCCCCAGATTCCCCTTTTTTGTCTTTAGCTCCCTCACCAAGCTGTATCTTCCTCTGAGTATACTCAGGTAGGAAGACAGAATAAAGAGAAAATGATAAAAATAATTTCTCTCTTTCAGAATACTGCTCCCCAAGTAGTGTAGTTACCTGTACAAATAATATGGGTGCTGTTAAAACCCACAGACAGGAGCAGTAGGTAGTGGTTATGTGCTATATCATTGCTCCAGACGGGGTTGTCTCTACAGACACAGGGCAATGAAACAACAGAAACTGGAATGCAGCTCTGACTCCCTGTTCCATGAGAAGTGGGGAGCTCTGGCTCCTGGTTTCATAGCCAGATAGGTCAGTCCCAGTAGTTTTTAAGCTTGTACCTGTCAATCAGGCAGATTCTAAATGGACCATGGGTTTGGACAGCAGCTAGATAGGGAATATAATCCTTTGCCTTTGCTTGCTGGAAGAAGAATTGGATAGCATTAAGAGACCTCAGCCTGCTAGATGTTTGTTTCTGAGTTTCTTAATACACCCTCTTGTTAAGAGTATATGTTCATCAAAGTCTGCTCTTTATCTCCACTCATAGAGATGCTTGAAAATAGATGAAACACAGATCAAATAAATGTTTTCATTTTAACCTGAAAAAAAAATATACATGATTTAAAAAATAATTAAAATGGAGCTTCCCATTATTCCCAGTGCTATTGTGAGAATTGGGCCGAAAGCCACACAGTTCCTTCCTTGCCAAAATGGGGCATAACCAAGTTTGTTTAGCAGGCTTTTCGTGAGAGTCAGTCCTTACACTGAAAGCTCCTATCCTGTCACCTGTTTTTAAATGCTTCAAATGTAGGAAGCCTGCTGCAGGTGGTATCAGTAGTTTTACTGATCTGAGGCCTTGGGCAAATTCATTTGAATTGCTTTGAAGCTGCATATTCAAAATTCAATAAAATAAGAGGGTCTGATGGTGCAGCTGCAGTATATCCCCTCCAGCTGGGTGAGCTGAGATGTTTCAAGGCCCTGGACTAGCAAAGCCTGGGTGTGATGTACAGATTATACAGATAGCTGCCAGGGAAGAGGTTTTGGCAGGCTAGGTGCAGCAATACCCCCTGCCAGCAGACTTGGGAGTGAGTAACAGTGGCTCTCATGCTATGTGGCATCTTTTGCTGGCTTTCCTAGACAGAAATTTGTTGGTGCAATAGTGGCAGCAGGCCAGTGGGAGGGGATTGCCTCGAGGGTAAAGGGATGGAATGTAGGGAAAACAATAAACCTAAAAAGCTCCAGTTCTTTAGAAAGCGATTGGCCATCCTGAATGCCTTGGTGTGGCTCCAAACTGAACCGTGCTGTGGGCGGGTTTCGTTAAATTGCATTCAGAAATCATATTTGCCCTTGGGCAAATACCCTTGCTTTTATGCATACCAGGCAAGTCACGTGCACCAAAATGGAATTCACATGGTGCTTTAGTCAAAAAACTAATGTCAGTCATCATACCTTTTATGCATATCCAATCCCTTGGTTCTTTATGCCCATTTAAATATGCAGAAGTGCTTTTTATTATTACCTTGCCTGTAAAGCACCGAGATAGATATATAGGCCATGTAATTTATTGCAGTATAGGCTCTTCTCTGCATATGTATTCAGCACTTACAAATACAAATTAAAATCATAGGCATAAAATATTTTGGTTGTTGGGTTCTGATTTTCTCGGATTTCTGCTGTTAAACAGTGGAATTAATTCCTTTTATGCACTGTGCATCCACACTTTCCAAATAACTCCTTCAGTAGCAGTACATGGCTTATCTTTGTAGCATTGTAGTGCTGGTATCCGTGTGAGCAGCACAGTTGTGGCCCAACCAGCACAGTGCCTAAAGGTGAGATAATCAGAGAATACATGTGGGGCCGTTATTTGAGCACCGTATCGTTGGACTGCACAGTGTGTCCCTCGTTACTGAAAGGGCTACCATGAAATTTAATTTAGGATTTTACAGGCACGTTTTGAATTGGAAATCTCTGTAATAACTTTCCCTTTGCTCAGCCTTTTAACTGTGAAATTCAGTTGGGGAGTTTTGAAGCAGCAGGTAGTGTCGCAGCACTCTGGAGGGATTTTGCCAGGATTCAGCTAAAGTGCTTGCAAGTGTCATTTCCATATTTAACTAATTTCAGTTTTTAATTAGCTCCATGTGAAAAATGAGAGTTCACGCTGAGCTAAGCTGTCAGCATAGAGTCTTGTTTCCTTTCTAGCCTCTCAGGACAATTATTGCAGCATCCCCTGGTTTTTTCAATGAGAGTGCTTAGCCACTGCACGGCTCCGTCCCTCCCATTGTTCCCTGCCAGGAGCAGGGGAGTGTGTTGTGTCTAGCTTGCTAAAATGGAGAAGATAAGTTCTGAAAATATTTCAAATACAAAATTGGTTCAGTAAAGGTTCAAAGAACTTCACAGGTCTGGCTCAGAAACATCCAGCAGAATGGAATGAGCTCCCTGCTCAGACCTCCCTGGCACTGCAGTCGGTGACATTGTTCCGAGCAGTGTCTGAGCATTTCAGCTTCATTACTTACTGCATTGGCCAATATTGTGTTTCAGAAAGCACAGTGTGAAAACAGGTTTTTCATGGGGCTTTCTGCAGCCAGAGTGGTTACAATGCAGTGCTTCAGAGACTGTTCATCCCGAAGGCCTGTGGTCCTCTATGAAAAAAAGAACCGCTTTTGTATAAAATTCTGTCGCACAGTATAGGGATGGAAATTTGTTAATCCTGCATCTCAGCTGACAATTTACCTCTAGGGACCTGAATGCAAAAGTTAAAATAGTTTTCAAGAATGAAGTGAGAGCTGCAGTTCATGTGAACTCTGCAAAGCCATGGGATGTGAACAGGTTTCTGAAACAGTTTTATGAACTCATAGCAATCCTGAGTTACATTTGCGTGACAGTCATATAATACCATTGTTATTTTTGAAAGAATGCAGTCATTAAATTGTCAATAGTACATTTCAATGGAAAAATTGGTGAAATAACTCTGTAGGTGTTATCTCAGGGTTGGTTTGGGGGTTTTGAGGTTTTTTTAAAACCTGTCCTAGAAGGTGAGATCTGTAAAGATGTATGAATAGGTTTGGTAGTGCCTTCATTTTCATTTCAGTTCATATACTAGCAAAAAAGAGGTGGTGTATGGTTTATTTCTCACTAATTAGTAAGGACAGCCACTTCCAGTAGACAGAAGCAGATTTCCTCTATTAGACCATAAAATCAAATGCATCTTTTTCAAATCAAGATGGATGGGGGAAAAAATCTCAGCTGTGGGACTTTCTGGGTTCTTAATGTTTGTAATGTTGTGAAAGAAGAAGGTAAATACATTGCAGAAACTTGTCAGATACAGTGACACTGAGGAGTTACTAGTCATTTTTCTTTTACGTTATTGAAGAGCTGCTTTGATACCTGCTACCAAGATGAAGCAAATTCTTGATAGGAGGGGAAAAAAAAAAGGAAAATAAATTTCATAGTGAAAAGTGAGGCTGAAATGCTAGATAGATTTTCAATATAGTTTAGGGTTTGGGGTTTCTTTAAAATATAGTATTTACTGTTTCATCCATCAGAGGAAAAAGATATATAACCCTGGTTTGGTTGTCAGCCAGCTGGATGTAACAGACATGAAGAAGTAGAACTTGAGCTTTAGCTGTGAAGTACTAATGTGTATTTCTAGCTACCATATATTTTATTTTGCCCCTTGTAGTGTGAGTTGTCTTCTCTTTGAAGGATAATTCGCAATTGTTTTATTGGTATTACTAAATAAAGTTGTTACATATATTAAAATTTATTGTATTAATCATTTAACACAACTCAGTTATGCCTTACAAAGTGTATGTAATTGAAGGCAAAGGTTTTTGAGGGTATGTAATCTAGCTCATATTTTATTCTGTGATTCATTAATTAGTTGTATACAGTGATGTCTATGCTAATGCATTATAGCTCGTGTCCAATTCACCCTTCAGGTTAAACTGTTGACTTTGCAGGGTGGAGTTTTTTCTGGGTTGCATTGCTGTTGCTTGTAAAAACCAGTATTTTTTTCAACCTTTGTTATGATATTCACAGTCTCAAATACTTAAAATAAATAGAGTTGTTCTGAAATGAAGCTCTCTCCACTGAAGTGACAGTTTTGACCTTGATGACAATGGGCCTTGATTTTAAAGCTCTAAGCTGACTGATGATGAGCATTCTGCATTGCTGACCTCAGGCAGTGGAGTTGGCTGCTGCATCATTTTGTATGCAAGGAAAGCTTCATTAGAGTGATCAGGTATCAGATGCTCTGTACATTAGGCTGGAGTCATTTTTCTGTTGTGGGCAGTAGCTCCATCTGTAACAGTGATTTCTGCAATCTCTGCAGAGATTTTTTTTTTTTTTTTATGTCAAGAAGATCAAATTGAGTTAGTCTTAAAACCCCATGTTATTAAAAGCAATTTGAGATATAATACATAAAGAAAATTAATACAAATATTAATATTTCATTAAGTGTATCTTATGATGATGTTCCTTAGATTAATTGTGATGTAGGTATCCAAATTAAATAAAAATGTCTTCCATTATTCATGTTGCACAGTGGTTGAAGTGGACTTACATAAACTGGTGGGCTGTCATGACGTTTCTTGGGACTTCAGGTGCATATGTAAGCTTTTATTCCTTCCTATACTGGCTGATGAAATAGTATAACAGGATGTTTTGGTGATACAACTGATAACCATACATGAACACACACACACAGAAATCCCTTGTAAAATGTAAAATTGCTGCAGTCTGAAAACTTGCAACTCTGCCACTTCGAAATAAAGCAGTGATCTGAAATTAAAATCCTGGCACCATGAAACCCTTCACTGACTTCTCCTGTACTCCCATACTGGTGTGATCACAAGGAAATCCTGTCCTTGCCTCCAGCTTGCACTTCCTTACCTACTCTAGAATTGTGGATGGGAAGATGAGAAGGCACGGGTGCAGGAGGGCAAGATTTCCGTCTCTGAAAACTATAAAATTTTTGCTATAAGTATTGTTTTTCCTGTGAAGGCAATATAAGCAAACTTCAGACCTGGAAATCTGCCAAGAATAAGACAGATATAAGACTGGAAATAGTTCTAGTAAACTCATTATGGGACATGATTAACAGAAATCATGAAAGGACAATGGAAAAAAAAATTCTCAAAAATGTAGCTGAAGTCCACTTTGATAACTGTTTATTTTTAAAAAAACTGCCATTAAAAAACAATCCCCACAAAAGAATATGAGTTACATGGCTGTAACTGACTGGTTATATAAGATATTTATCAAATAAAATCTTTATATTTGATTTTCATATGTGTCTATTCTGGCTCAGTAGGAAATCTAAATCACAATACATTAATAATGGCAGCTTTTCAAGGCTTACAGAAAGTCTAAATCTGCTTAGATGCTAAATACAATCTGTACCTTTATGTCAGTATCAAGATATGATTTAGGTTAAGGTTATATATACCTTTTGAAGCATATTGTGAAAGAAGTATAAACAGTTTATAGTGTTGAAAATGAATGAGAAGCTTTGGGAGAAGAAATCATCTTTACTTTTCATCTTTGGATTTATTTCCTCTTTGTAATGAACTTTTAACTCCAATAATTACTTTGTGTAGAGAGTAAAACCTTAAACTTTATCATTCATGCAGTGTTTTAAATTGTGATTTTTATCAGGTGATTAAATTAATTCCGTATCATTTCTGTTAGAGGAAGAATATACCCTGTGATTAGAAATTACACCTTTTTTTATTGTGGACAGAAATGTGGCCATTCATAATCGTGCAGTTTCACTTCATTTAGTGTATGCAAGGGAGTAATAAAGGTAAAAACTATTTTCTTATCAGTGTGGCTAACAATCAGAGGCTGAGTCAAGGTCTTGAATGCTTTGGAACAGTGAGATTATGAAAATCTTGTTCAACATGTTTGTAGAGATTAGGGCAGTTGCAGTTTCAGAAGATGAACGTAGTCGAATAAATGTTTGACATGATATCCCTGAGGTTTATGATCAGTATTAAAAGTAAAGCAGTTATTCTAATCCTTGTAAATTCAGGCCTCAGTGATTTGCAAGAGCACATCTGTGTCTATATTCCTTGAAACACCAGTTTCGAGTCTCATCTAGGTTCATCCTCCCCTTGGAAACAGAACAAAGATGAGCTGGCTACTTTGTTCATGATAATGGTGTCTTTTAGGTGTGAAATTAAAATTGGATTCAATTTGCTTTGTACTAACATTGAATGCTCACAATTGCTCAGGAAAAAAAAATTTAAAAAAAAGGTTTTCCATTGTTTTTGAGTTAAGAGCATCCCTTTCTGCTCTTCTAAGCTCGTTTTGAAAGTGGCAGTGTTTTGGCAAGGCTGGTAAAGTGGATATTGTATAACATGATTAGAGACCTTCCAGGCTGAAAGATGCTGCATTGGGTAAATAAAAATATATACACTTTTCTTATTAGTTCCAGCCATCCAGTTCAGATGCAAGACCAAAAAGATTGGAGCCTTGACTCTTGAAATTGCCATAAGAAGTGAGTTCACATTGCACAGTCTCAGGAGCTGATTAATCGTGTGCCAGCTCTCTACGCTCTGTACAATCTAAGGCCTGTCATGAGAATAAATGAATAGTGCACTGTATTCTGCCTCTCTTTTAAGGTCTTTGTCGTGAGATTCCAGATTCTGAAGGCAGCATGCAATCCTGTTACCCTTCTTGTGACAAAAAGATTGCTCAAAGTGGCACAAAATCAAAACATTTCAGTAAAGAGGACTGAAACGGGAAAAAGTTGAAGTCTAATCCAGGGATTTTTTTTTCTAGCCCATCAGAGCAGTGACTGAGGAACCAACACCCACCCAAGGTACAACTCATGTTCCTGCAGGCTGGAGCTCTGCTGCCTGTTGTTTTCCTGGGAATTGGGAGTTAGGTCTTCACATCCTCCAGTTCCTCCCACCCCCAAAGCAGCTGCAAGTGTGTGTAAGCTTTTCAAGTATTTTTGGAAGTAGAGAAACTGAAGATGGAAATAGAGGAATGAACTTTCAAAGCATTGCATGGCAGATAAGCACACAAATCACATTACTACTAATGGGATTTGTGGGTATATCTTTCATGCTGTGCTCTGAAAATCCATTCCATTCAGTTTGTTGACGTGCACAGGGAAAAGAAATCAGTCAGCTTGGAGGAAGGGGGTGATCAATTTAAAAAAATTTACCTTTTTTGGGTCCCCCTATTTCTTCTGTGTGTGAACACAATGACAATGAAGCCTCTTATAGTCCTCCTTCCATCTCCTTTTTCCTCTTTAATAACATTGATTCAAAAGAAAGCAATTAATTCCTAGCAGAAGTTTTGCTGCTGCTGACAACAATGCCCTCGTTCGTAGATCCTTTGTGGTATTTCTATAAAACACTTCCTGGGCTTGATGCTTTAAAGCAGAAGCCTTGTTCTAAACAGTTTATTGTCTGAAAGAGTTTACATGCTGAGGGTGAAATTATGCCTAAGGATTTCTTTCTTATGTTGAAGATTGTGTGAAGTCAACTTTCCTTTCCATTGTGTTTCCAAAAAGGCACGATGTGTCCTGTGTTTCCTTGGTGAGTGGAAGGAGCAGGACTGACATTTGTACCTTGGAGAGGGGCACTGTGCTCAGCCCCCTTCCCCAGCAAACACTCTCCAAAGCTGAGGGTCTGCCTCTGATTCCCTCAACTAACATCCCTGAAAGCGAGGTGCTGAAATTCCAGTTTACTGTGTCTGTGGTTATAGGAACTCTCTGGATGAGAAAACCCAGAGCTGGATTCTCTGCAGCAGCAAGGAGGCCAGAAGGAATGGCAGCCTGAGGTTTCTTATGTTCATTGTTTTATAACCTTACTGGATAATCAGTCCTCATGGCTTGCCTCTTGTACCAGGAAATACACTGTCATTCCTTTGGAAAGTTACAAAATGTTGTTGTTGTTATTTTAAGTATGAAACTGTTGCAGAGCTCAGGCAGAATTAACAAGAACATGAACTTGTGGCTGGGTAACATGCAGAAGCTTGTATGTGGGTAACAATATAAGCTTAATTCAATTGATGGAAAAGGGGAGAAAAACATGCTTTAAGATATAAAAATGCACAACAGTGCCATTATGGTTAATGGAATTCTCCATTTTCAGCATTGTAAACTAAAAAAAGTGACTCTCAGAAGTGAGAGGTCTTGTTCAGTGTTATGGCTAGGATAAATCAGACAGCAAAATGCTTCTTTTTTTGTGGTCTCTAGCTGTAATACAGGCAGGCCTATTGTTTTATTGAAAATAGTGTGATCTGTTAATTCCTGAAGTTGTGTATTTTGATAATGCTTTAAATAGAGTTCCCAAATGAACTTTTAATTTAAATTTATTGAGAAAACATAGTGCACAGCAAATAGCACAGTGATGATTAAGATGAATTGCTGAGAATGAATGACCTTGAAAGTAAGCCATCTATTTGTTGTTGAGCTTCAATGGTCACAGTCAATGAGCAGGACTTTTTGCATACATTTCACAACAGAAGTATTAAATTTAGATCAAGTGATCTATTTTTGAAATGCTGCTTTAACCTTGCCTGCTAACAGTTGAATGCTCACAAGTAGAGGAAGCAATATAATCAGGAATACATCCAAATGTTTTATATGAGGTCTGTAGGATTCTTGGTCATTAAAACAGGAGTTCATAAATACCCTAAATATTGGTAGTCCAGAGAATTTATTTTTTTTCTGGCTGATCTTTAATCTCTAGTATCAACTCTGTAAAAGTTAAATCCTTATCTGCTGTGTCCTTGAGTTCTCCAACAAGATATTTTGCAAATGCATCCCTTGTAATTATAACTGACTCTGCTGTGCTGTTATTTAAAGAGAGTATTTACTATTGTGCTGATGAACAGCTACACTGGGTTGAGAAACCTGCACAAACATTGTGGCATGACAGCAGTCGCCATTTATGTACTACATTCTCAGCCTAAAAAACATGCAGCTTCTAGGAAATGCTTTATGGCATAAAAATTCAAGGGTTTGCCTGTGCTGTGTCATAGTAAACATTCCCTAGTTTGTCTGGGCTGGTGGATAGGTAGGGATGTGCTGTGGTACAATGTAGGGGATGAGCTTGTATCAAACACTTCAAGAAGCACTGGGACTAGTGGATGCACCAAGGGGTGTTGTATATGTGTAGGAACAGCTGTGTTGGGCTGGATTTGTCAAGTTTAATTTAATTTGGCTCCAACATCCAAAAATGGTTATCCTGTAAGAACAGGCAAAGCATGTATGTACTTTTCCCTACTGATCTTCCAACCTCTGGTCCTTCTAGGTCTTTTCTGAAATGAGGAGTGGTGGCACGACAATATTCCTTGTTTTGTTCACCATTTCCATGATTCATGACTTGACTTGAAATTTTCAGGGAGCTTTATCATCTAGCCCAGGACTTCTCTTCTATTTGATAACAGTCAGCTCAGAGGTCATTATTTTATATGTGGAGTTAGGATTACTCCTCTCCAGTGTGTGCTATTTTATTTTAACTGGGTTTAAAATTCATCTGCCATTTTCTGGCTCAGTGGCTCGGTTGTGTTATGTCCTTGTGCAGTTCTCTGTCAGGCCTCTTCTTGAATAATGCAGACTGTGCCCCCTCCCTGCACAGCCTGTTTTCCATTTGGAATTTCTATTGTATCATATATGATAGGTTTGGATTTTTCAAACAGCACTTGAGATATTCCTGTAGATAATATATCAAAAGTGGCAGAGGTCCACCCAGCAAGCCATGTGGCTTTTGTTTTAGAAAAAGGCGTGGGAATGTGATGAATTTTTCTCTTGGATACCCTCAGGAGGACTCTGACATCCTTGTCACAGTCACACTAGGTGTTCAAGGAAAAACAGAAAGTTCTGGCAGTTAGTCCTGAATTTGAGGAGAGATGTCATTATTTTGCTAGCAAGGAAAGGTGCTACTTGTTCACATTGTTTATTTTAAGACTGCTTCTTTTAAGTAACAAGACTCATATTCTTTGGTAATGATCTTTCAAGCACTTTATTATATGTTAAACTGGAGGATTGAAGGCTATGGGTCCTGGAGACACTATCCCTTTCTGACAGTAACATAAAATGAAAGGGCTTCAGTATAACTGTGAGTTCAGGTGTTTGGATGCAGTGGCTTTCTTTGAGACACCTGCCTCAGTTGTTGTCAGTGTCATACCCCATTCCAGCTGCATCCTGACAGTGCTTGTGTGGCTCCTGCTGCAGACGTGGCTGAAGGCTGGCCTGCAGAATTATGAAGCAGAGAATGGTGTCAGCCTCTGTAAATCATCCACGATTTACTGAAATCTTTGTCAGGCACAGTTGTTGCCAAGACCAAATTCTGTGGGAGAGGCCTTTTGCTGATTGTCCCCAATGGTGAGATACCTTGCACTTAAGTAACACTTGCAAACCTGCCCATCCAACAAAATCTCACTGTCCTCTGTGTTCAGCTTCTGTTAATTGTAAGACACGTTAGCAAAATATGGCAAAAATCTCAGCTGAGATTTAGTTCAGTAAATTTTGATTGTATGTGTGTGTTTGTCAACTGCCCTGTAACCTATTCGTGTGTGAGAGGCTTCTGACTTCCCTTGTTCCAGCCACCCAAGGGTCTGTGCTCCTCAGCAGAGACCCAAAAGCACTAGTTAGGATCAAGTGGAGTGTTTTCAGGCACCGTGCAAGTTTTTCCCATGCAGTTCCTCAGCTGCTGTTTTCTGACTTTGAGACCCCTGCTATTCCTGTCTCGGGCATCTCTTGAGGAGAGGTTGTCAGCTGTGATGGATTGTGCATTCATTCTGTAATGGGGGCAAGGAAGCCCTGGGGAATAGGCCCAGTGCACTCGTTTCGCTTGTGGCTTGGGTTGAACTTGAACCTATTTCTCCAGAGGAATAACAGAAGAACTTTAAATTATTATGTTTCTAGTCTTTTAAGTAACTGTTATTTTATGAATAATAATTGAGATCAGTAAGATCAATTTCTGGTGTTCCTGGAGTTCTACTGCATGATCAAGAAGCAATAACTAGTGAAGAACCATGAGTCTCAGCTGAGTAACATTTAATACTAAGTAAGAGTGCAATAATGTTTAATTATTTTTTAATTTTTTGGGGGGATACATTTATTCTTTTCAAGTTATCTGGGTTACTCATGTATATGCACCCACAGGTATAAAGCACTAAACCTCTTTTGCTTCATTCAAATATTGTGGTGCATTAAAACAATGTTCAGACCATGTGAAATAAAAAACAGGTGTGCAGATAGGTCTTTGAATATATATGCTATGAAATTAAATTATGCTAAGATTTATTAGGTACCTTTTGTTTTGTCATGTCTGTGATTCATTAGGCCTGACTTGGAAATTACATTGATGTCGCTCAAGAATAAGTGTACTGGAATAGCCAGAGTTACATCCTTGTTCACCTCATGAGTGGATGAAAAGGAAACTTGAGCATTTCTGTTGCTATAATACAATGGTCTATGTGCAGAAATGTGCTTTAAGGGTTTATTTACTCATGTTTTTCATTATATAATAGAGTGATTTTCATATGAAAAGAGGTTGGCCTACTACAGACAAACATGATATCACTATATCCTGACAAAGTGAAATCATAGTTTGATGAGTTCATTTTGAATGACAATAATTTAGGGTTTACTAAGCATGACAACTTGGAAAATTAAAATATGGAAATATTCTGAATCCTGTTTACTTTTACAGCCTTTCCATCTTTTTGAGTTGCTTAGGGAATTTTCTCACAAGCAAGCAGTGCTTATTTTCCAGACCCTAACTGGGAAGGTGCAGTAGGAATTGAGGAAAATGATGGATCATTAATCTGCATATTTCTCACTTTAAGAAGGAATACCATGGAGTAAAGGGATAAGTGAAAAACCTCATTCTGCACTGCCTATTGGCAGACACTGAGTTGTGCCACAGGGAGATCTGTAGCACACAAAGACACCAGAGGTCTCTCACTTTAAAAAATACAAGGTCAAGAGTGACAGGAGCACAAAGATAAGACAAAGAGCTTCCAGAACTTGGAAACCATTGTCCATTAGACTGAACTCTGAATGGAGTGGGTTTATGGCCAGAAGGAGAGAGGACTAATCAAAGAGGAATGTGGGGACACTACTGAGTCTTAGAGAACGTTCAAGAAAATTTTGCATGTAAGTTTTTTCATTTTTCTGTGGATTTTTTTTTTACCTTTTGGGACTTCTTAAAATAAGATATGATTCATTCTGGCAACCTCTATCTTATGTAAGTCTTAGGCTGATCCTTGACAGCTCTACCACCTGGAGTGATGAACCAGTTCTCTGCCTTTGTTCTTAATGGGCAATGTAGGTTTCCCTTCCAGGTGCTTTCTCTCTCTGTACATGTGTGTGTTGCTAGGTTGGGAGTGAGAGGTTATTATTTTTTACCTAAATCTCAAAGGTTTTACTTCAAAATTTATTGTTTCTGAATTCTTGTGGTTTAGAGAATATAAATACACAATTCACTATTCTGAGTTAGTAGATGTTAGTGTTAAATGGACCAGATAAATTCTGTCAAGCTCAGTGTTTGAAAATCAGGTATCAGAGACAAGAACTTAGCAAATATGCTTAAATGTTGAGAGGATAAAAAGCAAACATGTAAAAATAACTCCTACAAAACATACATAAGTGCTCTGTAAAATGTAATTTATGAATACACCATGCAGATAAAATGGCAATTCTTTGTGTTTTAAATCTTCAGGGATGTGTTTGTTTCCAAAGGTTTATCTATAAACCAAATGTGGACCTCTGGAAACATGTTTGAGTAAGCTGGCTAGTTTGGAAAATATTTTGATGATTAGCTTTGGTTGTGGCTGAGTATCACAACTGAGCTGTCTGGTGAACATCCTTTGGAGATAATGTGGCCAGTACTGTAATATCAGAAGAAAATGTGTTGTTGGGAGGGCAAAGCCTAAAGATTATTTAGTTGTAGGTTCAGAATAGAAAAGAAAAATAGAAAAAAAAAAGAAACAGCCACAAATTCACTAGCCCAAATTTCTCCTCTGACACACACACATTCGACATCTGAATGGATCCCTGTATTTCTAATTAAATGGGCTTCAACTTATTCCTTTGCTGGAGGCATTTTTGTTTGATTAACAGAACAAAAGGTTAATCATATAAATTTGCCATCTCATAGCGTTGTGAAGCAGGAGAGAATGGGTTTCTCCTCGTTCTCCCTGCTCGGCTGCCAGTCAGCTTTGCTGGCTGCGGTGCAAACAGGGAGCTTTCCCCTCAGGCCCCCGTGACACACTTTGCTCGACTTATTCTTGGTAGAAGGTGAACGTTCCTCGTGTCTGTGACTCGAGCTGTCTTAGTGGAAGTTTGTAGCTCACCTAATGGATGTGTGAGCTGGGCAGGACATTCTCGGGCTCTGTGAGGGATAGAGCAGACCTGCAAATCCCTGCCCCGTTAGGAAGGAGCTCTAATTGCTCCTCCACCTAACGTGCATCTATGATTAAAACACAGAGCAGTGAAGTTATTAATGAAACCATGGTGTGCTTGGAAGCAGATGGATCATGGGGTTTTTTTAATACCATGTTAATAAGATCTCTTGTAATTCCTTGTCTGAATTTACCTGGTAATTATAAGGTAGCAACTATAATTCTCTTGGACAGACTATTAGTTATGATTTCCTTATCTCTCCTTTGTAAGGACTGGTGCACACTAGAAGCAGCAGGATTTCATCTCTGCAAGTGACCTACATTTATGCTTGCAATGAAATAAAAAAAAATTGCAACTTTGAATAGATACACTGAGAATATAAACCACAAAAGTCTGATTCTCCTCTGTGACTTGTTTTCATTTTGGGGCTTTGAAATTCACTTAATCTTTATGCACTCTTGGCTTTCGGGGCTGGTCCAGCTGAACCTGCTGCCTGTGCATGGTGTGGGAATTGCTGACAGCACAAACATGCCCCGAGCTGCTCCTCTGCCTCCATCCCCAGCCCTGTCACAGCCCCAGCACAGATGTCTCTGCTCCGTGGGCACAGCCTGTGTGAGCTGCGACTTGGTGGTGTTTGAGCTTTGTGAGGGATTTTTCCATTTCCTTTGCAGTACTGAAAAGGAAAATTATTTTTTTGAGATAAGATTAAAAAAGCCTTTTAAAATGGTTGTTTTGGCAAAACAGAAAAAAAAAAGTTGTAACCAAATAAAACATTTGTATATTTTCAAGGAATTCTTAAGCATTCCCTAGAAGTAAATTTTGAGCAGTTTCTCAGCAAAACATCCTTTTCGGGTTCATGCCTGGTATTTTTTAACATACCAGAAGCTTTAGTGTTTTGGTTTTTTCCATAATAGAAAAAAATGGTAAATTCGGCATCAATGTGAAATCTGACAAATGCCCTGTTCACACAAAATGTCTCTTGATTTTATTCACTGTTCTGTCTGCTTAGTCCATAGATATGTCCAGGGGAAGATGGTGTTAGGAAAGCTGCCTTGCTCCCCAGCTGCTTTTGTCAGAAAGGTTAAACTCTGCATAGATTGTGTGCTGAGAGCTTCTCAGGAGCTGGGAATAGATGGATTCTGGGGATGGGAGATGTTTTGCTTTGTTTTCTTTGGGTTTAGGAGTACTTATGTGAATAGATCACATATAAATGGATTCCCTGTATTCAGAGATTATCTGAGTGATGGCTCAAGCACTGTAAATGGCAGTTCCTGTGAGAAGTCTTTTGCCTTTCCTATCCCTCCTATTCAGTCTCTGAACACTTAGCAGGTGGCCACTGCTGGGCTATTTGTGACCACACCAGCTCTGCTACATTTGCTTGGAATTGGATGCAAAATATCTGCTAATGTGGTGTGGATCTGACACTGCAGAGGTGAACAATTCTAAGGGTGCCCATAATTATATTTATTTTCTGCCCCTAAATTGACAGTGAATCCTCTCAGACACTTCTTTACATAACTGGAAATGCTGTTCTCTGTGGTATATATGTTTGCACACAACCTGTGTAAGCAGGCAGAGTGCTGATGGTGGGCGTAAAAAAAGGGAATAAAAACAGCTCGGTGGCCTTTTCTCTCTGTCACCACTGCTCTGCGTTGTGAGAATGCCGTGGGGATAATATGATGAAAGTGTGGAGATGTTTGCAGGTAGCTTCTGTTGATACAAGGTGAAGATGCACATAAATCCACTGGCTGAACGATTCAAACCTGTCAAGTCTCATGCATTATGCACAGGACTTATTCAATTAGCCCTGCCACAGTGCCTGTAACTCATGCGCTTGCAGGGGGGTTGCCTTGGCCTTGCTCCCACTCCACAGTTTATGTTCCAGGTGCAGCTGCACAGCCTCTGCCATGGGCCACACAGTCCTGCCTCTGGCATGGGAATGGCTGGAGAGGCCACGAGCAGGTGCTGTGAGCAGCCAAACCTTCCCTGGGTGGGACCGTGCGTGGCCCAGGATTTTGAGGTCAAAGCATTGGCAAAGCCCTGGGTTTGTCAGAAAAGTCTAATCAGCACAATGAAGACAGAGGCTGTGCAATGGCTTCAAACTGAAAGAGAGTAGGTTTAGATTAGATATTAGGAAGAAATTCATCTCTGAGAGAGTGGTGAGGCCCTGGCACAGGTTGCCCAGAGAAGCTGTGGCTGCCCCATCCCTGGGAGTGTCCAAGACCAGGTTGGATGTGGCTCTGAGCAACCTGGTCTAGTGCATGGTGTCCCTGCCCATGGCAGGGGGTTGGAACAAGATGAACTTCGAGGTCCCATCCAACCCAAACCATTCTAGATTCTATTATTCTAATCTGTTGATTTGAATAAGTTGTACTAAACACAAAGTAATTGCATTACAATGTGATTAGTATACATAGGGCTAAAGCTGATTTTATAATCAGCGTATAAATTACCACCTATAATTTAAACTCAGAGCTGGTACTTGCAGCAGTGCTTTGTTTCCCAGGATGTGTCCCCCCACAACGTGTGAGTCGGAAAGTGGTGCCTGATGCCAGAGTCTGAACAGAATGCTTGTTGTGATCGCCTGGTTTGTAAAGCATTTTGCTTTTTGTGTTTCAGTAATTTAGCAGATCTGATAACTGCACAAAAAAACTAAGACAGATGTGTGTGAGTCACCAGGCGTGCTTGTTTGTTTGGGATTTTTTTTGTCGCTGTCGTTGCCCCTTTTTTTTTTTTTTTTTTTAATTTTTTTTGCATATTCTCATTCCTCTGAGCCGAGTCGCTTTTTTACGGTGTTCTGCACTGAGATGACCGCTGTCTCCCGCCCTTGTGTCCGCAGCGATGCATCTCCTGGGGCTGAACTGGCAGCTGCAGCCGGCCGAGGGACGACCTTCAACAACGGGCTGCGGCCGCCGCGCCCGCCCGGCGACGACGGCCCGGCGACGGCCCCTGCCGGCAGAGGTGGGTCCAGACCCGCGGGGTCCGCGCGAAATCTCCCTCAAAACAGCCTGGTTTTGTCATTCGGTTTGGCCCCTCGCTGCATCAGCGCGCAGAGTCATGTGATTTCTGGAGGCTGATCGCTGGGGAGGATGTGCCCGCCCGGATGATGCTGAAGAAGGGCTCAGTCGTTACAGTGGGCTTTTTGTGCTGTGTGGATGTCCTGCTTCCAGGTGTGGTTAGAGATCTCAAAGGGAGAGGAAGCTGAGGGAGCTGGGCTTGTTCAGCCTCGAGAAGAGGCAACTGAGAACTTATTAATTCTTATAAATATGTGAGGGGAGATGTCAGAGGATGGAGCGGGCTCTGCTCAGTGATGCTGAGCAATAGCACAAGAGGTAACAGGCAGAAACTGATACACGGGAAGTTCCACCTGAACATGAGGAAGAACTTCTTTCCTGTGCAGTGACTGAGCACTGGAACAGATTGCCCAGAGCAGCTGTGGAGTCTCCCTCACTGGAGATATTCCAGACCTGTCTGGATGCAGCCCTGTGCCATGTGCTCTGGAATGACGCTGCTGGGGCAGGGAGGTTGGACCAGGTGACCCACTGTGGTCCCTTCCAGCCTGACCCACTCTGTGATTCTGTGAAAAGCTTGATTTAGTAGAAGGGAAGTCAAGAACTTTGGCTTGCAGCTACGACGACATCCCTGTTTCTTCTTCTTTCTCAGATGAATTCTAATATCAAACATCAAGGACAGCAGAATTTGACCCATAGTAAACAGCCTGTCCTGTGGTATTAGTATGAGCAATGCAGGCAACAAATGGATTCTTTTTCTCTGAAAGAAAAACTGTATTCCAGTGGAGGATGGCCAAGACAGTGCAATCTGAAGAAAAAATAAGAACCAGAAATACTTTCTTAAGCTAAGAAAGGGTATGTTAAAAATACAGAGAAATTACATGTCACGAAAAAGGCTTTAATCACCTAAATTGAATGCTTTTTACTGGTGAGGTTCAGGGGTTTTCTTCGCTACACCACAGTAAGGCTTTCTCTGGTTATTACAAAAATTGCAATGAGAAGGCAGAACAGAATGTTTGAGTAAGTCAAAGCACCTCCCAGACCTTGGTGTGCTGTGATGGTGTGACTGAGCACTCGCTTTCAGTCAACAGAAGAGTTCTGTTCAGGTCCGAGCAGCATCTTAGGACCTGTGGTCTGTGTTAAACTTGCTAATTGCCAAGCAAGTGTTAGAAACAAGTGCTGACACAGGATACTTGCATGGGATGTACTGGGGGGGAAAAATCAGTTCAAATTCAGCTGTGCGAGGAAGCTGAGTTATTCTTTTATGGGCTTGATCATTTCATGGATTTGCTTTTATTTCCAAAAAAATGCTGCTGCACCTCAGCTTCTTCCTGTTTTTTGTGGAGGGACTGGCTTTGGCTTCGTCGTCATGAAAGTCTTTTTAGGCAAGTGTTCATTGGTTTGGCTTTCACCTCTGACTGGCTGTAGGTCAAACTGGATGAACAGCACATCCCTGAGTGCAAGGTAGAATGTGTGTATTACTGCTGAGCTTCCTCCAGATCGTGCACAGGTGAGAGACCCTATGGTTCTAGGCAGGAACCTGAACAGCTCAGGTCTGCAATTATGGTCACTTAGCAGGCAACTGCAGTGTTTAACACACTTCCCAATTCCCTCCCCTGCAGCTTTTTGTTGCCATCTCTGTGCAAAGATAGGGCAGCAGGATTATTGAGTTGGAATGTGCTCATCTGCCTGGGGCACTTCAGTGCAAATTCTGGCGGTTCATCCCGGCCCCACTCTAATTAGCTTTGCACATTTGAAGAGGTGGAGATGCTGCTCTTTTGGGAGTGGTAACCTCCTGTAGAGGAGACAAGGAGACAGAACTGCTGGTTATGTCTTAAATTGCTGCAGTTAGCATGTTGGAAAAGTTTACTTCTTGTTCTTCTGACATTTTGTAGAAGGTTGCTGAAATGTTGATAACCTGGGGGAATGGGGAAGAACAATATTTAGGCAAGTAATCTTCCACAGTGGAATAAAATGAATGACAGGTTTGGATGAACACAAGGAATAAGGAAAAGACAAATTCTTAGAGCTGGGAAGGGTAAAAAGTTTTTCTACCTCACCTTTCCTTTTATTATGTCCAAGTTAATATTGCTATCCCAGCAGTTTTTAGGAAAGCCTCTGACAGCTTTTAACACAACAACCATTTCAGGGCTCTGGCTGTGGAGAGTGACCTTTCTATAATTGACACAACTCAGGATGAAGCCATTCTTTTCAAAACATGGGTCTCCCAAAGAAACCTTTAACCCCTAGTCTGAGAAGGGCCACTTAAACACAAGCTGTGCCTACTCAGCAAGCAAGGCATTTTAAAGTAGAGCAATTTGAAAGGAGGAAAGAAAAAAATAGCAGGTATTCAGTTTGATCTGCTTGTTCCTTATTAAGAGACTAAATTCTGGTACAAAATAATAAAACTGCAATTTCAGATGAATGTAAATTACTTTATTACTGCATATTCCTACCTGAATGAAAACAAAATTCAGTATTAAGATAACACAGTTTCAGGGGTTTTGTAATTACACACTACATCTCACTAAAACTGGATATGTCTGAAAGGAGGAGGCAAGTGCAATGGGTAGAAAAATCCTCAGTGCTGCTGTAAGACTGCAAGTGAAGTCCACCATGCTGTGGGAGTTGTGCTGAACTAGGGGTTGAGATTAAGAGACAAAAGTAAAGAGAAGTTTCTCTCTTTATACAAATTATGATACAGTATCTCTTCATGGTGTGTAAAAACAAAAACATTGACACTGCCTTGGAATTGCTACAGGGACGAGGTAGATTGTAATGACATTAAAAAAAGCTTTCTGAGAGTGAGGCCCATTTGTCTCTTAGAGTTTGTAAGGATAATGTTAGAATTTTGGTGTAAGAAATCTAAGTTGGGGGAAAAAAGAGGCATGTTTGGGAATAATTGCTTCTTGACAAAGAAGTGAATTAGATGACCTTATGGGATTTTTCTGTGCCTGGAATTCTGTTAATCTATCCTAGAAATGTTTTCTGCATTGAAAATTATGTAGAAGGTTAGACACACATTGCCATTAAATATGTGACTATGTGCTGTTTCCTTTCTAATTGACAGAATATACCACGAAAATCAACTTAAACCATGTCAGAGGACACCTAAGATAACCTACCATTTATGTGGAAATATCCAAACTAACTCCAGCTGCAAATCCACATAAAGAACGCTTTGATGGAGAGTTTTTTGTTTAGGAAATATTGTCTTTGGTGTGCTCACAGATTTAGCAGATTTGCTAGTAATTAAAAAATGACTTAGTAGTTTATCTTGATTATTTGCTATAGTAATGTTCTGTGAAGCTGAAAAACACAGAGATTTAGGTCTCTGATCCTGGAAATCCTCATTTTAAAAGACACCAAAGATAATAGTGGGCAATTGTGGACCTGAGAGATCACTTTATGTACAATAAATATACTAATTGGAAAAAGTAGATATGAATTTGTGTTCTGATACTCATGTAATTGAGGGTTTGTGTCTCATTGGACCAACCAGCTTGATCCAAGTTCATGGTCAGTTTGAGATGTTGCACTAAATCTACCACAAGGTGTGTGGATTTCAAAAACACAATTACAGGTAATTAGATATTAAAGTATTGAGGTGTCATGAAAAATACCAGTTTCCAGATAACAAGTTCAGCATTGTAGATATAATGGCAGTAATGAAACAAAGGAAGTTAAATTTGCTGTTAAATTCGATAATATCTTTCTTACTTGAGATGAGAGAGGAGAAAAACAGATTCCTACTGATCTAGCAGAAATTTTCCTTGGATAAATGTGGAAAGCTGAGCTCAGCAGTCATTGTGTAGCTGTACAGGTTGTCTTCAGCCCTCTCCAAATGATGTTGAGAGCTCTGCCAGATGCAGCTGCGAGTCACGTTTTGGTTTGCACCCGGAAATCAATAGTTAAACTATTTTATTAGCAATGCAGCAGACAGGCAATGTTAAAGGAATAACAAAATGATGCAATGGGAGGATCTGCCACCCTCATATACTGATGATTTGGGGTTCAGATGCAAAAAGAACAGTTCCTGACTCAACTGCCTGAGGCACTGGTGCTACCCCCAACTGTGCTCCTGCTGAAACCTACTCAGCAGACAGTGTAAGGACTAAGGAACAGCTGGAGAGAACTCTTTGTCATGTTGTAAAAGATAAACTCATACCTCATTAACAATGCAAACAACATGAATCTTTGGGTTTCCACTGTTTCCTCTCAGACACTTTGAAACAGATGATCAAAATGTAATAACAATCAATGTTCTTTAAATGTCACTTCTGTTACCTTCATTCAATTTAATCAAGACATGCCATCATTTTCCAGGTGGATTAATCTTATTAAGTAGTTATGAGGCTAATGTAATGTAGATCTTAATTAACACATTAGCAAGCAGAACTATTAATATGGACCTTATGAAGGCTTGCAGATGTGGTCGTCTGAAAATACACCAGGCTCAAGAGCTGTCACAGCAAAAGTAAAGTGTTTGGCTAAATTCAGCAGAAGAGAAGAAGAGTTTTAGGTGTTGATCATGTTAATGGTGATAGTATAAGTTGCAGTGTTCAAAGGTAGGTGATAAAGTGCATTATAAACCATCAGAGACTATTATGCTCAGGTAGAAAATAACACTAGTATATATTTGTTCTTTATGGAATGCAGTGAACTAACAGATCTTGATTTTATATCAGTTGTATTTTGCTTTGGATTCTGAAAACAATGGATCTTGTGAACACCTGCTCACATGAATGTGAAGATGTGCCTAAATTTTTAGGTGTGTCAGGATACTAAAGCATGATGCTTAATTCCACCTACAGGGCCACATTGTTTGGCTGCAGCAGGGGGCTTAAGAGACACTCCCTTTGAAAATTCTCTTTCCTCAAGCCACAACAGAAATTTGGGATGCTGACCCGACAACCTGAGATTTTGATTTTGTATCAGAAGCTGTTTTACTGGGCTCCTGAAATCTCATACAAATTCAGAAGCTTCCTTCCTCCTCACTTCACAGAACAGAGCTCATTGGTACCCCAGCATCTTCAGCATAACTGCAGTTCAAGATGTGCCATAGCAGCTCCTCCAGACAAACTCCCATTGCCTGGCTTTTTAGTTCATTATAGCTGTGGGAATTTGTTTTGCAGTAGCAGTCAATCTATTGTACACATTTCAGAAAGAATCTGTTTTCACTTGAGTCCTAGGGCACTTATGTGGTAGTAGTAAATAATTTGAAGCATAAGTTCATATAGGGAGTCATCAGCATGGTAATAGTGCATAGCACTGATTTTTCCACTGAATATATTTATATAGAAAAGACATTTTCTACTTTTTTTTTAATTTGTCTTTCTGGAATGACAACAAATGTCTGGTCATATAAGTAGCTACCTGAGGAAAAAAATTAAACTGTCATTGAAAACCACAGTCATTTTCACACATTCTTTTTTGGCAAAAAGTCAGTAGGGTGTAGTTTTATATTGAATGGTTTCCTTTACACAGCTGTACCATAAATTTCTTCAGAATTCCAAGTCATCTGTGAAAAATCCCTGGCTGTATAACAAACAACAACAGAAAAATGAATTAGATAAGAAGATAAGGAAAGCTATGTCTGCAGCAGTGATTTATAAGAAATACACAATTACAGGAAAAGAAATGGAAGAGAATTCTCTTTAACCAACACTGGTGATATTTATTCCTTGTGTTTAATTTGAGGTTGTCCACGTGATCTTGGTAGTTCATTATGGATCCACTGGACTGGTTATTCTGCTAGATATTTTCCAAGAGTGTTCTCAAGGTGCAGTTTACAGTCACCCCTGTGATGAAGGCACAGTCACAGCCCTGGAGTTAATTGCTGTTCCAGTGTGATGTCTGTGGCGTGACACTGCTGGTAGCCAGATTTCGGTTTTATTTTTAATTTTAGCTGCAGTGTGGGATACTGTAGTTATAAATACTCAAGTATATCTGGTTTCAGTGTAAATACAGCTCTGCCTCCCAAGCTGACACTGCTTGACATCAGTTAAATTAAGGGCTGACTGGGCATGTCCCATCCGCTGCCACCTTGAATCTGACCTCCAGCTCACAGATGAGACCTGCTGACAACTTAGCAGGGGGAGCTTGCATTGCTGTTGTCATGTATTGCCTCTCTGATAGCTTCAAAGGCAAATATACTTGAATGCTAAAGCAGTCTTTTCAAATGTATATGCCAAAATAGTAATTCAACTGGGTAAATAACACAGCAGTTTAAATGAATAAGAGTTATTTAGTTGATGAATATATGTTTGACTGAGTGATTGAAATGACTCCCCTGGGTAAGATGAAGTAGTATGCTTTTAAAACTCTTTTGTAGATGTTTACAGAGGGGAAATGACAGGGGGGGAAAAAAAATCAAGTATCCATGGGGTTATGAGATAAACAGATGAAACTTTACAGCAGTCACCCACTGCACAGAGAATGATCTTGGGATTCATTTGTTCTCAGTAGTGTGAGAACAGAGTGTTGGGGTTAGTCTTTCTTCCCAGATTTGTCAGTTTGTCACATCTGTAACTTCACTTAAATGCAGTTGATGTTCTTTGAATGTGATCTGCACTGGTCCATCAAAATGGAAAAGCTTCTAAAAATAGCTGGAGGGGAGTGAGTCAGGTGGCAAGATACATTCTCTGCATTAGGAGGTGAGGACCGAAGGGAGCTATAAAAAAAGTTTGAGTCTGTAGAGACAGGGTTTGTCAGCTAAGCTGTTAGTAGAAAAAAAAGGCATTGCAAATACAAAAGCCAGGATGATGGTCTGCTTTTCAGGTTAAAAAAATAAACTTAAGCCTATTAACTAAGGAAGGAGATTCAGTGGTCATACCTACTTTGCATTTCCTTTCTGTATTTCTAACCTGGGGGGGAAGGAACATGAAAGGGCCGATGTTGAGATACCTCCTTTAGTATTTTTATGTTACTACTCTGCATTCCTCATCTTCAAGGTGAGAATTTTTAATAATTCTGTCATTGTTAATAATTCTGTTTTACAAGCAGTCATCTAAGAACACCAAGGCCATGACCAACTCAGGTGCACTGGCAGCATCAAAGCAAGGAGTAGAACCAAGATACTGTCACTAATTTTGTGTCTCATATCAACATGAATAGCTCAGCACGAATTTATAAGAGTATGATTCAATAATGCATAATCTTAGAACTCTGATACATTCCTGGACTTAAAACTTTCTAAGTTGTTAGTTAAACTTGCAAATATGAAACCTAGATTTTGGCACAACTTCAAGCATTTCTAAATTGTGTTATTTCAGCATTATAATGTAGCACCATAAAACCAGGGTGCCATGTATTAAATTCTCAAAAGCAAAAGAAAAGGATCCCTTTCAGGATGCCAGAGGTGAGGCAGCAGCTGTTTGTCACAGATGTGGCACAGGCTGGATACAGGGCAGATATAGAGGATGCTGTACTAAAAAAATACAACTTGCAAAGAGTCACCCATCTGTTCCATTCTTTATTGTGTGTTAAGTACATCTTGATCGCTTGTGATAGCTGATCATCCAACCTGCTCTTAATATCCTCTGCTGTGTTGAGTCCCTGTCAGAGTTCTCTTCCCAGGTAAATTTTCCTGAGACACTGAAATGTTCCAGGAGGAGTGGTTTGGAGAACTAGAAGCCAGGCCATTTATGTTTTAGGGCAAAACAAAAAGAGCGTCTCTGGGGAAATGCTTCCAAAGATAATATCAAATCTGAACTGAATCATTTCAGTATTAGGAACCTGAATTTTCTCTCTAGGCTGACTGATAACTACAAATTTTCTTAGCTGTTGTTTTCACCAGTTTTTAAGATGATAGCTTCAAAATTTTAATGAGAAATATAAAGAAATGGTATTTTTCTAAAAAATCTTTGGTCAGTAAAGTTTGACATCCGATATATATTTTTACCTTTGCATGCTGAAGTAGTGTGAATGTAACTCTGGTTCTCCTGAATGCTGGAACATTATAGTTTTAGCTTATTTGATGCACTTGAGTTTTCAAAAATGTCCTTTCCCAGACAGAAAAACCATACAGAATTTTGGAAATCCAAAGGATGTTAAGGTTGAATTTGAACAAAAATACTAAAACTTGAGTCTCCATTAGAATTAAAAGTTGTAATTCTAGGGAATATATACTCAACAGATTTGGAAGCAATACAATTAGCAAAAGTCATTGCTGGTGGTGTTTTGGAGCTACTTAAAGAGCCAATGAAACCATAACTGCCAATAGGGACTATGGTGGCCTTACCATTTGCATGCTCAGTAAATTTGCTGCACTGAATAATAATAATAATAATAACAACTACTAGAAATAGCTTTTTTTTTTTTTTGACTGTTTGGATATACTGGTGCTGAAGGACAAGGTTCTTTGAGTGTGTCAAGGAGACTTTGTCAGATTAGATAGAGCTGATGTTCCTCAAGGTATGCACAGTTGGCTTCCAAAGAAATGATTTACAGCATGCTTTTTAAGAATGTTGAAAAAATTCATCATTTATTACCATAGCTTGGAATTGTGGAGTAATGTTGTACTTAAAGGGGATGAAGGAGCCCTCAGTTCTAGGCTGACTTCCCAGCCCTGCCAGTGATTCCAGTGTAGCAGGTGATTTTTCTGTGCTCTGTGCCTGGTTTTCCTGTCCATGTGGGTAAGGATTCATTTAAATTCTAGTGAGATGGTGCTCGACTGCACTGAGATTGGAACTTTGAGATATCCTCTGTTGCAGTAATCCATTAGAAATGACATCCTATAGGTTTTATGAAACAGTACATGTTTGAATCTGGTTTCTATCTGTGCTCTTGGGCGGCTCTAAAAGCACATTCCTTGACATTCTCAGCCATTTTCCCTTTCTTTGCAGCATCTTTCTTGTTTCAGCATCTCCTCCTTTCTCTCTCTTTGTTAGTGCTGTGATGTTATTGCAGACCCATTAACATAGAAAATGAAAAAACAAACAAGTTGCCGAAAACTGTAGAGCAGTTGGTATTCAGAGCATTCTTTTACCATTTCAAAACACTGCCAACATAATATCTGTTTCATTATGTACAAGAGTAAGTGCTGCTAACATAGATAATTTGGAGTCTAAAATTGAAACAGTGCTTTTGCAGCTCTCTCAATTAAAGATAGTCAAGACAGAAAAGCTGTTATGTACTTACCTGCTGGAATTATATGTTATTCCGTGCCATCCTGTTACATTCATACAGTGCTGCAATATATTTCAACAGTAACTTGCCAGTTATGGAAAATACCATTGCACCATGAAAGAAAAGCACCAAGTAAACATTGAGCTTTTTGCAAACGCCCTCAGGTTGTATCAGAGGTATCATTACCATCCAGTGTATCTTAATAGTGATATTAATGATGCCTTTAAATTTCTGTGATTGCTGACAGTTATTTTCTGTGGTTTTCTGGTCGTTATAGTGTCTGTTGTAAGAATTTTTGAATGCATTTCTGGCCGTGTTGTTTGGGAATACTGAACACAGAATCAAAGCACTACTCATTCCATGTATTACACTCTGTGTTTAAAGTACATGTAGCCTCAGAACCTGTTCAGAAGGGATTTACACCATGTTTTAAAGGTTCACTGTTTCATGGGCTGGAAACCAGAGCACTTAACCAGAAAGGTCTTGTATCTTGTCTTCAGTAATGCATGATGAAGAACCAACAAATGACGGATTTTAACTAACCACAGCACGAAGAAGGACTTGTAGGTGGACTTTGCCTCAGGCAGAGAGAACTTAAAAGGCACTGCACTGAGTTGTGCTTTCTTTCAAGGAGAAGATGCATGTTAGAGTACAGAAATTGTCCTCTAAACCCTTTTCTGTGCATTGCATTTCTTCTGTCCACTCTTTTGTCTGTGACCTGGAGCTTATTGCCCTACTTTGGTGAATGAAACAGTGGTAATAAAAATTTGCAATCAGTTAATATAGATTGAAGTTACCCCTTCAGTTCACCTTTCTGGTAAATTTTTTATACTCTGGTTGTGTAAAAGACACAGTTGAAAAGAGCACAGGGAGATTCACATGTGCTCGATTGACTCTCTACTGTTACTATATTTGATCAGGAAGAAGCAATTGCAGAATTAAAGAGTTTGAGGGCTTAGAAGATTGCAGATGTTCCACAAAAAAAAGAATAAAAAAGTTTACAGAGTTCTTACTTCAAATATAAGGCCCAAATTCTTCCATACTGGTTGAAACAGCAGGCAGATTGCAACAGAGTAAGAAAGTTACAGTTTGATTTAAGAGGTGTCAATGCCACAGATGTTCCTCTTGAATGAATAAAACTTACCTGTATTATAAGCAGCTCTCTCATTTGATTTATATTTGCTTTTATTTTATAGGACCATGGGTCAGTAGGAATAGCAGCATAGATAGCGGAGAAACAGAAGTTGGACACAGGGTCACCCAGGAGGTGCCCCCCGGAGTTTTTTGGCGGTCTCAGATCCATATCAGCCAGCCACAGTTCCTGAAGTTCAACATATCCTTAGGGAAGGATGCTCTTTTTGGTGTTTATATAAGAAGAGGACTCCCACCATCACATGCCCAGGTACTTTATCGATGTGTTCGTTGGCTTTAAATGTCAAAATGCAAAAAGTTTAGAGCATCTGTGTTAAAGTTGATGTTTATGGAACTCAAGTTTAGGGATTCCTGTGAATTACTTTGTAATGTGATATTTGGCTGAACACCCTGATATTAACATTTCTAGGTTGTTACATACCTCAGCAATACACTGATAAAAGAAGTGATCTTTTTAAGATCACTTGAAGCAAGGTTTCAAGTCTCTGATAAAATCTGGCACCAACTGGGACAAAACCATCCAGTTATGCTCCAGTCAAAATGATGGGTGGTGTTGGTCAAGCTCCTGTTATCACAGCCCTGTGTGCAGTGGGAGTGCCTGCACAGCCAGACCTGTTAATATGGAATTTTCTATCTTCAGAGAAGTTTTAATCATAGGCAGTTTGAGTGCCATCCCTGGGGGATGCAAAAGATCTTGACATCTCTGCCACCCAGGCACATTAGAGAACATGAAACAGTGGCCACATGTTTGAGAGCTTTCATTAAACCCCTTTTCCTTCAAGGACACTATTTAGGTATATCATCTGACTCGGACATGGGGCAAGTCTTGCAGTTGGGAAACCCAATTTTTCTTGATTTCTAACCAGCCTCAGGGATGAGAACTCAGTAACACCACGTTTTTACAGTGACCCTGTAGTACAGAGCTAAGGGCTGTAGGTAAGGTAGTTGTAAAGTTAAGTATCTTTTTCTTCCAGGCTGTGCAGTGGATGTTTTAATTTCTTTGCTATGAGAAGATATAGCAATATTTTCTGTTACAGAGAGAGTTTCTTTATTATATTGAAAATTCATTAATGTGAATGGAAAGATTCCCATTTAGTTAAATTAGAACTGTATGAGAAATAATATATTTGCAGTTACACATGATAAAGGAAAAAAGCCTCCGTTCTTTAGAGTGGAAGGGAAGCAGAAATAACCACCTTTTGGAAAAAGAACCCCTTCTTTCATGTATATCCTTACTACTACAAATCAGTTCTTCATTCAGAAACTCTCAGCTAAAATGAAATGCTTTATTTAGTATATGATTTCCAAAAAGCAATGATTCCATGATTCCTTTTGGGAAAGCTTCATTTAACATTTCTAGATGCCTTGCCCTGATTTACAAAGAGCTGCTTCTACTTTTTTATTATTAGTTTTTGGCAAAGCAAACTGCAGTTTGCATAGATGGTTAAAATACATGATCCCAGCTAAAAGCCCAGAGGCTTTAACATAATTGCATTGCTCCATATTGCCATGTAGGGAAAGTAATGCTGCCTGTAAAGAGATATCAGCCCTGGGTGATCTGTGTCCATGTGCATGCACAAACTCATGGTACAAACAGTGAGCCAATTAATTTTCTGGGGAAAACTACTCTTACATTATCTGAATTTTGGATCTGTTTCCCAATGTCAGGCAAATTTATGGAATTCTTCTGCATTGCCTCTTGTTCCTTGGTGTTTATTCTTTCCTGTAGTCCTGATTGGGGACCAAAATCTTTGATTGGAGCTGGGAAGAAAGGAGTGAGGGGGTTTGCTGGGTTTATGTCCTTTGCTTCTAAGAATTTGTGAAGAAGGAGCTTTGGCTATTCAGAATCCACCAACTTACTACATAGTATGCTCTTTAAAATGTTTCCTGAGTTGCTGAATGGATATATCTGACTGGTGAGGAATCAGGATCAGCAGCCCACAAACCCATGTGGTCACTTTTCCATGTAACTAGACATTAACATGCAGCATCCCAAAATTTGTTAAAAAGACTAGATAAATAGGGGAAATTGCAGAGGACTCTTGAGTGATTTTAAGCCATTTTCAGACAGCCATGCAACACAAAAAATACCCACAGAGAATATATTCCAGGGTGGGAGCCTTTCTTAAGAATGTTTTGGCTGTAATGCTTCAATCTGTTGTCTTGAGGGTGAAAGTATGTCTGTGGATCTTCAGCTGTTGCAATGAGGTAATGGCATAATTCACTGAGCATGTCTCATTTAATTCAGAATTTTGGCACTGACTTCCCCTACTCTATCATGAAAAACATGGCCATTTAGTTGAGGAAAACAAACAAAAGTAGAAATCATGAAGTGAATATTACTTAAAGCAACCAAAGCTCCAAAGCAATCATCAAGATTTGCTATAAATACAGGTTAATTATAATTTTTTGACTAAGACATGGTGGAGGTAAGCCTGTACCTTTTATAAGAAATCCAGTGGGAAGTAACTGGTAGTCACATTTTTTTTTCTTTTTAATTCAAGGTGAACTTTATATTGCAATATGATCAAATGTATTTGTTCTAGGTTTCATTATGTTCTCATCTGAGAAGGCTATGTTCAGGCAAAGTTTTGGTTTTTTTCTTTCACTCCACATCCATAGAATATAAATTTCATGACCTTTCTGATAAATTAAATAATGAGAAATACCAACTGTGTTTCCTCCTGAGCTGGATTTCTCCTCAGAGAAGCTACTTTCCAGTCTTTAGACCAAGTTCCAAACCTCTTCTATAAATAGGGTTACTGAAGTCCACTAGTATAATCTGCAGTGTAAACTGGTCTACATCTGGTCTGGATCTGCAGTACCAACCTGTATAAACTTTCCCACATTCATGCAGGGTCCTGCTGCTTGTTAACAGGGTGGTGCAGCAGAAGATTCCTTGGCATTTCTGCCCAGCAATCAAAATTCAGTCAAGCTGCTACCAAGAGAAATAATTTTAGGGAAAAAAAGGCAAGCTGTTACAGACCTGAGTTAGTGAAAAGAAGCCTTGTTCTGACAGAAGGGAGCACAAAGCTTTTGTATTAATGAAAATAGTCTGAAGTTGACACCAGGCGATATTTTAAAATTGAAATTTAAAATCCTTGTTTCTGTAGGTTGGGGACATGAGCTCTAAAGCAATGAAACAGCTACACTTGACAGTTCATCACTGATCAGTGCTGATATGTCAAGCCAAGTAAAATCCTTTGTGGGAGCAAGTCAATAATCAGCAAATTAGGTACATGATTAACCTGAGACAACAAGATGCAGTTCCTGTGTGAGAGCCCTGCTGAGATTTAACCTTCTCAGTATTACTGTTTAGCAAATATTCCAAATGTCTGGTTTAGTCAGTCAAGCTGATGTAGCTGTAAACTTGTCTGGAAGCAGCCTCATGTGCCATGTGCACAGGGAGTGGGGCTCTAGAGGAGCAGTGAAAATGCAGTTTTGAGTGGCAGGCAGGCTGCAAATAGGAATGCAGTGCTTTTGAGCAAAATCCTCCCAGCCTGTGTAGTACTGTGTGGAAATACCAGAATGCACGTTGCAGGCTTGAATGATCATTAGGACTTTAGTAGAAGAGAGTCATATTAATAGAATTGATAACGTATAGAAAATGAACAGTGAATGCCAAATAATGCACGAAGTGACTCTGCAGAGATTACAGAAATTATGAGGTTGCTGCATGTTGGTAGAACGTTCCAAATGATGCATGAAATAAAGTAACCTTACAGGAACATCACTGGAATGTCTGGAGAAGGCAGTGCATGGAGCTGTGCTGTTTTCATGTCCAGCAGTGTGTTACGCTTACAAATTTTTCACGTCAAAACGAAAACTGTTTTCATTCAGAAGAGAAAATGGCTTTATTTGAAACAACTTGAAGAGCTGGGGAGCTTCGGTGTTACCTTGGGTTTTAGCCAGTGCTCAAACACATTCAGGTGCTCTGACCACCTCCTGTCTGTGAGTGCTGTGCTGCGCTGCCCTGGTCAGCTCGTGTCACATCCAAACGTGGAAACAAACTGCTTGGCTGTCATGGAGGGTATCAGATGTTTCATGGCTGTATTTTAATTAATAATTACCAACTGGATTTTATGAAGAACTAATTTTAAAGCACTTTGCAAACAAGTTTCCCTGACATATGTTTTCTTGGCTGCTTGGATCCTGCAGGGCTTTGGCATAAAGGCAGATAAGAGCCACAAAGCCAAATGTGCTCTCCCCCTCCATTTGGATATGCACCCATTATTAAGACAAGAGCTCTGAGAAATCCTTCTCTTCCATTCCTGATTTCAAATAGGCATGAAAATAGTTTCAAATCTAAGAAAGGCCCTGAAGGTTGTGCAGGCTCTCTGCGTTTTCAGCCTTGACCCCTGTGAGCTCTCTCTGCATTGCAGTGTTCACAAGTTCACTGTGTCTGTGAAACTGGGCTCAGTGGATCTGTGCTGGATGGATGGCCCTGTGCAGTGCAGTCACAACTGCATATGTAAAGTTCCAAAACTGTTTTGCTGACTCCCCGTGGTTACTGGAAAAAGAAAGTTCTTATTAGCCTATGAATAAAATGCACTGAAAGCACTGAATGGAGAAATTATAAAAACAAATTGCCCAGAAAGAACCTAGTATGAGATTTTAGGTTTGTAAATAAAAGTAAGCAGTAGGGTTTCGATATGCTGGGTAGTAAAAATAAACAAACTCACCGAGAGTGTGAATTTGGAATTTGTTTAGCGAGGTAGGTTGGCAAGTCACTTGCTTATATGGAGCTTTAATCATAGTAAGTACTCCCTGCTGCAAAATTGAACTCTGATGATGTAGTCATTTGGGATTTCTGCTGCATGTTGTTCCTGAGCAGTTTTTGCCATTTTTGTGTGACTTTCAGCATGAAACCATGAAATATAAAGGATCATTAAAAAAAAGGGAAAAAAAGTCAAAAGTCATTGAAACATCCAAATTACTTCAGAGATTTGGGTTGGTTTGACACATGCATTCCCTAATTCGTGTGATTTAGCAGTCTCTTCCCTAGCAGTTGTGTTGTGTGTGTTAGATTAAGAATTCCACAGTTGCTTCTTAATGATCATGAAACTACTTGCCTTCTTTTCCTAGATGGGTCTTCTAATCTATTCATATATGCCAATAAGTAGCTTTAAAGCAAGACTGATATCTTCAGCACAACATTATATAAAAGTAATTAATCTCTCAAGTGTGGTAAATCAGAAAATCAACAGGGCCAGGAGAAGCAAAATGATGATTCAGCCAACCATGTGAAGAAATCTGATGGGGTTATGAATTCACAGTGCCATCTCAGTGACTCTTCAGTCAGGGATTTTCAGTTTTGGGGTACAGATACCTAGTCCTTGCTGACACATTAAGATTAGTACACCCAGGGAACCACCAGCGGATCATTATCTTTTTTTTTCCCCCCTCTCAGTCCTGAGGAATCCAAAGAGGGATAAAAATGTATGGTTATATTCTGTATCAGTTTGCACCGGTACTTCACCATTCATAGAGTTATTCAGGTTTAGTCATTTTTTTGCCTGAGCATTAAATTATTTTTCATAGTTTGATCAAAGAGGGGCAAGGCCAGCCTTAACTGTACCAAAGTTAAAATCCTAGCCTTACAGGGAGTCGTGCCAAGGGATCTGCTCTCACTGGGTCACACCCTGTCATCGTGAAAAGAGATTGTGCAGCTCAAACTACTTCAAGCAGCTTCAGGCTGAACACTCTTCCCCTTCGATCTGGCCAACTGCTGAGCCTTCTCCACTCCATGAGGTGGAATCAGCATCAAACAGAGGGGAGGCAGAGGAACCTGCCAGCACAAGCAGGGACGAACAGCGTGTTGCCAGTGAGAAATGTCAGCTTTTATTGCTGCTTCCTTAGTTGACCCTTTGTGAACGATTCTTCTGAAGAGCACAATTTCTTTTCCCCAAGATGTTGCCCGAGTAATAACATTTCCCAAGGAGGTGATGAGTCTGTCCTTAACCTCTGGCTGTTAGACAGTGGGTTTTAGCAGTGTTTCCAAATGTCATTGATTTAAGAGATAGAGATATGTGTGTTTGATACCTCAGATCCTCTGAAAATTACTGACGTGCCAGAATTCTCTAAATCTCTGGTGTGCTTTGGCTTAAATGTACTAATTTGCCTGATTTACCTTCCCCTGTAAAAATGCCATGTGAGAAAAGGCTCAAGTGGATGGCAATCTGATATTAACAGTATGGTTACACTTTTTATTCCACTTCTCTTGCACTGTCCCATGTTTAAAGGCATAGGAAAGAGTGGATAATGTGATGATAACTTTTTGCTTTAGTAGATTTGGGCTCAGATTCCTCCTCCCTGCCATGGATTTCCTTCGTGGCTACATATTGGTGTCAGATCCACATGTTTACTAGGAAGCCAATAGAACTTCCATATATTTCCCATTGTTATAAGGCCAAGTGTATTGCTGGTATATAACTTAAAAATTTTCAGCTAGCAAGGTGAGCTTTTATATCCCAGTTTTAGACAGATGTGAGACATGGCACTAAAGTGTTAAATCCATTCAGTCTCTTCCACTAGAAGGGAGAATCTTCATTATTTTATTGCATATTGTATATTATTTGCTAGGACTCGCTGTTAATGAGTGGAGTGCTGTGTACAAGACATCCCTCTGTGGATGTTTATTCTGTTTAGGATGCAAAATTACAGTTTTCTGTTTAAACTGAAAGCAAGGGAAGGTTGATGTTTTCTCGTAGCTGTTGCAAGCACAGCCTGCATGTGTTAGAGATAACGGAGGGAAATGTAATGAAGCTACTGGCAAGCAAGCACATGCTATTACTGTATTTTATTGAACACATACATCTTTCTTTAGACATGTCTATCTATCTCTATCTACTCCTACACAGATAAATGTGTCTAAAACAAGATGTGTTTTCATAGGGGACTTGTTATACAACTATCAAAAGATTAGATATATTGTTTTTGTTGTTTCTTAAGGGCTTCCCTTAGATAGGGACTATGAGAGCCACTCAGTTGAGCATTAGCATCAGCTTGAGAGCTCCAGAATCACAGACAATAAAGACAGAAAAAAAGCCTATTAGGAAAGCTAGTCCAGCTGCTTTGTTATGCAGAGTTATTCCCTGTTGTAGACTAACCAATATTTCTTCCAGTCCTGTTTAATTGTGGCATCTCCATTGGGAGGCTATTTACTGAGCTTAATAGATGGGAAACTTATCTGACATTCATCTTAAATTTCTTTCTTTCTTTTTTTAGTTCCATGCCATTAATGGTGCCATCCCTCTTATACTCTAAATAATCACTTGCTCTGTTTGATCCCTTTTCCAAAGATTAATGCAGTGTTCTACCATACTTGGAAACCATCCAACCAGAAATTCTCAGTTTTCCTTAATATAAGTTCAATTCCTTCAGCCACTTGATTTGTGTTATTCCTTTCCATGCTCCCTCTGGTTATTGTGCCATACTTGCCCCTGATTGTTCCACAAACAACCTCAGGTAAGCAACTTTTACTCTGTGATGTAAAACTTGAGCAGTGTATTTTTATCAGGTGCTGAGTTACCCAAACTTAGACACACATTTCCTGTTTGTGCTATTCCTGTTCCACATTCCGGGGGCTTCCGTTCAGTGCTGTGTCTGGAGCTACATCTCAGATGTCTGCTCCTGTTGCAGCAAGAATTTGTTGTAGGTGATTGCTTAGAAAAGGGTGTGTGTGTCTCCAGGGCTGAACATTTTCAGCTTTGAAAGCTGGAACCTAAAAGTAACGGGTCAAATCATAGATTTCAAATTTTTTCTCAAAAGCCATCCTGTTAAGCAGTACCATTTATACATTTTTTGGTCACCTCTACAGAAGAAAGCTGCATAATTCACAGAATGTGTGTTCCATGGTCAGCTGGTAAATGTTAGTTTCACATTGACCTGTCTTTCAGAAATACCATTTTATAACAAGGTAGAGGAGACTTTGAGCTGAAATATCATTGTGCATTCAGCTCTGTTTGTTTGGGGGTTTGTTTGTTTGTGGTGTTTTGTTCTTTTTTTTCCCCCTTTTTTTTCCCCTGCAGTATGATTTCATGGAACGCTTGGATGGCAAAGAGAAGTGGAGTGTGGTGGAGTCCCCCCGGGAACGTCGGAGCATCCAGACCCTTGTGCAGAACGAGGCCGTGTTTGTCCAGTACCTGGATGTGGGTTTGTGGCACCTGGCATTTTACAACGATGGCAAGGACAAGGAAGTGGTTTCTTTCAGTACAGTCATTTTGGGTAGGTGTTTCCACCAGCTGAGCGTTTTTCCTTTCTCTTTGCACTTTCCCTCACTTAAAGTTGTAATACTTTCTTGCAATCTTCTGTTTGTTGTTTGTCCTTATGTTATGTTGTGCTTTTTTTTCCCCTCAACACTACTCTTGACAAAGAGCAAATTTTTAATTGCTGATTTCCCTCTTAAGATTTTAGCATTTCCATACATCTTGAGTCTAGTTTTGGAACACAAGGCTCAGATAAGTTCAGTCTGGTTTGAAGCATTCCCCAGTTAATATTCCTCTCCCTTATCTGTCATTTTTATACCTCTTATTTGCTTCTCTGAAGAAGCTTCTTTACACCCTGGTGGAATAGGATCCAACAGGAGAGCTGTTTAATCTTAGTAGAAAGACAGCTCAAGAAAACGATACCTGCAAATGAGGTTATTGTTTGCAGCCACCCTAGAGATTAATTGAGTCAGTTAATTAGCTGTATTGCTGTCTTACAGCTTACCACTCACCTAACAGTGAGTCATCTCCTCAACATGGTGGAATCAAGAGCCAAACATCTTGCCTGCAGTTTTGTTAGAAGAATAGGGTTACATTTATTTGAAAATCAAAGTGAGTCTAAATTCTCCAGGCTTTATTAGATTTGTTGAACTTTGAAGCACTTAATGAACTTTGCTGACTGTCTTGTCACAGAGGCATAACAATTTCTGAGATAGTCAGTCTTATATTCTGCCCTGGCTGGTTAAGTGTTAAATGGCACTGTATTGTATAAATTCCTGTTAGTTCAGGGAAAGAGAAGCCGCAAAAAGTACAAGTCAGTTTTTAAACTTTAAACTGAATAGTCAGAGATATTTTCCAACCTTGCCTGATTAATAATATGAAGTTAATTTTTTTCCCTTTTACACTAGTATAAAATTCAGTTTGTTGACTTAAGTCCCAAGAAGGGTGTAGGTGGATAGTAAATGCTGTCATTAAGTATGAACATAATTATTTCTGTTAACCTCAGTTAAGATGAAGAAATTATTGTTTTTTCATAGCTTATATGTGGCTTTGTAAGAGTTAAGGTGCTATACATGTTGATATATATATAGAGAGAGATTTGCATATTTGCCCATAGAAGGCTTTTTCTGCTTCTCCAAAACCAACATCTGTGCTTGTATCTTGTTATGCCCCTGTTATGATAACCTTAGGATATCATAAGCTGCCCTTAAAAGAGTTGTCTGGTCTAGGCTACAGCTTTCAAGACCATCAAAGGTCTAACAGTCAGGTAGACTACTTGTAAGTGCAATGATAGTAATTGGAATGAAATCCAGAGAAAAGTATAGTGTTTTATCTGGTTCAGAGGTGGTTCTACACACACCCACATCAGACACTTCATAATCAAAGGATCTGAGACAGCTGAATGTCTCTCTGGTGTGGAAGAGAAGAAAAAATAACAGAAATTGTGTTAACTCCCAGACAATACTAAATTTACCATGATTTTGAATACATAGAAGAATGCTTTCGTGTGCCATGAAGCAAAATAACGAATAAATCTATAAACAAGCTCCTTCATGAGACAAATTGATATCTTTGAGCATTACATTTCAGTTTTTCTCTTCATTGTTTACATGAATCATTTCAGGAGGCCAAGCTGATGACATCTCTTTGAGAATTTGCTTTAGACATTTTGTATTTGGTGTCCTGCAACTGTGAAATTAGATTTAAAGTTGTACTTGAGTCCTTTTGTTCTTTGAAGTTTAATTTGACAAAAAATACTCTGTATGTTTCCGCTGGTTCCAAATCCAAATTTTATTTTCTGTCTTGTACAGATGCTCTTGGTTTGGTGTCTGGGACTGACAGAGCCATTTAGTTTGAAGCCACAACAACAGGGAGTAATAGTGAAGTGTAACAACTGCCCAATTAGATTTTTGCTCCAATAATTCAGTGTTGAAAATATGTTCCACTGAAATCCAACAGCTTTCAAATTAAAATGATTTTAAGAATTCATTTCAAAATTGGAATTTTATTTCCAGGTTGTTATTATGCAAAGTAGTGTATGTATTATCCAAATAATAGCAGAAATCATGGAAAATTAGTGTGTTGGTACAGCTGAAATGTTACCAGGCTGATGTACCTATTCTCCTCATATTATTGAAGTCATCACTTCAGTCAGTCACTCTAATGTTAAACTTTGTCCTCAGATTTTACAGAATTCTCCTTCATCCTCTTGCAGAGCTACTTGCACCTTTTTAATTCATTTTTTTTGTTAGGATCAAGTGTATTTGCCAGAAGAAAAGAGCTCCTTTCTGTCACGTTCAGCAGATATTTTTGTCAGTTTAATTAATGAGCCTTTAAATGTCTGTAGAGGCAAAGAATATACAGTCCTTGGGACAATCAGTGTCCCATGGCAGAGTGGTTGTGCAGGAACAGTGTCTCATTGCAGGAGGGAGAGTGTTGATTTTCCTGGTGAAATGTTATGTTTGCTGCATAATATAAATTTCAACATAGCTCTGAAGGTCTTAAGAGGTCCCACCAATCTGTTGGAACAGAGGGCTTGAGCACTGTCAGAAGACTTTGAGTTCTGATGGTGCCCAGAGACTGAACGTGACACTTTAGTGTATCTCTAGATCTCAACACCTATTCATGCTGCCACAAAATTTGGTACATTCTGCTTCACCCAAACCTTGTGGTGTTCATATTATTAGGGGTTGTTCCTCTAAGCATTGAAGACAAAATAAACTGAAGAAAAATTAAGCAAAAAAGAAAATGAGTAGGCTGATTGCCTGTGTTTCTTGTGTTTCAGATTCAGTGCAAGACTGCCCACGTCATTGCCACGGGAATGGCGAGTGTGTGTCAGGTGTCTGCCACTGTTTTCCAGGATTTCATGGAGCAGACTGTGCTAAAGGTATCATTTTCCCTGTATTTACAAATAACCACAGTGTGTGTTTGTGATGTAAGGATCTGCAGTGCCCGCTTGCTAGCATGGGTCCAAGCTAGATTCAAATAGATCAATATGCTTTTTTTTCCTTAGATCTCAAGTTCAATAGGATCAAGAGGAAGTGTTTCTACATTACCTATGAACTTGCATTGCTGCAGCTTTTTTGTGGCAGAGGTAGCGGGCAGAAATTGCAGAAAATAAATTTATTTTCTGTAAAAGTGGATGAATTATCAATACTTTCTGATAATCATTAACTAATCTGCAACAAAAGACTGATTCTCTTCATTGACAGCATGTAGTATATATTCTGGCTTGCCTAAGCCTTACTTCTAGCACAAAGCATCTTTCTTGTATATACAGTTACTTTGACCAAAGGAACTTTGCCTCTTGTAGGAAAATAAGTAGGCCTTGATAAAATCTTAAAATAAACCTTTTCTTAAATGTGAGTTGTAAATTTTAACAACTAAAACTGGGAAATACGTTACTGTCAAGGATTAAGCAGAAATCTAAATGACATCTGTGGATTGGCACAATGTGTTTAAGTTTTTCTGAGTTTGGGATAGCTGTCATAGGGAAAAGATTCATAAAGGAGGAGCTCTTTAGTTATACAGCTAGTATCAGATATTTTGTCTAAATTCAATGGCTTGTTTGTATTCCCTGATGTTCCTGAGGACACTCATAACATTTTACAGTTTGCTTCCTTCTTAGTTTGTGTGAGATTTAGGCACACTATCAATGTTGTGCTCACAGTTGTTTTCCACGGGGATAGGGTTGTTAGAGTTTGAAGAGGGAATGCCTGGGGTTTGAAAGCTTTCTTAAATAACTTGAAGGGCCTTAGAAATTTGCTCATTTCTTCTTAGACCCCTGATCCAGTCCTGAGGACAGTTATTTGTGCCCCACCCCTCTCCCTGCTGTAACATCCAGCATACTCATGCCTGTCTGTGAAATACTCCTTGAGTAGCTGTTGTAGTTGTACTGGAGGGAGTAATTTCCATTAAGTGTCTCCATATTTGGCTCTTAAAGGTGCCCCAGCACAAAAAAAAAAATTTAAAATAACAAAATAGAGACCCCAAGGGCCTTGGAGAGCTAATGCTGTTATTTCAGTGCTCGCCCTGCTCATTTTAAAGAATGCTTCAAATGCAGCGTGCATGTTGTTTGATTACCTGAGAAATTAAGACAGCTGGCAAGTAGAGAGAGGAGATATCTGTATCCCACAAAGTAAATGGTGTGATAATGTGTGCTATAAATACAGATTGACAGCTGTATGCATTTCTGTGGTGTTAACCTGTGAAAGTGTGCATGCAGTGACTGTGTGCTTCACTGCCACCCTTCACACATACATGGCCATTATATCAACTCATTTGCATTTTGAGTTGTGGAGCAATCCTGCATTGTGTACTCAACCTCTGTGTAACACTGTATGCTGTGTTAATGCTAGAAAATACTTTGTTCAGGCTGTGACAGATAAAATAGCTTTTTTTTCTAGGGCGTCAAACTGTATCTGTATCTGTCAGGCTTCTCCTACCCCTCAGTGCATTCCCTCTACTTCCTGCTTTGTCCTTTCTGTGTTGTCTCTTTCCCCTCAAAAGCAGGAATGGTTTCTTGGAAGCTTCTTTCAACTATTCCACTGTTTTCTTGTCAGACATGGTGGTATTTCTAAAGAACAAAGAACCTTGGAAAGCTACCTAAAATGACAACACGGGCGTGTTGACAGCACTCGTGTTTCTGTGCAGGCATAGAACTGCACAACATCACCCTGTGAGCCCTGCCCAGAGCTGTGGCTGAGTTGGTTGGGTGTAAGGGCTCTGTGCCTCACCCATTTCACAGGCATTTCCATGCCTGTTCGCATGGCCACAGATTTTTCTGCTCGCTTGACTGCTCATTATATGTGAGAGCAGCTTGAGAAGGCAGAAATCGAAATTGGGATTGTATGCATGGTAAAACACAGTACAGTGAGATAGAGAATTGCATCTTTTCCAGCATATGCCATGTATGGACACATGTTAAATGTACATTTACAGTAATATTAAATTCATATTTAAGCTGTCACAAGTATGGAAGTATAATGATTTTCTTTCCATTGGATTTTTTTAATTATTATTTCCCTAGCAACACATCTTTCAATGTCTCATTTCTCCCCTGTAGAACAGTTTAAGGCAAGACTCAGATAGAGAAATACGGGAGAAATGTGAACAAGCTCCTCAGATGGCTTTTAGAACTTGGTCCATGCAGCAACACAGCAGTCTGAGAGCTTCACTTTGGGTGAAACCCAAGTTTGATAGGTAGGAAATATGATCCTTTATAGCAGTGACTGCCCTGTTACAGGGCTGATCTTGAGGCCACCAGAGACAGTGAATCATTGGAGGAGTCCCCTGCAAACTATTTGCAGGCAGTGCACAGGTGCTACTCCATCCAGGTTGTTCTAAAAGATGAAAATGAGGGAAAGCTGTGGGAGACAGCACAGACATGACTGAAGATCCATTAGCTCCAGGAAAATACCATGAAAATTACTGGAAAGAGATGAACTTTTGGCTCAACCCCACAGGCTGTAGTACTTTCATACCCTGATTGAAGTGGTACAAACTTCCTCCTCCTAAACACTCCTGCCAAATACTGGGGAGAGGGGGTTATTTCTCACCCTTACCTGTGGAAATAGCTTATTCTCAAGTATCCAATATCAACAGATTTACTCCATCCTTGCTGGGGCAGGATTCCCTTTGCAATCATTTGGAGTCTCACCTAATTAAGGTTAAAGAATTTCATCTAACATACAGAAAAGGTAATGGTACATTTTGATCTCATGTGGATAAGCCATGGCATACAAAAAAAAAGAAAATCTGCTGATCAGAGGATAATTCAATGTGTGGAGATGAGTCCTGACAAAGCAAATGTGTACAGTTAAAGCCAGTGGAAGATTTGCTGTGAATTGACCTGCACTGTGAGTAACCTCCTGTCCACAATTATCTGTAGGAGTTAGTGATGAAAACTGATGCTATGGCCAAGGATCAATTAAAGAATCAGACATGCAGCTATGATCATCTTATTTTGGTGTGTTGTCACCTTTTTATATTCATCTCTATTTTTCTGTAACCTCTATGACATAACCACTGAGTTATATCAAGATGTCCTTCTTCCTTAGTGTTCCTGCTGTTGATGTCTGCTCATAGTTTGGTTTTTCAAGTTCCGTGGTAAATCTGCCAGCAGGCATCCTGCATTCACCATTTGTAGAGTTCAGTGACACAGTGAGTTGAGTTCCTAGAAGTGACTCAGAGTTGGCTACAATTTCACTTCACCTCAGAAGATTTGAAGGGCATGCAACTCTTCCACTCCTTTAACAAAGCTACTTCCAAAGACACTGTCATGTACTGTTTTGCAACTGAGCACAGAGCCTCCTTTAATTTTGCATTTTGAAATGCTAGGATTTGCATCATAAGCATCTTTTGCTAATCTGGAAAGGTGAACAATGTGCCATCACACGGGATTTGTACATTGGCATGATGAGCACAGCCTGCTAAGAGATGGTGTCCGATTAGTAAAAGAAGGACAAAAATGGACTCAAGTAGCTTATGTCAACTGCCATGAAGTTGCCATTTAGCAGATACTTCTAGCTGATTATGCAATGTAATAAGAAACATGTTTAATATTTTAATCTAAATGGATTGAAGGCTTTAGGATTTTTTTAAAACCGAAAATTTGTACGATGTTTGATCGGTTGACTTTTTAATCTGATTTTTAAGAACTCTAATTAATCAGATTTATGTTATTCGCGGTTTCTTTTCCTGTTCTCCTTGTGTGGGTTTTTCATTATTTTATTTTCATTCTGTTTGTTTTTGGCTTACTGGCAAAGGACGGCGCCACTTTAATAAGTATAAAAAGAAGGGTAGGTTTTTTTAAATTTCTTTTCATTTCTTTTGCAACATCTATTTAGTTTGAAATAGTTACTAAGCTGTAAAGTGTAGTCTCTCTTTTTAAATTGACTCTAATGGATTTGCTGTTTGCACCACAATAAGAGTTCCTACCACTGCCATTTTCTTTGTTGTGTGTGTGCTATTAATCTATGTATAAAAATGTAAAAAGCTGACAATTATTAGGTAAGTAAGGTATAATTGCTGGAAGAAGCAACTCATGCTTTTTTTCAGTTGTTATTCTGATTTCAGTTGTTTGAGACTCTTCCTACTCTGAGGTTTTTTGGAGGCTTATTGCTTGGACAATAGTGCATAAAGTAATGTTTTTCCATCAATTGAATATGCTGCTTGAAACTGTTCTCTTTGTGCCATGTCCAGAATGCTCCCAGTGGCATAAGATGTTCTGGGAGTGATTGCAATGGAGAAAACATGAATTTTGGGGTGCATCCTGCTGAATAATTCAGTATTTGGTTCATTGCTGTGTAGAGCACGTGGCCCACACATATAAATGGTATCAGGCATAGGCTGGTAATGTATTAGGAGCTTGTATTTCCTCTCTATGTCAGTAAGGAAAGCAGTGTTTGTCTTCAAAACTTGGCTTGAAATTTTAGGAACTAAAAATGGCTCAAGCAAACAGAGACCCCCTGGGCTTTGAAAGTTGAATACTGAATAGCCTGTTTCCTTTGCCTGTCCTGCACAGAGGAGATGGGACCTGAGGTGAGGCAGCACTTTGGGTCCTCAGTGGCACAGACAAATAGAATGTGTGTCTGGTACTGTTCAAGTCACTGCAGTAACAGGTTGTAGATCAGACAAGTGAAGTTATTCAGATTAAATATGCAGACACCCACACCAGGTTGGTTTGCAGAGCAAAGAGCTGGAGAGGGACAATAGAATAGGAAAGATGCTGGGTTTGTGGTATTATGAGGAGATTTTCATGAGCAATAGTATTTGTTAATCTATTATGGGTAGTACTTTACATGCAAAACAAATAAATAAAAGCAGTGCCTGACTCCAGGAACTAACCAGATCTATACAAGTTGAAAGGGAATTAATGTGGAGATATAAGGAAAAACAGTTATGCAGTGTTAAAAACACACCAGCAGTGTGACTGCTGCAAAATAGAGTTTTAAGAGGGATAATGGGGCAAAAACATAACATCTGGTGGATAATGGAGGGCAAATGGGGAGACTGACCGTAGGAAACAGTTGAAAGAAGGAAGTTTTAAAGTTTGACTCTTAAAAGCATCCTAAATCCTAGAAAGGCTGAAGTCAGAATTTGAGCAGTGAACAGTGTGGGGTGAAGGGAGTCTGTGAATGGAGTTAGAGCATGAAGCTGGTGTTCTGTGTGATAGGAGGAAAAGACCTAAAACAGGACCAGGAAAGAAAAGTGACACAATTGAAGGGTAGATTAACAAATTAACAACATGATTTTTGCAGCACTGTTGCATATAAACATGACTGAATGAGACTGAATTTATCAACATGTTGAAAAAGGTGTTTATTTAATGTTTATTTTATTTGCTGAAAGCCAGGGCAGAATTCTGACCGAGAGATGCAATGCATAAAAAAATCTGTAAGAATTTGTCAAAACCTGAGGGGAGAAAACAAGTAAAAAATAATATCCAGATTATGAACCTTAATAATAGGTGGAGTGATGGTATTATCCACTGGGACAGAGCAAGAATGCAGGCTAGGGCTGAGGGTTTAGAGAGAAAAGATAAATTAAAGAAGAAATAACTTCATTGGTAAGCATTTTACATGTTCATAATCATAGCATGTCTCATCACTTACATCATACTCTTGGGGGGAAAAAAAGAAAGTATGCTTTTCTTTGGAAATACTGCATTCCTGATTTGTCACCCACACATATCTCACATCCTTTCTTGCAGTTGACAAAATTCAGTGTGTTCAGCTTCTCTCTTTGTATCTGTTTCTGGGTGGGTTTGTTTTTGGGTTATGTGTGTTTATGTGTGTGTGTGTGCCAACTTCTGTGCGTGCTGCAGCAGCAGCACAGCCCTGGCTTGTCACTCAAATCCTCTCTCACAGTGGGTGGAAGCATCATTTAGATACTTGAACAGACAAGGCTGTCTTTGGCAACGTTCCTCTCCAGCAGTTCCCACCTCTCCGACTCAGTTCCTTAAAAAGCCTTTGTTATGAACTTTCTTCCCGTTTTCCCAGTCTCATATTTTATTAGCAGACTTATTTCATTTCTGGCAAAGTGATCATGTCCTCAGTTGCCTTGCAGTGAGTTTTATGTACAGGACAGTGATTGCCCTCGTTTTTCTTAGTTTTGCAGAACTGAAGTAGTCTGTAAAAAGGGGTTTGTGCCATTAACTCTGCCTAAAATAATTACAGAATAAATAAACGGACATGAAAGCTATTTTGACAATGACTGACAGGCATTGCTGTCTATCAGCTGCTACTTGCCTGCATGAAATGAGACAGTAGGTTTGATCCAGTGTCAGGTAGACAAGTAGAGCCAACGCAAAATCCATCACTCCAGCTTGTTCTAATTGGCAATTTAAACAGGAGCCAAGAACTGATGGGGTCACAGGCTGAATTCTTTCTGATTGTTAGTGGTCATGGCTCCAAAAGGGGCTCAAGGCACACAATCAGTAGCGCCAAGGAATAGAATACAGGAGCCCTCATGTCTAGTCTGCAGCTTTCCTCATCAATCCTCATGAATTCTGTGGGAGATTAGAAGTAAGAACAGGGGACTGGAGAGCCTGGACTCCAGAATTCTACAACAGATACCTTGTTAAATTTCTGTTACAAGGCAAGTCATTTAGCATCCTAACATTTCATTGCTGCTTAAAAATATGTTCCTGTCCCTGCAGTACATGGGAGATTAAAGGAGAGGATTAGCAGTGCTGTTAGTGACAGGATGGTGACAGAAGAGTACTCAGATCACTCCCCAGCCTGCACTGGGCTGGAGTTCGTGCTTCATATCCTTTACATTCTTTGTAAGAGAATATTTGCAAAGTTGAAATAGGAGCCAGGAGCTGTTTTTAGCTTTGGGACTATTTGAGAAGGCAGGCTTTAAAAATATAGCTTTCAGCATGCAAAATATTAGCTTCTCATTGTTCTTAAAGTTTGTATGGCTTCTGTTGATTCCAGCTTTGAGCTTAGGTTATAAAGAATTTATCTACAAAAGAGCTAGTCCTGAATCAGTTCAAGTGGGGATGCTCCTGTTGTTTAGAGGCATGCCCTTCCTTCTTTTTGTTATAATTGTGCCTCTACAGGGCAGCAAAAATGCTTTAATTTTTTTAAAGATATTTACTTAATGTTGTTAAATATACCTGATACTTGCATCTAGTGTAGCAACTTAATTAGCACTTGTTTTCTGTATTAAAATGCCGAACTCATGCATGTGGATTGCAGTGCCCTTTCCTCTGTTTCTAAATTCAAGTTGCAGCCTATGAACTTGAAATTATGTCCCAAAGAGCTTGTAGTATAGTGGTGCAGCTAAGAAGGCAGACTTATTCTGTAGGACAAGATGCCACTGATGGACAAAATATGACAGGTAAAAAAGGGACATTTAAGGAATCTCTGATTTCAGTGAACACTCAGGCATCTTTATCTTTCACTACCCAACATGTAGAAATTTAGAGACCAAAGACAGAGCCATGGGCAGTCCTGTAGCTGAACTGGAACCAAATTTTACTGGCTTAATATGATAAGAAAGTTTACTTATGTCCAAGATGGAAAACACATGGAAACACAGTAAAATCTTATTAATGGATTTTTCTTCAACAGTATTATGTAATATTTTCATACTTATTGAAAACTGGGTACATTCATTTGATCTCTCACAGCTGCTTTTGAAGGCTGCTGTATTATCAGTTACTTCACTTGTTTTATCTTTCTTCTCTTCTTATATATGTGCAGCACAAACACATCTATTTGCACAAATATTTTCTGTTTCAATGGTGTTCCATTAAGTTTGAATATTTCAAAAGGTTCCCAGTGCAGCAAGGAAGTGGACATGCATACAAATACATGCAGGACACAGGCCCTTGTGCAGCTTAGTTCTGGCAAGCCAAAAATCTTATTTCCTTTCAGATACTTCCATTGGTGGCCAAGAATCTCTCTACTCTGACTATACTCTGCTGAGCTGAATTGTGCTCGCTGTGCTGTGTGCTTTGTAATTTGTTTTTGTGTTTAATTGGTTAGCTTATTTAATTGTGTTGCAATCTACATTTTGTTTTCAGGTTGCTTTGTCTCCCTGGACTTGTACTGGTGTTTGTTATTTCATTAAGTTCTAAGAGTTTGCCTTTACAGTTGTGTTGGGATCATCCTGGAGTCCTTGTGTTGATGGTAAATGTCATTGAAGCAGCTATGATTAAGTAGTATTGTAAATCATGTCATAGAAATGCAGCTGGTTTAAAAGATCCTTAGACATTTGCCATCCCTGAAAAACAGAAACAGCCCTGAATCATAGCTTCATATTTCAGCATGCATGACTTTTTTCATACCTACATTATGTCTAGGTTTGAACCTGTAATTTAGATATTTGTCTATATTTAGCCCCTGTTTGGGTGAGACTAAATTCAGTGAGCTGTCATCTCCCTTCACTTTCTCAAACAAACAAAAAAAAAATCTCTAACTCAAACGTAGAAAAATGTTTAAATATCTGCAGCTGATGTGGAACTGTGAAATTCAACATGTTATGATTTAAATCTTTTCTGGTAAATTTAATAAGGCAAATAGTAGTAACTAAAATGAGACCAAACCAGTTAGGTTTTAAATATCCTAAACTGCAGCCTGTGGGTGTAATCCTGCATCTACTGCACTGATGTTTAGCCAGGGCTGAACCATTACCAGAGAAGCAATAGTTTTTACAGCATTCACTGGGAAAGGTGTAAAATTTTACCAAAAATATTGGAAGAAATATCTCACTTTTTTTGCTCCTTCTTCTAGAAGCACCAGTGACTTCATGCTGTTAGTGCTTCTCTGCTATGAATCCTCACATGTGTGTTTGGAAGGATAATTCTGGTATTTGCTGTTTGTCCTTACTGCTGCTTTTTGTGAGCTTGGAGCATCATCTCTGATTTCTCGCTGGTTCTTTCCACTGAGACAGCGACTGAAACCTCTGAAATAGTTTAGTTTTCCCTTCCTCCTCAGTTTTTCTCGTGATGAAGTTATCAAGATACAAATGAAGATCTACATGCTTGTCTGTGACAGTAGCTGATTTCAACATCTGTTTGTTTCCATCTGTTGCTAGAAAGTAAAACTTGTTTCTCTGCACGGTCTTGTGTCGACTTCACTGCTTATATTCGAGGCAGGAATTTCACAGCTCTGATTCTGTGTTACTAGTTCACACAGAAAAAGAGTTTGTTTGTTTGTTTGTTTCCTTTCTTTTCAAAGGCATAAAATATGTGGTAAACTGAGCAGTCACATTCTTCTGTGGTAAACCAGGACCAGTGCAGGGAAACTTCTATTTCCTTGAATGCACTGATGCATGTGAAAAAGAGACTGAACTGTGTTGCTCTCTAACGATGTAGAGGAGATGGGGAGGACCCAAACTGGATGGGCTGCAAATCAATCCACCATTTGCAAATCATTTTAGTGTCGTGCACAGAGAACTACAGACTTCCCTTTAACATGGGCAGTGAGAGCTGCAGAGCTGCTGCAGTAGTGGAGGGGGAAACAGGCTGTGACCAAGTGTTGAATCCAGAATGTGCTGACAGGAGAAAGTCCTCCAGACATTTGACTCCTGGCAGAACTTTATCAAGTGTCTAGTGCACTCAAATGTCCTTTTTTTCTCTCTGTCTCCAATGTTTAGTTTGTTTTATGCCACTTAAAAATCATTTTATGTTCAGCTGTGGCTTTACCAGTGAGGCAGCACAGTGGTCTTTTTCTCTCCCCCTGCTGTGCTTCACTGTCTTTAGAGAATTAAGTTCTTTCTTGATGTTTAGTGAGATTGTCTAAGCTCGTCTTCACAAAAGCAGTAATGGGGCTTCAGTCCTTTCAATCCACCATTACAATAGTTCCAATGTATCTGATATTTCCTTAATTTTGATTTTTCCCTGTTCTTACTGACTACATTGTGACTGTTATTGGAAAATATTACAAGGGTCAATTCATCAAGCAAAATTGTCTTGTACCAAGTGACCAACCTCATTTGAAAAATTTGCTGTGGTTCTGGAAATTGGTGCTAGATAGCTTGGGAAGACATGTTGGTAATTCTTACATAGATTTTTGTAGCAGTTGTTAAGCTAAGCAATTATCTAATGGAAATAGGTACTTTGTACAATAGTAGAGAAAGGAACAGTAAGTGTTGTCTTTTTGACAGATAGGCTCACCCTGAAGGCAGGGAGGAAAAATATTTTTGACAAATTTTTACCCAGGCAGAAGTTTGCTGAGTGTTCAGAAGGATGTAAATATTCATTGTGCAATAAATGCTGTTCAGCCACTTCTATTAAAAATCTTGCCATTTTTTTTTTGTAGAACAGCTTAAGTACTTATTGATCGAGAACTTCTTGCCTCCCAAAATGGAGGCATCCCCATATCTCTACAGGTATTTTAAATGAATTGAATTAATCATAGGCTTAAAAGTCTCTAGTGGTCTTCGTTAAGTTTCCTGGGTTTAATTAAAACATCTGTGCGCTTTTAATTTATCGATTCATCCAACTCATATGTCATGTTTTTAACACACCCCAGCATGCTCTGCATCATTTTTAACCCGATTTCCACTTAACTAAAGCAATTAAATTCACCCCGGATTAATTAAAGCATCCATACTTTAGTGCTTAAGTCAGCGTGTGCTGCTTTCCCCAAATCGTTTCTGAATGTCAGAGATTTGACACACCTGATGGGTTTTTTGTCCTTCTGGAAATTCTTCTGTGAGTCTCTTCCTGGCTTGCTAATGTGCAGTTTGGCAGAGCTAGGCAGGAGAGCTTGGGAAGGCTGGGCTTGGGCACCTGAAGCAGGGACAGCAGAACATTGTTGGGAAAGGCTGTACATTCCCTCTTAATACTGACCTGATGCCTGCAAGGGTAGGATCCCACTACTGTTAAATCATTTAAATTAGTTGTGAGTTCTGTAAAGTAAACAGTTTCATGAAGTAACTCCTGAAGCATCTGATGTCGGTGACAGTTTTTTTATAGCTGTTCCTTCTGCTGCTGCTGGGTGGATTTCTACAAGAGGACTCTTGGCTGGAAGAGCACAAGGCCTTAGAGCAGCCTAAATGATGTTGTAGGTCTTCCTAGTTGTTGCTGTTCCTCACAACATTTCAGCCTGACAGAAGTTGGTGACCTCTGAATTCAAACACCGTTCTTCCTGACCATGCAGATGGCATGTTTGTGAGGCACAAAGAGCAGATGAGAGAAAACAGGCTTGAATTCGTTCAATCTCCCATTCCAGGATGATTTTCTTGAGTCTAAGTTTGCTAGGGTTGGGGCAGCTTCTCACCAGGAAAGTAGCATAAAACCAGCATAAACTGGTAAAAACCCATGGAGTGGTCTTAGAAGTTATTTCAGACTTTCATATCCGTAAATGAACTCCACTAAAAGCTAATAGGCATGCAGACAAGTAGTGAAATGTGCAGCCAACTGATTAAAATAGGTTTAAATAGAAAATATGAAGGAAAGTGTTGTCAAACAAAATAATTGCATTTTCAGGCTACAAATAAGAGATTCATGTGTCTCATAATTTTTAGAAATATGGGCAAATACTTGGTGTAAGAAGACATGTAATAGTTAAGGGCAAATACTTGGTGTAAGAAGGGATGGGTAACAAAAAAATAAGGGATGTTTCAGTACTATTTTGTTTATAATAATAATGTAAAGTCTAGAGCCAACATTTGACAGGTTGACAGCAATTAACTTTTTTAATAACTGGGCTGATTTTCTAAAATGCAAATATTTGCATTTCCTTTGGGTTTAAACTCATTTAGATTAAGATTGTTCATATATGAATAGGTATGACTGTATCTTAGGAGAACAGGAACTTGGCTGTAGCTTTTGGAGTGAAACTAAAATTATCCAGGGCTTTGGTAGACAACTGTAGTAGGATTCAGGTCTAACATCAGTAAAACACACTTGATGACTTAGTAGTCTAATTTGTCCATTGAAGAGAAATTAACATTTGTAGTCTAAATGCCACATATGCATCACCAACATAAATACCAAAAAGAGAAAAACAGCAGTACAATGTGGCCCTGCTCATATTCATTAAGTGTTTGGAACCAGGCAGCTGTAGACTACATTTATTTTAGATATTTCCTCTATTTCTCCTCCAGTTTGGAGCTGACATGGAGTGCATTTATAGGCTTCAGATCAGACTGTCAAAAACAGTAATCCATTTTCTTTGTATACTGGCAAAACCTCGCATAATCTCTCAGCAGTAGCAGCTTAATCTCTGCTGGAAGGAAGTCCAAGTGTGAGCTATTACAGAGTCTGAATTAATCATCCCCTAGAGGAACTGCACCCAGAAGAGTCACTGGAAAGGTTCATTGGTGAGAAGTTTGACCTCTTATCTGTCTTCAGTACAATTCCTGGTGGTCACTGAAACAAAGAACAACTTTATTTTTTATTATGCCTTTGTGTTTTTCACTTCTCATGGAACTGGGAATTCATGCAGCTCTGCCCAAAGAGCATTTCAAAACTGCCCAATCAGTTCAGTGATTTTTCCTGACTGAAATTCACTTCCTCCTCCTAAACTGGATCTTCTACAGATAAAAATAATCTTTATTTCTCTTAGGTCTCTACAGTTCAACAAGGGCTGAATATATCTTACATAGGAGTATAAATAGTGTCTCTTCAGTATGTGTTTTGGTTTTTTTTCTGAATGTGTGTGTTTGTATAGAGGTTATATTAATGAAGTAAAGCTCAGACCAAAATTCCATTTCACCCAGGTTTTCAGCTATGATGGTGGCCTGCAGCAGGGAGATGAGGAAGGGTAAAAATTCTACCTGTCTTTGTTGCTTCTCTAGTAAATTCTTTTAGTTCTAGAGCTAGGACTTCCTACAATAGATGATGTCTCTTTGTGTTTAGGAGCCTTTGTAGAGTTTCACTCCATGAATTTGTCTAATTCTGTGATCAATCGTGGGATGTTCTTCCATGAGTTCTGACTTTTCAGATAATCTTGATGGAACAGTCAGCAGTACTTAGAATGTAATGGCACTTTAGATGATGTCCAAGTGCTCTGTTAGTTCAGTCTTAAACTCACATTTGAACACTCAGCCCTAATTTTCCATACTGTTTACATTGTGAACAGGTAGTAAAGCTCATCATTTTTTCAGCACCAGCTTGTGATAAGAAGAAACTGGTTTATGTGCAAAATTAGGGCTTGTAATCCTTATGGATACCATTCTGACCCTTACTCAAACACTACCCCTTGGAGCAGTTTTGTCCATCCAGACCAGTGACTCCCCTCACCAGCCCACCATGGGCATCTCACTACAAAATACTGTGGTTTATGCATTAAAAAAATTTGACATAGGAGGACTCCTAAGCCTGTAGATGACACAAAGGAAGCTAATCTTCTTCTGCCATGTTCAGAAATCTACATTTGTATGTAAAACTGAGCTGCTTGCAAAATAAGAGCAATAGAAGGGCGTTGCTTGTGACCCGGTCCAGGACAGGGAAGCATTGTAGGTGCAAGTTCAAAAACCTTTCAAGTCTCCATATATTTATGCCCAGACACTCAAATATCTTTGAAGAGAAGAATACCAGTTTGTCTATTTTGTGAGGAGGAACTGAAAAAAGTCTGCAGTAGAGAACTGACAGCCTAGATCCCAGGGCTATCTGCACCAGGGTAATGTTTGCTCTACAACAAGAGAAGCCAAGCCAGAACTCTGCCTTCACATCCTGTTTGGAACTTCAAGTAGCAGGGGAAGGCCTCTCAAGCAAGCAGCTGGGTAACTAACCCGAGTTCTGCAACAGCCTCCAAGAGTTTGACTCCTCAGATATCCTTTACTGGTTTCTTGCCATGCTCTGGAAGAACACTCCTGGTGAGTATGTGTGTGTGGATACTGCAAGGGTGGGTGAAAGAAGTGTGTGCTCAGGCTGCAGCTGGGAAACCTGGTGGCTTTTGGTGCCAGACCATTTGGGTATTACCCCTTGCCATCTCCTCTCCTCATCCACGTGGAACAGGCTGTTACCAAATCACCTCTCCTCATGCATCAGGGAATATCAACATTACTCCAAAATAACTCTCCAAAGATAATCTTTAGAGAGAGAACTTTTAGAGGGATGTTTGGCTTGTCTTTCCTGCTTAATTGATGTTCTTAAATGTGTGCAGCCTACAGGGCTCAAGGGTCTGTAGTATCCATTCATCAGGTGACACCCATGTGAAAAACAGTCTGGTTTTGTTCAAATACCAGTAAAGGGCAGAATCACATCCCCAAAACCACATTTAGGGTTAATGCCTGTTGTGCTTATTCAGCCTTCACTAAGGATGTATACCCTTGTGCCTAACTTGCTTGAGTGTGCCATAACTGCTCCTGAAGATCTCTGTATACTTTTTGACAGCGCTGCTGTGAGATATGCAACTTATCTCCCCACAGAAATGGGATGGAACTTGATTGTTCCATTGCATAAACCACCTTCCTTCACATTCCTTCAACAGACTTCAAGCAGTCAGTCCTGTCCTGGAACAAGGGCCATCTACTTCACGTAGGGAAACATAAACAGTCCTAAACAAGAACTCCAGATGATTCTTGAGTAGTTTCCACATTAATTGAAGCTGCCTGGGTGTAAAATTAGAGTGGATTGGTTTGGATCTCATCCTGCAGCAACATGGTCTAGCAAATAGGCGTAGCAAACCTTTTTCTGGCTACCTGCTCCAGTTTTCTGTGGAAAAGCAGCTTGATTCTCTCTCTTTCTCACACAGAACAGCCTATAAACCCATACCAAAAAGATTAAGGAAGAACCATTTACTACAGCAGTGACAAGCCAGCTTCTTATAACCCACACTTGCTTGCATTCTTGCTTACATGTTTTTCTGCAGTCCTAGTGGCATGGCAGTCTTGGAGATGCCAAAATCTGACCCAGATTCTCTGTCGATTTTCTTGCTCTCAAAGTGATATTCCAGTCACATAGTTTGTAGAATAACCCCAGCAGAGGGTTGTAGATTAAACTGCAGCTTTAAGTTGCAAGTGTCTTAATCTTAACTGTATTCACTTCATCCCTAGGGTTAAATGACAGATTCTCTTTTTTGTCCCGAGTCAGTTCTGGTGTCAGTGACATCGTGGCAATGCACATTGCAGTGGCAAACCACTGAAGGCAGATTGCTGTTCAACTCATAGACAAGCTTCACAAGGACTGAATAGATTTATGAACCATAGCAAGACCTCTGACCTGGTAAAAGCATGAAGAGAGGAATGAAAAGCTGTGACATGGCTTTCAGCTTTACTTAAATTCCTGGAGCACCATAGCAGAGTGAGGGAAAACTAAAAATCTACTGTGGGAGCCCTTTAGCTCAAGACCCAGCACTATTTAGTAATCTTTCTTCTCCTGTACCAGTCTCTGGTGTCCCAGAAGTTGAACCCTGCAAATGTAGATCAAAAGTAGGAGCTAAGAACAGCCTTCCCATAGAAAAGTTCCAAATAGCAGATATACATCTCCTTTAGCTGGACTGCAATTGCCCATTGCTTAATGAGACTTAGGGGCAAAGCAAGCAGAGAATTGATCTTACAGCAGATGCCAGGCACAGATTTATAGGTCTAGACCACTCTAGATCTAGGGTGGTCACATCTAAGTGGCTTGGGGTGGGTTGGTTTTTTTTGTTGTTGTTGTTGTTGTTTTGGTTATCTTTTTTTATTTATTTTAGGAATGGAGTTATTTCTGCTCAGTCCCTCTTACAAGGAACTTTGCTGTTTAAATAGAGTTATTATTGTCTTTATTTGAGTTTTCACTCCACTCCACAGGAGAGGTTTGCAGAACAGAAGTCCTTTCAGGTGGTGAGTGACATATTGACCTGTAAAACAACAACACAAAAAAAGCTATTCCTCACCTTATATTCAGCTTGTGAGTTGACTCTAACTTTTTGTCTTTATAACTACTTGAACAGATGAGGTTTGTCCAAAGAAACTGTCTACTGCCCACGGATTCATTTAGCTTTCCTGGGACATTTTCTTTCTATTCAGCTTTATCACAGCATGGGGAGGAGTTTGATGGGCAAAAGCAACTGTGTCCCAGTGCAGTTGGAGAATCCACACTGAGCAACCATCAATAACGGCAGCTCTGAGTCTCTGCAGTGGCTTGGAACCATTGCAGAGAATAACAATCTTCCTTCCTTCTGCAGGGGACTTGAACAGAGGGACTGCAGGGTTAACCACCACATTGCCTTGTGCTAGAGAGGGAGATTTTTGTGTTAAAATGAGGCCCAAATAAAGGGCCAGGGTCTCTACAATCTGTCAGGGTGTGCAAGATGACACCAAGGAAGTAGCCACTCATGATTACTGCAGGTCTTCAGGACAGGCTGCCTTTTCAGGCAAATAAAGAGAGCAGGAAGTGACTGCTGTTCTTACAGTGATTTGGGAAAACCTGTCAATGTCAGCCCAAACAAGCCTTTTAATAGCAGTGAAACAGAGAGTTATGGACAGAGGAATTGTTTGTGCCCCCAGGTCTTTGTGCTTGAAAAGTGGAAGTGGTGCCAGGTCGATCCCTTTCTTCCTGGCTCACCTGTGTGACTTGCAGGAGGAGCAGCACACCTGGGCAGTGAAGGGCTGTGAACCCTGGGGAACTGAGCCAGGCTCCAGCTGTGAGACCTGCAGGCAGAAGGAATAGTCACACAGCATTCAGGTTGCTACTAGTTCAGCATGTGGTAATATCATGGAAGGGTGTTTGATGATGCCATACAAAAAAGATGTAAAGCAGGCTGTCCTGGAGTGCAGTATGGACATAATGGATGTTTGTCTGTGTGGTATTTCAATCCAACTGGTTCAGTAAACTTAACTCTGAAACCAGCTGCAAAAAAAGTAAACCCGGTAGAACTGTAGCATAAATGTTTTTCACTGAACTCAGTGAACATTCATCACATCTGAAATCCAAATGTTGCTGCTGGAAATTATATTTTATTCAAATCTGTGTGCATTTTTGGAGTGAGTAAGAAAGCAACTGGACAAGACTCACAGTGAGAGAGAACACCAGGACTGCAGTAGAATGAAGTCCTGTTGCCACCAAAGGATGGATAATATGGCTCTGAGACACAGGAACAGTAGCAAAAACCCCCAAACTCTAGCATACTGATTTTTTCATTGTTTTACAGTAGAAAAAAATAGGCTAAAAAAGATTATATGTGTGATATGTGGCCTGTCAACCTGTAGTCTTAATTGAAATAACTCTCAGCACTCCAAATTTTAGCTAACATTTCAGGTTAGAAATCTGAATTTATTTTTGTCCGATCAATTTTTTCCCATTTCAAATAAGAAAATTCCTGAAAAAATCTATCCTGAAATGTGTTTTTGCAGCAGATCAATGGGACAGCTAAGATTAATAAGGGTTGCAGGACTGAACAGTGGAGAAGTTGGATAACTGGACCATTACACATTTCTTTGTAGGAAATCAATTACTTGGGTTCTTCTTGATCATCCAGGTTAAAGGGATAATAGAAGCCAAGAAGGCATTAGGACCTTTCAATGATTAATAGTCGCTTTTGAGTATATTTTTGGCACTGTAAAACTAGGTGTTAGTTTCTAATTACTTTGAAGGGTGAGAAGACAGGGAAACACTTTTCTGTCTTTATCAAACTGCATCAGAGAGAAGAGCACAAAACTGTACCTTTTCTCCAAGATTCACTTCATTCCTCCCATTTTCTGTTATTCTTCTGTTATTTTTTCCATTTCTCTGGGTAGGGACCACGTCCAGTCTTTGACAGGCCCAGAGGATCACAGATTGCCATGTTTACAAGGGAGACATGGGCATAAAGGAGTGTGAATAGGCCTTAGTGAAACATTTATATGCAGCTGGGTTTTAATAAACCACTTGTTTCTTTCCATTGCTCTGCATATGTACAACATCTGATTCCTGGCACTCAAGACCTGCCAACTACCTTTATTATTCATAGGCTTCACTTCATTTGCATTAATGACTATTTGCTCAGAATGTGTCTTACCCCCTTAATAACACAAGGGTGAGGGATAGGGGTTAATAATGGTGCTTTCTTGCCAATACACACAGGGTAAAAGCTGTCACTCTGGGATTTGGGGAAACCAGGTTCACCAGGGATATTGGTGGCAAGAGGCGTTTCTAGTAGCTGAAAGCTTGTGTTCAAGATTCTTACATTAAAAGTCAAAGACTCTAAAAAACTATGGGGACATTAGATTAAAAAATGTTGTGAAAGAAGAAAGATTCTATATAATAAAATGTTGTGGAGACTGAATGTTTTGTGTTTTGCTAGCTGTGAAAATTGAATTTTAGCTAAAGGAACAAAGCAGAGTAATGTCAGGCTCAAATCTGTTCACACTGCCTCATTAGTTATCCCAAATACCATCAGTAGTTTATAAAGAATAGAAGTTGTATTCTTGGAATGCCCAACCCAAGAGTGCTTTATTAGATAGTAATCAAATTATTTCTTTGGGAAACGAAGAACTGAACTACTGCAAATTGTCTTAGATTTTTTTTTCCCCAGTAAATTAACATATTTGAGTATATCTATAGCTATTTGGCAGTGGGTTTTTAGTGCACTTTTACAGGAATGCGTGCATGACCCTGGATGCTGTTTTCCTTTCGTTCCCTTTTCCAGCTGCCTGCCCGGTTCTGTGCAGTGGCAATGGTCAATACTCCAAAGGCACCTGCTTATGCTACAGTGGCTGGAAAGGTCCAGAATGTGATGTACCCATCAGCCAGTGTATTGATCCCTCCTGTGGAGGTCATGGTTCCTGCATCGAAGGGAACTGTGTCTGCTCCGTGGGCTACAAAGGAGAAAACTGTGAGGAAGGTAAGGATGTTTATTTTCTGTGTTGTAAGCTTGTTTTCTGGGTTTTGGAATTATTTAATGAGTAGGGGGAAAAGAAAGAACAGAGTAAAAATCTGAGCATGAAACTGCTGTAGCAGATTATTGTAAAAGAGGGTAGTCACAATTTTACTGATTTATCAAAGTTCAGATGAAACTTCTGGCCTCCTGCATATGTTGTTTTGCAGCATTAAGAGTGTCTACCACAAGTAAAGCTGAATAATTCCTTTATTCAGAGTGAAGAGAAAAATCTTTTTTTATGGATTGTATTTACTGAACAATTTAGGTGTGAAATGCAGAGGAAAAAGGAGCAGTGGTAGACAAAATTGTACAGCTTCAGCTTCACGCAAAGCACACGTATCAATCACTATTAAGACAGAAGCTCATGAAACAAATTTGAAAGACTTAGATAACTGTATGACTTAGAGAGTTAATGTAGGGCAAATTACTCCCGTTAGCTGCAATCATACAGGATTAAGAAAGGTACACATGAACAAAAAATGTCTTTTAAATGCAGAAAACCTTTCCAGGTTTAAAGTGTCCAATTCCTTGTGTGTGTAGAATGAGCAAATTTAACAAAATAACCCTGCAAAATGCAATCATAGATTAAGCTCAATCCTGGTTGTATTCATAGTGTTTTCTGTTAGAATGCACAACATAAATTGGACTGATTTTCTTTTTGAAGTATATTAGTATGGTTTTAAAAGGGAATTTAATTCCCCAGACAGTTGCTAACAGGCAGTTCAGCATTCCTTGGCACATCCTCAGGGCAGTAGTAGTTCATGTTACGTTATGATGACATTCCAGAGTTCATTAATCCTCCAAAAGGAGAAGCAGCTTGAGTACTAAAGTGATAGGACTGGGATGACAAGCTTTCAGGACTAAGGAGTCTCTCTGGAATATTCAGAATGGGTTGCAGAGCTGTCCACCACGTGTATTGATTTTTATCTTACCCTATAATAAAGAGCTGTTTCTCCCATCAGAAAATGAAGGGAAGAAAACTATGGGGACTTAAACCACTAAGGGGTTTATTTTTTGGACTACAGTTGTCACCTTTAGGACAAAATCTTGCATTAGTCTGAGTGAACTTACTGTGCTAAAGGGAAAAAAAACCCACAAAGATCCTCACAAGTGGGACTGCCAACACTACAACTGCTTGTTCAGTTCATTCCTATCACCTCCCTCCACTGAAGGTTCCCAACACTGGTTATTACAACTTTAATCCAGAACTCACTTGTTGTCAAGAGTTTTTCCATTTTTTTAATGGCTTACATTTCAAACTATATCCAGAAAATGCTGTAATGTCCTTTTTGTCTGCTTAGAACTGATACTTCTCAGTTCACACTGAGTGTAAGATTATAGGAGATATTCCAAAATTATCTAAAATGCCTTGCTTTAACTATCATTTGCATCAAAATCGAAGATGGAAAAAACTGTCTTTAACTTGCTCTACAACATCCAATCTATTCTCAGGAGTGCAAAAGCTCTCTTTCAGGTACTAACTGCAATTGTTTGCTTGGTCTCATTGAGCTTGATACATTTAATCACGTTTTGTGTTATAAAAATGCTTGTATTATTAGCCAGATTATGGTAGATGGCCTGAAATGATCTTTCTTACTTCTGTAAATTTTACCTTGCAAGCAGCTCCTCCCTCACCCTGATGGTAATTTCCAGCTACTTCCATGGAATTCTCTCTCTCCTTTCAGTTGTCTGGAATGGCTGTGGTGTATCTGGGCCAGATGCCTTGGATTCCTTAGACTCCTGTAAGAGAAATAGGCTCCTGTAGTGCTTAATTCAGTTTATCTTGGGGTGAATGTTTGAAACTAGAGAAACAAACACATCTGCAGCACCAGAAAAGTTTACAGAACAAAGGTGTTGGGTTAACACCAGCCAAACCTGGGACCACTACAAAACATTGTCAGTCAACTAAGTTTTCTGGGAGGTGAATTGCTATTTGAGATGAAAGGATAGACATTATTTAATCAACACTGTGCTTGGAAGGATGTTTTTTCTTAAAAAGATAAATGGATTACAAAGGCAGGAGGTATTTGCTACAAACTTGGAAGGGGTCAATAACATGACAAGAAAGGTTGAAATAACCTTTTGCATATATCATTGGGCAATAAATAAGTCGAAAAATTAATTTGAAAATAAATAAAAAACAGCCATCATGTTTCTACCCTAGAATTCCATTTCTTTTGTACATATTTCTTACATTAATTCCAAGTGCTATAGGAAAAAGGGTATACTGTAATGTGGTGTCTTTCCAATTAATCACCTAGTTTTATTTCAAGTTTTTGCATGAATTAAAAATTTACCCTTTTAATAGCAGAATGATACTAATAATATCTGTGTAGTTAAATATAATATATGAAATCTCCTCTATTGATCTGAACTTCCAAAAGGAATGGCAAAGGTTGATTCATTTGCCATTTTCCAACTAGGATATTGAATTAGAACAAGTGGGTCAGCATTTTTGTCTTCCCAATAGCTTTTTATTTCTGATATTCGTCATGGTCATATTGTTCAAACAATTTACCTGAAATGAAAGTGGCACCAAAATCAATATTTGCGATGCACAATTTTTGCAGCCTAAACACTGTTGTTCTATTAACAAATTTGCACACAAGATGAAGTGGAGCATTTGCCAGGCTTCATTCAATCTGGTTTTGTGGGGAGACAAGTGAAATCACCAAATTAGGTTAAGTTAAGGGTGGTTTTCTTGTCGCTTTCGTGGTCGAGTCATTTTTCAATGACATTTAACTTCGTGAGTGTAATTCATGGCTCTTTGGGGACTCCGTGGTACATATTGTTTGGAAAACTCCTTGACCTCCTTTTTTGTCCTTAAGGATATAAATTGCTTTCAGTACCTTTTTTGTCAAATCTACAGAGGGCCCAGTACTAAATGAGCTCTAATGATCTGAGCTGCCAAGGGGCCCTGAGTTGCAAGTCTAACGTACCTGCCCGTTCTCCTTTGTTGAAACACCAAAGACAGTCCGTTTATAAATCCTTCTTAAATACCATTGTAAACCCTCCTCCAGCTCAGGGCCAGCACCTCTGCAGCATAAGTCAGTGCAGTTCTATTGCAGGTAATCACATTATGCTAATTTTAACAGCAGAGGATCTGGCCCGAGATGATAACTCTTAAGAGCAGGTATTAAAATAGAACAAGATTGGAGCTCAAAGTAAAAGCTCTCCTCAGTTTTAACTTTGAAAGCTGCTACTTACCCATATGATAGAACAAAACAACTGTAAAATATATTCGTCTGGAACAAAGGATAAAGGTCTTTAGTGTATTATCCTGTAAAACAAGGCTGAGGGGCATTGATAGGCTTGTTCTGTGGAAGTAAGTCTCAGCTGTATGAGCACTGTAATTCAGGATAGAGGAATGACTGTTAATTTCTGTAGCAGAAGGTGGTGTTTTTCACATGCTCTCCATTCCTTTCATTAGTGCTTTCATTTGAGAAGATGATACATTCTTGACAAGGAGAGTACATTATGAGTTATCATTATCTCCTAAAAGTAGCTGTCCTGCCACATATGATGTTATACACAATCACCCTTCTAAATTTTCCATTAAAACATCACAATCTAAAAAAAAAATTAATAGTCTAAATGTAGGGGGGGCAGTAGCCTTCATCCTAAAAGTAGATTGATCTAAGTTTATATGCTCTTCTTTATTCAATCAAATTGTTTTGTCACAGCTCTGAGTCTATTGGGTTCAACAGAAATAGTATGAAAGATGTATTCTAAACTTTGGATAGGTTATAATTTTGTTAAACACCAAGAAGGACTAACAGTACAGGACAAGCATTCTGCATAATTTTAGAACAATTTATTAATTTATCAACTTTTGTCAGAGCTGAACCACAAAACAATCTTGGTTTACCTATAAATATGAAATTGCATTTGAATATTTTCTTGTCTCAGTAGCTAAGCTTTAAACCTTAAAAAACCCCAAAACTATAGCCAGTGTCATCATTAAAATGAAAATCTTGTAAGAAATTTTACAGTAATTTATTCCTGTACTACTGTAATCTGAATTAAAATCAAAACTATTCTGATAACTCATGTTATTGCATCTCTGTGCCTGCCTCAATCCTCTGTTTGTATCTAATCTATATACTTACTTTAAATGTTCTGCAACTACATAAAATAATTTGACAAGGCTCTGTGTTTATAGAAAAGCTGAGATTTGAAAGATCAAGTATTGTTCCCATCAGGTAGAGTGAAAATGTCTCTGCCTTAATTTAGAAGGATCAATTTGGAAAAGATGAGAGATAAATCACTTTCATTATAAACTCAGATCTTCCTGGAACAGTGAGAGAGAATGCCAATCATTCTTGCCCCTGTTGTTGTGAGCTAATATATACCAGTCATGAGATGAATTCAGGTTATTTAAGGCACGAATTTGACCTTGGCCCTCAATTCCCCAGCAAAAGGCAGCTGGTGAATCCTCTGTGTTGGTGTTTGCAGTACAGCACAGTGTGTTTATACAAATTCATGATATAAGATAAAAATTTGGAAATTCATAAAGTTTATTGATAAAGTTTATTTGAAAGGCAGCTCATAACATTCCTTTATTTGTCCGGATTGAAATAGCAACTGAAATTTCATTGCATCATTTTCTGTCATAACTCTTTTCACTTTCTTACTCTGTTGTTTCTGGATTGAGAAAATATGAAATGTGTGCTTGTATCTGCTCTTATTTCTTTTAGAGGAACAAGCTGCTGGTTAGAATATGGTTTGAAGTAAGTAGGGCTCTCAGTTTCACAGCTCAGCTATTAATGAACCGTGGATCAAACATTCAGAAGTACCTGAATGATTAGAAGCCTAAATGAAGCTGAAAGCCACTGGTATTTTGACTTCTAGGTACTTGAAGTGGCTGTCATAATTGTTCTCACAATGCTGTAGCATTTTAATAGTAACAATAGCAGTACTGAAGATACTCCAAAGGAAAAAATCCTTTAAAACTGCAATTTATTAACTTACTTTTTAATTTAAGTACAGTACATGAGTCATTGGAACTTCAGTGTATTTCAGAAGAATGTCTCCAGGCTAATATGTGAAACTGTTGTTATATATATTTAAATGCTATTTTGAAGTCTTTTTACTTCCTCACCACAGCATTGCTGCAGTAAACTGTCATTGTTCAGTCAAACCCTGGTTTATTTGTTTTATTTAATTTAAAACATAAATTACTTCGCTTCCCCATTCTCACTCCAGGTTGTTAATAAGAACCACCTCAATCTCCTTTATTTGTCACGGTGATACAAACCTCTCAGAGCACTTTGCCTGCACGTTTTCCAAACATCACACTGTGTGAACTGACCATTTCCCACGTTGTTCTTGCTTTCTTCTGCAGTGGATTGCTTGGATCCCACGTGCTCCAACCACGGCGTGTGTGTGAACGGGGAATGTCTCTGCAGCCCAGGATGGGGAGGAGTGAACTGTGAGCTGCCCAGAGCCCAGTGCCCAGACCAGTGCAGTGGGCACGGCACCTACCTGTCAGACACAGGGCTCTGCAGCTGTGATCCCAACTGGATGGGTCCCGACTGCTCCGTTGGTAAGAAAAATATTGTCTTGCAACATGTTGCAGTACTGCTCCTGTTTTGTTAAAACATTGATATCTGCTGCGGGTTTGAAATGCAAATAATTTAGAAACACGTCTTTGGAACGTGTTTGATCTTGTTTAGTTCTGTTGGGGAGAAGTGTGTATGCATCTGAGATATATTTTTTTCGTGAAATTCTTTATTTGGGACTGTCAGCTGGGGGTGAAGTGGATGCAGGTTAGGAGTTTGTGTTTTATTCTAGCACTGAGTCTGAATAAAAAAAGTTGCATAAGTACCTCACATCTGTAAATGAAAATAAAAACATCCATAATTTATAACTGGGTATAACATTTAAAGAATGGAGAACACTCCACTTAGGTCTATTTTGGGAGTTTACTTTACTGCACATCAAAATACTACTCACTTATGAAAAACATCACAAACCAGAAAGATATCTTTTCAAATAAAGGGTATTTTTTTCCTCTTCAGTTGTATGTAGAATATATTTTTTAAAAAATAAGGGTTTTATAATATTGTTTTTATAATACTAAGTTTTATATATATTTATATTTTATTATGCAAGTTCATATAATATTAAGGTTTTATAATAAATTAAAAAAAAGTTAAGTAACACTTAAAATCAGGTACAAAAGCGTTAGCTAAAACTTTCATCCTCACCAAAGCTACAGTTGTAAAACATGATTATTCTAACAGAAGGAGCAAAAGAGGACAACACAGATTTGACAAGACAGCAAATGTTCTATTTGTGAGGGGGGGAAAAATACTGGGAATTTTACATTTATATTGTAAGTTGAACCTTGAGATAGAGCTGTAGGCCAAAAACAAGTCTCTCAAAATAATATTTGCATTTTTCACACTTATTCAGTTATTTTCTAAGATTAATCACTTAGAACACCCCACCAGTGACATTAATATGAAGATGTGTGTTTTCTGCTTCGTGGATTAGCAGACAGAAAAATTTGTGAATGAGAGTTTTACTCTCCATTTCTTTGGTGATATGTGAGGCAAAAGACCCCTCTGCTTTTCTACAACTTCAGCTGACAGAGAGCAGTAGAATTTTGGGAGTGAGACACCATATAACTGACCGTGTAGTAGGAATCCAAGATCTCTCCTTTGAAAGTGGAGAGATCCCATCGTTCCCAGAGTCTAAGTGACCCTGAACTGCCACCATTCTCTGCTGTATGAGTGATTTTCAGTGTCATTCTTAGCAAAAGCAATGTTTATCACTGAAATGTATCAGTGTGTGAGTAAAGCAGAGCTGCCTGCTCCCGTTCTGGCTGCTGGCAGCGTTGGGGACACTACCTCTGAAACTTGTTTTTATCTGCGTAGAGGACGCAGTTCTAGCGCAGTCCGTCCAGCAGATCTTTTTAAACAACTTTTAAATACGATTTAGTTTTAAAGCAAAAGTTAAATGCCAGTTTTCCTCAGAGTATGAACAGGCCAGCTTTTGACAGCACTTAGTTTCCAGCCACAGCACGTCCCTTCTGCTCCCCTTCCCTGCACGACTTGGCCGCCGCTCCCGCCCCGCTGCCACCGAAGTACCCGCTGCAATTCCAGTCGGTGTTGGTTTTGTTCCGTGGTTTGTTGTTTTTTTTCCCTGCAAATCAGTTTATCATCCCTTCTTTTCTCTCCTAGAAGTGTGTTCTGTGGACTGTGGCACCCACGGGGTGTGCATGGGCGGAGCGTGTCGCTGCGAAGAAGGGTGGACGGGAGCGGCCTGCGACCAGCGCGTGTGTCACCCCCGCTGCACGGAGCACGGAACTTGTAAAGATGGGAAGTGTGAATGCAGAGAGGGCTGGAATGGGGAGCACTGCACCATTGGTAGGCAAACGACAGGCACCGAAACAGGCACATATTGCTTTCTTTTCATAAATCGTAGAGACATAGTTACTGTGGTGTGTTGTAATGGGCTGTTCCCTTAAGGACCCTAGTGCTTGGCTCTGACTCGGAGTGTGGTGGGTGAAATGCAGGTGAGCTCTTGGAATCATTTAAAATCAGTAACAAAATGATTTGTAGAGATAAAAAAACCCCAAACAAACAACAAATTCCACAGCAAGTGAACAATAGTAAGTGAAGATGTAACAAATGGTTCATCTCGGTATCATCTAAGCCAAGATTTTCAAACTTAACTAAATATTCCTTTGTGTGAATGGCACCTCTTTTAATTTCCTGGTCTGATGCATCAGTGCTCTCCTGCTGTTATACATCACACCTGAAACACGTCCCCACCATCCCCACCCAGAGCAGGGGTCAAGTGGGGGAGGATTAAGTGTTCCTGGTGGCACAGAAACAGCTACCTGGATTTCTGCTGTGCTGTGACAGTGGGAATGGTGTTTGCACACACACAGTGCCAGGGTGGGAGGGCCCTGTGGGCCCTGCAGCATCCTGCTGTCCCCTTCCCTAATGTCCTGCTGCTCAGGGCAGCACTGGCATCGTGCAGAGGGCCATGACCAACGTGGTTCCACCTCAGCTGTGATGTCTCAACCTGGGAAGTTCAAAAGGGTTACACTTACACAAGGCAGTGATTTTCTACCCTCTCAACCACTGTGCTAGAAAATTTATTCTGAAGAGGAATTAATTGCTCCTAAATTAAGTTCTTTATTTTGTCTCTCCAAGCAGTCCAGCAGTCTATTTGGATTATTTTGAAAAGTTACCCAGAGCAAAGGGGAAAATTGTTATTTTCTCTGTGCCAAAGTCAAAAATGGGAAATTCTCAGTGATCACATCCCCTCTGAAAAGTCTGAGCAAATTTATCTGGAACAAGTGTATCCAGCTGCTGAGTCAATGTGAGGTTCAGGCAAGGGTGCTTTTCTCCAAAAAATTTTTGGAGGACTGCGAGGTATACCTTAAAAGAAACCTACTGAGTCCTAATCCAAAGTCATGCTGGTTTTATTATCTTAAGGTGGTAAATTTAACAAAGAAAAGAGCAGGTCAATTGAGATTTTAATAGCAATCAGGGACCTTAATGGGACAGTCTTATTACAAGTGAATTGTTATTTCTTTGCTTAAAAGTGTGGTGAGATTCTTGCATCCCTCAAGCTGTTTTTCTTTTTCATTCCCCTCTGATTTCTCCCTGGATATACAAATCATTTCTGATAAACACATGAGTTGGAAACTAAAAGTATACTCTTATTGGAGAAAAAAAAATAACAATTGATACATCTTTTCGGGGCATATCCTTTGATGTTGTGGTGCTGCATGCTTTGCTACACTATGCTAATATGATTTAAATCAAAGCTTTTATGACTGAACACTTTGTGACCAGCACAGATGCAGAGTGTTCTTTCATAATTGCTTTCAGACTTCCATTATATCAACACACCTCTGCTAGATTAATCCAGGCATTTTGTTTTCATATTAAGTGCTTCTCAGTTCTTTACAAAATGCCTAATATATCTTTTTTTCATTAAATTCTGTAATAGTTGCTTATTTTAAAAGTTCATGCTTTGTGCAAAATTTGTTTTGCTTTATAATCTCTTAGTAATATGCCTATGTTTAGAAGTAATTAATGTATGTAAAGTCTTCATTACTGTGCAGACAAAAAGATGCCTTTTACCAGGATCTCAAAAGTATGCTGAAAATTGCAAGCTGAACTGGTGAACCCTGAAGTGAGATTTTTAAGTCTAATTTTCAGAGCTTGGAACTAAATATCTTCCCTTTTACTGATATATGTAATCAATTCTTTCCAGAGGAAGGGTGATACTTCTAAAGTGATTAAAATACGCATAAGCTTCTTTTGTTTGGTATGTGTTAGAAAGATATCCTTGAAGCTTAATGTGGTTCTGCCTGTGGCAAGGATGAGACTGGTGCAAAGAATTTAGGTATGTCCTCCTAGTTGTGGTGTATCAGATTAGTGCAATCCTAAATTGTCTGTTGTTGGTAGACAGGTATATATTCTTGTGATAAGCCTGTATGAGTAAGAATTTTCATATGATCATATCCTGAGGCCATTTACAAAAGCACAGAGCAGGAATGGGATTCAGTTCAGAGGGTCAGCTCAGCATGACCCCACTGGTTTGTGTTACGTGGGACTGACACACAGGGGGAGTTCAGAGGATGAGGATGGTAAAGCTAATTTTTGTCAGTATTGGTATGAAAAATGCCAGAAGTTACCACTGGAAAATTTGTCCTTAGAGTGAGTCGATACCCTGGTACAAGGATGAGTTGCTCAAGACGTTTTAAATGGTAGTGTGAAGAACTGAAGTGCACTTAAATTTTACAGAAACTCACTTTCATTTCAAGCTCTGTCTTAGGGTTTCACTTTCAACTGAAAGTTTGGCACACCATTTAATGTGAGGATTACTCACTGAGGAGGGTTCCCCTAAAAAGATAATATTCAAGAATGCATTTTTGATGTGTTAAAACCTTGATTTTTTTTTTAATTATTTTATTTCATTTTGTTAATCTTAAGCTATGATTTAGTCCTTTTTGGAAGGTACCTGGCAAACTGCACAGTCTGTTTGTCCTAAGTCAAAGCCAGGCCAGACCAGAGTAAGACAGTAAAGGAGCTGAGGGTGAATCTCTCCCATCCTTGTTCACAGTTTGTGTTTTTGAATACTTATGTTAGTTCTTCAGGAGCACTGAATGGCCAGGCTTACCTCACAGGACATTTGAGAGTTTCTCCAGATGGACTTCAAGCAGAAAAATGTGAATGCTGTAGGAGAGGTTATTTCCTCTGAATTTCCACTTTTTGCTTCACCTAGTGTGAAATGAAGTCAGCAGAAAAACTTGCTGTGATTCCAGTGACTTTAGGCCAGGCCCACTTAGAACAAATAGATTTGACCTGTGAGAAAGAAAAGCAGGTTTCTACATACAAACCAAAATGCATTTGTTTGGGTTTCTTTACCAGTTTCATGTGCTATATTTACATGGCAGTGGAAAAGAAATCATCATAGCAACCTGCAGGTATCCAAAGTTCACTCAGGATGTGTTATTCTATTTAATATCAAATTAGGCTTTAACAGATACTTGACAGAATGCACACTCTTTGGCATTTCCATGTTGAGTATCTAAGCTCAAAAATTTTAGCAGAAGTGCAGTTTCTCTCAGCATCACCTGGTTTTAAGCAAAGCACTCTGAAAAGCCTCCCAGCACAGCAGTGTTAGCTCAGTGTTAACAAACTGTTTGTGCAAAGCAGCTTTTTCCTGTGTGCAGCACTATTACATATAAGAATGAATGCAAATAAAAGTGAATACATGTTCCAAGTAACACAGATTTTGGTAAATCTACATCCAAATAATATAAAATTGAAAGGAGGGGTGTCTGGTCTTGCTCAGATGCCTGTACGTAGCTGAGCAGAACTGCAGTTCACTTTGCTACTTCAGGCAAGGAAAAAAAAGATTGCTTACTGGAGTGGTGATAAAGAAAATTAATCTTTTCCCAGTGCAAAAATAGACCTGTCAGGATATGTTTATTAAGTGATTACTATTCATTGATTGCAATTATGGAGGAAGTTATAACTAAATAATAGAGGGTAATCTAGATGAGGAAAAAAATATTGGAAAACTAATAACAAAGTGAAAGACTAAGGTATAGAAGTTGTTAATCTCAGACCAATTGCATGACAGAAATTTAAGATGGAGGATTTAGTTTTTCCTTGAATCATCTGAGTGTTGTTGAAGCGTGCTGTTACAAAACAGATCTGTTGCTTTCACTGAAAATAATATTTGGATGCTTAAAGCTGTTGTTTTTGAACGGCTGCAGAGGGTGTTCTGTGTATAAACTGTCAAGATAGTATTCCAAGGACAGGGTGATATATATGGAGATCTTCTGAAACAGTCAGAAATACCATTTAAAAAGTGTAATTCCATCTGTAATTCATATCCCTGCAGCATGAAATGTGACTCTTATTAAGGTATTGGTGAAAATCTCACAGGGAAACCAGTGAAATCAGGATTTAATCCTCAACATTTACAAGTAAAATTTAAAAGTCTGAAAATGTATCATTTAAGGTGAGCTCTCACCAGAAGGTGATATAAGAGGTTTTCTTTGTGGCTGTCTGTTGTATTCCCAAGCTTTGCTCTTGTCTGCTCACGTCCTACATAAGATGTAGGTTAAGCATTCCCTTTCCGACAGAAAGTGGGGAAAGATTGTAGTGAAGGCTATTTGATAATAAGAATTGTCTACAGCAGGTTTTGATCCAGACAGTTCTTATATTTTCTGTTCCTTTTTTTTTTATTTTTCACTGCAAATGAGCTTTGCTCCCTGGTACAGCTGAACCTCCACCTGCCTCCCTGCTAGACCCAACACAGCCAGGTGATGTGCATCTCTGCAGACCCTGCTGAGGTTCATTCAGGTTGGAAAAGACTTCTAAGATCCTTGAGTCCAACCACAAATCCTGGCCTTGGCACTGCTTTTGGAAATCTAACTCCGGAGCTGGGGATCTGCCACTCTCTTTCCCCCAGTGAGTCCTTGGCCCCTGTACTAAAAACATCAAAATTGTAGGACGTGTTCCTCGGTAAATAAGGGATTTGGGAATCTCTCTTAGCCCTTTATCTTATCTTCTATGTTTTCAGGGCCTTGAGTAAAGAGGAAAGATTGGAAAGAACCAGGATTCTGTCACCTACATGGTGGGAAATAACCTAAAATTTTCAGATACACTAAAAATGTTCAAGCAGAAGAAAGGATTCTGTGTCCAGGATTAAGAATTTTGAGTTCCAGTACAGGATATTTGTGTTAGCTGTTGGGAAAAACCATGTAACAGTAAATGAAAAATTGAGGTAGTTTGTCCAAGCAAGTTGTGGACTCCTCTTCAATACAACTTTTAACAAGTATTTAGACAAACATCTGTCAGGAACAGCAGAGAGGTGATTCATCCTGCCATGGGGCAGTGAGCTCACTAGAAAGTCAGTGAGCTGTATGAATTCGTTTCAGTCTCGTTTTAAATGAGCTTAAAAGGAAGCATTCCTTCTAAGGAATTTATTTTATAATGGCCTATGTTAGGATTTGTACTTTCGTTGCCTTTAAGAATCTAAGGCCACTCTTGGAAGTAGAATTGATCATTTACCCGGCTAAGAAGGCTAATCTGTGTGTTCTGTATTTGCAGAACAATGGGGTTGTCAATGTGGATATTGAGCCACTCTGAAAGATCCAAACAAATTTACACCCAGCAGGTAAATACTTTCAATGCTCTCCCTTTAAAGCAGGAAGACTCGCCCTGGTGAACCCTTGGTGAATATTAGTCCACCTCTGGTTTTACTAAAAAATAAAGTGTAGTAAAAATTTCCCCCTTCCAAGTGTTTTGGGATGACTGTGCCCTTTCCAGCTTTTAGTCATGTTTATATTTTCTGTCAACCGGAAGGAAACCCACAAGTAAAGTGTAAAGATTTAGTTATTTACCTTACCATGAAGTCAATAATCGATAGGGGCATTAATAATGCAGCATTGTGTTATCTTTGGATATAGCAAGATATTTTTGTCCCATGATAATGCTCTTTCTGTCAAAGATTTTTTTTTCTTCTACTACTGATTTCTCTTGTTGTAATTACCACGGTAATGATTCAAAGATGAGGCAATTTTCAGGAGAGATGGAAAGTGTGTGGGAGGAGGCAGTGGAAAGCCATCGTATCTGACAAAGAGCAATTTAGAAGGAGCTAGATATATTAGACTTCTCCAATGCACTTCTAACTTAAAATTAATCTGTAACAGTTTATAACCTATCAAGGCATAAAAAAAAATCTCTAGCGAGGATGACAGGAATTTAGATTGCATGCTCTGTGGAGGGAGGAACACATTTTTTCATTTTATTTGAAAAATGTGTAGAATATTTGGGTCGTGACCACTTTTCATTACTGTTGGTACAGAAATATGTTGGTAATATATATGATGACACGGCCAGAAATGTTAGAGATGTTGGCTGTTGCTGTACTTGGGTGATACAATTATCCCACTCTTTTTACAGCTGGTAGCAGGTTCCTCAGGAAGCACACCTGTGATACAGCCTTTTAGGTGCCAGGCTTTCATTGGAGTGTTGTAGGGTGGTTCCCCCCTGTGTCTGTTCAGCAAAACAGAGGAGCAGCAGGTACCTCATGAGGCAAACTTGGAGATTCTCAATCATTTCTGCCGTTCTCCGCACATCACTCACATTTTCATTTCCATCGTGCAAGCGTGGAGAGACTCAAAAGGTAGAAGTTTCCCTAATAAAGTGGTATTTTGGTCACATATGTTATATCATTTTATAACCCAAACCAAGGAAATTTACTAATCAGTCGGACAAATGGTCATTTAGTCCAGCATCTCTGTGCTTCAGTAAAGGTGTAAGTTCCTGCTGAATAAATTTCTTCCTGGAAAGTGATGCTTCTTATCTGTCCCAGCTACATTTGCTGTCAAGGTGCTTTGTTTTGTGAATGTGTCACCTTTTATTTCACCTCCAAAACTCCTGAGTAAAATACCTTGGCCCTGAAGTCCCCAGATGTGCAGATAGTACTTGCTTGGGATTTTGGTTTCTGTTTGTAACTTTGCAAATTCCTGCGGAAATATACTTGGCTATTTTGTGGATCAGGGATGAGTAAACTTTCTGAGCAGCTTCCGTAGCACTAAGGAATCCAGAAGTACGAGATGCATCCACTTACTTTATCATAAGCTGCTTATGTGTATTTGTAAGGAAATATATTCAATCTAGAGATTTGTATATAGTGAGAGTGGTTTGACTTTCAGGGAGTTTAGAAACAGAAATCCTTTTCATTTGCAGAATTTACACGGGGCAGCTGGGGATCTTTTTTGGCTGAAAGGCAAGCTTATTCATGAGGAAGAACTTTCCTGTTTGCATTCTTTGCTGAGGGCTTCCTGTAAATGACTGAAATATGTCAGAGTGCAGTGTCAGAACACTTGAGTGGCTCTTTTCTCTCTCTTTTTATAGGATATTTGCAGAACATGACCTTATTTCTTCCCTTCCTAACCCAAAAAATTTAATGAGTGTGTTTTCAGCAAAACTTCCTGCATTATGTCTAGTACTTCAAAGATGCACCCAGCAGATACTGGTGAATAGCTTCCCAAACTAAACCACATTTCTTTTTTTCTCCTTTTGGAGGCGCTTCTACATGAGTTATATTGATTTCCTGGCCAATTCTTGAACTCTTAAAAGACCACAAAAAGAGGGGAAGGGCAATCAATCAAGGAGCTGATCTAACTTTTGAAAGGGCAGAGCTGATTTTCCTGTTCACAGGAGTATTCCCAGCGTCAGACAATCTTCTCTTCTCCCGCAGATAATATTGTCTGTGTTATTTTGCACCCTGTGGTGTCAAACCGAGTTTCAGCAAGTGAGTGAATTACATGGTGTTGCTGGATACAAAACAACAAAGGCACGGGAATGCTTGTGAGAGGTCAGTGACACGGATTGTATAGAGGTAGAAAGGTAGTACCAGATCTTGAGAGATATATATGTATATACATATATGTAATATTTATACTTCCTAGGAAAGAAATACAAAAGAGAACAATACCTGCCCATCCTTTTGAGGCCTGCTGTTTGTGTTCTTGTTAGAGATACCTTTTCCTTGATCACTTGCATTCTTGCCTATACATTCTCTAGGTATAATCTTTGCATCTTCAGCATCAGTTTCACATAATCTTTCGTGCTTGAAGATGCAAATAAAGCCAAATGTGTTTTGCCTGACTGCTGCAATCTCTGTGGAATAACTATTCAGGTGCAAAGCTTTACCTTTTCAGCTTCTTGCCAGTTTAGCATCAAATTAATGGTAGGATGCACGAGAAGTTAGAGACTTGTCTTCCTAAGATATTTGATGCTTTTGAAATTCTCTACTCAATATTTTCTTAGTTTAATGTTGTTTTAAAAATATTAATGTCAGAAATAAAAGGGAAAAAATGGTCTCTGTAGCACCTCTGAAGTGTCAGTTCAGGATTTTGCTGTGTGATCTATTTAGGGCTTCAGGGAAAAACGAAACCATTGAAAGGCTTCTCTTTAAACTGTCAGCTCTCTCTTGGGCAGTAACTGCTCGCTGAGGATGAATACACGCTGATGTTGAATATTGATACGTCCTTCTTTCACTAAAAGCCCTTACTTAGACAGTTTTTTAAAAGATCTTAAGGAATGAATATGGGGACTTGTTCAGAGCACGAGTTATGAGGTATCATGAGCCTTTCTTATTGAAGAAAGTTTTTTAAAAATTTATGTTATCCAGCTCTTTCCTCTCGTTCCTTCTTTCTTTCCATCCCTATTCTGAGCTGCTTATGAAATGCTCATTAGGATAACATTGCTTCTGGAGATTATTCCTGTAGGTAGCCTCAGCCTATTTCAGTTCAGATATAGTTTTTCTATACATATAAAAAGAAGCAAAGCTTGCTGTCCAACAGAAGTCATTATGTAATGTAGCATATCTAATTTGCCCAAACATACTTTGGGTTACTGAAATGTAAGAGCTAAATACAAACTTGATTGTTCTTAGAGGCATTTGGGCCTGATGTTGTGGTCCATGTGTTGTGGTTCACCTCTGCATGTTGAAAGTGCAAATAATTAGAGTAATATTGAGGTCACTGTTGCCTGATTTATAGCTGCCAAGAAATTGTAACTAACTGTAGATTTCTACGATTTCCAGCACATACTACTGTGGTGTTTCCAGTGATATAATACTGATTGACACATAACTCTCCATCTCAACCTGTCAGTTGTCTTCAAAACACATCCATGCTGGGATAGATGGAGACAAAGCAATACTGGTGTCTCATTAATCTGCCAGCAGCTCACAGTCATACTGAAAGCCACAGGGAAAAGAAGGACACGAGAAATTAAGGTTACTGTGTTTGTTGTCATTCCCTCTTCATTCAGTAACAGGATTAGAGCAGAAAGGATTCATGGCCCAGCTGTTCCCTGAAGATTTTCAAATCTGAGAGCTGACCCTTAGCACTGCATGCTACACACTTAATTTAAATATTTCGCTCCAAACAAGTACCTCTCTTAAACAGTTAAGCAGTTTTCATGGAAAAGTAGCAACTTTGCTTCCACAAAGACTTCAGTGTGACACGGATCAGAACATTATCCCTAATGAAAATTTAGGCAGAGGAGACATGGCTGTCTGCTTATCCATGCAAAGCTTTTCTGCCTCTCATTCTACTGCACTTAAAAGATATTTTCCCTCCTGCCTTACTGTAATGTGCCAGTTCTATGGCCCATGACTGATGTCTAACATCTGGGATGTGTTGCCTTTTCTTGTGCTGTCCCACTGGTTATTGGGAGCCGTGCAGCGAGTCCCAGATGTTCAAGTGTAAAACAGTCTCTGGGTTCTCTCAAACATGGTTTGTGTGACAGCACCCAAGTCCTACCCACCTCATTTGTAATTTCTCCATTGCAGAATGCCTTTTAAAAGGCTGTGGGTTTCCTCCAATCTGCAGCTAGGGAGCTGTAATTTTGACAAACAACCCACCAGCATCAGGGTTTATGGTTTTTTCCTAATCCCACTGTGTTTTTAGTTTCTGTTCACAGTTTTTAACAGTCCAGTGTGGAGCAGGTTGATCAACTCAGCATTGATAGACTGTGGCCTGCTTTTGAAATGCTGTCAAATAAGATATCAACAAAATAGCTGCAAGGAAAGATTCTTTAACTGTTTTGGCATGACCAAACTACACGAACTCATAGTTAATCATTCATATAATTGAAAAGCATATACACTTCTACCATTTTACTGTATTTTTAACAGGAATCCATGTAAAGATGAATCTCTTCTGTATTCATTCTGCTTAAATATAAAATTTCAGATGAGATTTTTTTAGGTGGATGTTGGAAGGTTAAAGTTATTCAAGAGTGTGAAAAATAAGTAAGATTCATAGTGCATCTAGACCACATATGTTTTAATTTGCCCTCAAATAGTTTTTCAGAGCACTGAACAACTGAGCTAAAGAACCACAGTACATCAAGATGCAGTCCCTGCTCTGAAGAGAATTAGTAGGGATAATAGCTTTGGTAGCTAAGAAATAAATATAATGGTGTAATTGTGATTAAAAACATTCTTTTTAATTAAAAACTAAATTGGTTTATAGTGAAAAATATTACTGGTTTGCTAGGTTGTGATTTGAGGCTACAAGCAACACTAAGAGGACAATTATCCAAAAGCACAAATTAGCAAGGAAAAAAATACGAGTTTAGCAATAGCATTTTTTGCAAGAAGAGCATGGTGATTTATTGATCTACTGCTTCAAATACTGTGATTTTCCAATTGTTAGGAATCAAAAGGAATTGCTGAGTTTCTTGTGGAATGAGTTCCTCAAGAACAGAGCTGAAGCTGTTTTTGTAAATTCAACATGCACAAACACAAACCACTAAACATCCCAGAAGATGCTGATTCCCCTAAAACCAGAGACACATTAGTTCAGATGAGAGAACTGACTTTTTGTTTTAAGCACTGGGAATACCAGAGAGTAGAACTCGGTCCCTAATATAGCATGTAAGCATCCACTTTTCAACACAGTTTAAATATAAACTGATCTGACTTCTTTGCTTTCCATTTAATAAAGCAAGGCAAAATGTGTATATGCTGGGTTACAGATCACTTCTCTCTGAAATTAATAGAGGAATTAGCATTATAGCATGCAGTCTTACAATGGAAGGTAGTTGTGCTCAGAATTAAGCAGTTATAGAAAAAGAAGATGGGTGTTCCTCTTCTCCATTTTTTTTTTACTGCAGAATCACTTGCATTTGAACCAGAAACGTATTACTGAAAGCAGGAAGCCATGGATCATTATTTCCTGCTGAAAAGTGAAGGTGCAATATGACTTTGTTACAATGTTTGCAGATTCTGATTAATTCTGATCCTTTTTTTTTTTTTTAGGGTAATTTGATAGCAGTACACAAAAAACCAGTGTCAATGTGCCTTTTTTGTTTAAAAAAAAAAAAAGAAAGGGTGTTTTGGACATTGCTTGCATACAGCATTGCTAATAGATAGTTGAATTGGAGTTGGGGAGAGCACAGTTCATCTTTTTTTTAGCTTCTTTGGAAACTAGGGGTAAAATTGCTTTTTTGTTACTGCCTCCCTTGGATCGTTATTAATTGATTCTTTATCATGGAACCCGTCCATAAATATCTTCCTTGTGCCCTTTGAATGTTTGAACCTTGGGGTCTTTTTCTAAAATAAGTCAGGAATATTGATTTAGAAGGGAGAAAGTCTTCCATGTTTAGAGAACAGGTTATCAGAGTCAAGGTCACTCCTCACAAAGGCTGAACAGGCAACAGTCGCTTGATGGAAATCCTGAGTGTTACACTACAGACAGTGTAAAACCTGTGTAAATGGGTCTGCACTCCTTTTCCTGCAGCATTCCTTGTTCCTGCAGCATTCCTTGTTCCTGCAGCATTCCTTGTTCCTGCAGCATTCCTCACAGAGATGGCTGTGGACCAGAAACCTGAATTACCGTGTTGTTCTTGCACACATCACGAAAAGGTTGAAGGAGAAATAAGAAATGTACAGAGATTTGTAAGCATTACCCTTCCTTAATTCAGATCCAGAGGGGCCTGTAGATGTTGTCAGTTTTATGATTCTTCATTGGAATCTTTTGTTAGTTATTCTATAAAAATTTTGATTGCTTATATGCTCAGTAAAAAAAGTGAATTAAAATCGGTCAGGCCCACCCTTAATTTCAAACAGTAGTGCATGCACTTTATCAAAAGAGTTAAGTAGGTATGAAATATCACTCAGATAGCAAACTTTTTGGATACACTGAAGTGTCTCCTGAAATTGTTAATATTTTCATACCACATGAAAATTTTTTTAAAATAAAATTGACTGCTTATTAAAACCTAATTATTTTCCCATTCCTTTTAATCTTTCAATCTTCCATATGCAAAGAATCTTCTAAGTAAATTCTGTCATCTTAGACCAGTAATTGTACTTCTAGTTACCATGAAAGTCCTTAAATCCTCATTACTTAATTTAAGAGCATTACTGCATGGAAAGTTTAAAGTATGAGATGCTTTGTATAGGGAAATATTTATTCAGCAGAAATGGAGTAATTTACCATATTTGCCTTCCATTGAAGGCTGCATCTGTTTATTCAACTTTTGTAGTTAGTAAGGATTTTTGTCAGCATTTCTGAGATAAAACATTGTAGTTGGAAAACTTTCTATCAAGTCATATATAATGTGCCTGATTTCTTAAGGTGAGTGTTCCCATTAGTATTAAATGGGAGATTTTGTGAAGTTATTTGCAGAATATGCCCCCAGATCTTAATTATTTATTTTCTTTTCTGTATTTTATTGCTTGAGATAAAGATGTTGTAAAATGTGAGGAGAGATGTCACTCAAAAGTGAACTAATGACAGTGAAGTGAAAAGGAAAATGTCTGTTCTCTTCAGTGTTGCTTCTGGTTTTTCATCCTGTGACAAAAGATTACAGGTTTACTAAAGATGAACTTTCACAGGGCTGCTGCTACCAATCCCTTACTTGAATTAGGTGACTTCAGTCCAGGTTAGGAAATAATTACAATTAATAAGTTGTTTCATTCAGAGTGAGAAGAAGGTAGAGAATTCACTTAGAAGTCTTGCACTGACAGATTTGTATCTTGAGGAGAAAGGCTTTGTCATTAATCTGCAGGAGAGTTTTTCCACTTAAAAAGGATTTTTACAAAAACTTCCTGACTGCTTGCAGCAGTAAATTGGATATGCACTGTGCCTGATTAAGCACATTCCCACATATGTATTTACTCTGAAACCATGAGCCGTTCCAAAATTCACTTTGCTTGATTACAATCCATGGAGATCTTAAACTCAATAGAGTCAAACTGCATCAAACCTCAGGAGAGAGACCTTCAGGTGATATTTTGGTGTTACAAGGTGTTCTCTTCATAGGTTTTCATGGCATGGAGCATTCTGGAAATCCTCTGCAGCTCAAGCCAGAGCAGAACTTGCCTTTCTGCTCCAAACTATTGCTGTGTAGTGGGAAAAGGCTGCTTGGTTTCACAGCTTTGAAGAAATGGTTATTAGCTAAAGAAAAGCCTAATTATTATGAGTTTCTAACATGTTCCTTGAAATGTGCTAACAGTTCAGCTGTGTATAAGCAATGAACAATGACAATATAACCCACTGAAATTGTGGGAATCAGAGTGTGGAAACCTGTTATCTTTTTATTTGAGCACTGAGGGTCAGTAATGCTGGCCTGCAGAGATCTTGTGTTCTGGTACCTACCCCTGGAACTTTTCTAAATGTTAATCAGGATAGAAAACAGAAAAGAAAGATTTCTTTGACATCTCTTTGATGTTTAGATTTACTGTGAGGTGCTACTCAAGCTGTATTTTCAGCATTGCATTGCACAGAACTGTAGCACGTTGTCCTTTAGCTGTCCCATGTACAGACCTTAGATTTTTATTATTATTATTTTTGTTATTGGAAATTCCTTTTAACTGGTGATGAGGCAGTCTCCAGATATCTTGGCTGCATCTCCAACCCACTTATCTTGTGTTTCTCTTCCTGAGTGAAGTGCTCCTGACAAACACTCCCAGTACACCAAGTAACAACCTGCCTGTCCTGGTATGGCTTAAAAATTGTCAAATATAGATGCAAGGCAATCAAGTTAAAAGTCTTGTTGGTTCTTCTGATGGCTTCAACAGAGAAATGGAAAATAAATACTCTGCCTAGCAGCAGAAAGACTTAAGTATTCGTTCCAGAGAATTAAGGACACCTCTAGTGGAGGTGAGGGGAGGAGCAGAGCCATCAGTTGCCTGATAGTAAATATGTTTAATATAAAGCAAGCAGAGCCTAAAGACTTGTTTCTCTTCCAAATTTCTTCCAAGTACAGATTAAACACTCTTGGCTTTCTTGGGGGTGGAATGGAGAAGATGATCTCCCTAGCAGATCAAAATCACTTTCCCAGATTTATTTAGTATTTAAATATCAAAGCAACTGGCTATATATGAAGGATTATGAGGTTTCTTCCCTCACCACGTAGGCAGGTTTTAAAAAATGGAACAAAAAGAGAACTAACTTATGTTTTGTCTGTGTGTGCAGGATTTAAACCAGTTTATTTATGAAAACAACATTTTTATTTCTGTAGCTTTTATTAGCTATTTGTGCAGTTGGTAGATATAAAAATTGGAAAATGGCATGATATTCATGAGGCTTATGTATATTGACAAGGAATGCAGAATGGTGCCTTGCACTTTAGAATTAAAGGCATGTTTATGGTTTACGTACTGAAATATTCATCTTCTATCCTGCATCTGCCAAACAACTCAGCATACACAAATACATAACTCAGAATGCATTGCTTATCTATTTTAATTTGTTTTCCATATATTGCCTCTGTGGCAGAATGCTGCTCCCAGGTCATGGGCATTATTTCATACTTCACGCTTGTACATATTTAAGCTCCAGAAATTCTAGCCTTAACAAACATGTGAGATATATTTATTTTACTATTCAAATATCCATTATTTCTGGTCACTTCTAATAATATTTTTCTGTCATGAATGTTTAAGATTACTGCAGGCCAGAAGGAGTATGAGAAGCATTTAGTGTGTGTTACTATTTTTCATTCCAAACTATCCCACAATGCTTCTTAAAAACTTTCTGGTTTTTTTTGTTTGGGATTTTCCTTTGGGACAGCTGGAATGTTTGAACTCTGAAGTCTGAAACCATACAGTGTGCAGCCATGGAATCGATGTGATTAATACTTTAAGAAGATCAGCTGCAAAATATAATGCACATGTCTATATAGTCCTGAAGGGATTCCAAAATCCTGTACCAAATTTAAGGGACAGAACATACTAATCTGCTACACAGTAATAGAGGAAACTGTCTACTTATGTTAAGGCTCATATTTATTCTGCTGTTAGAGATAACCTGTGCTCTTACACAGGATCTGCATTTGCATACCTGAAAGTTAATTGCTAAATTATAAATTCTATGCAGGCATTAATATCTAATGAATAGCAAGTAATTATATTTTAATAATGCCTGAGAAAACTGGGATTCCCTGCCCTGAGAATTATGAATTATAAGGCTCTAAAACCAAAGGGATCATAGATAATTCAGTTTGGATGGGATGTCAGGAGGTCATCTGGTCCAGCCTCTTCCTCAAAGTAGGGTTGTTATGAGGTCACACATCAGACTTGGGCCCATAGTTTTTTGGCAGATTCCCTACAATCCTCCTTATTGCCCACTGGACAGGTTGTTACCACTCAGTGCCCTTCCTATGCATCTTCTTTAGCATATTGAGCAATATTGGTGTGTAATATCTGCTTTTTCTCACTGCAGTTCCCTACTTGTGTGTGCACAGCCCATTCCCTCACATCCCTGAATTCAAATCAAATTAGAAATACTGGTGTAAACCACTATTAAGTAGCACTGACATAAGGGGAACAGATCTGTTTGGTCCCTGTAAATGCTGACTAAGCTTACTGGGCATTTCGACATTAAACTCCTCTGTTTTGTAAAGCTTTTGGTATGTTAAAGTAGTTATGGTCAGAGGAATGCAATTTGTATTTGGAGCTAAAGTGGATAATAAGTGATTTTTATTTTTCTGTATATGTGGAAGTTGTCATTTAAGGAGTAAAGGAGTTCATTCCTTCTGTATGCCATAAGTGGAGGGTTTGTGAAGTTAAAAAAAAGTGTTTTGGAGCTAATAAATGAACTGAGAATGTCTTCCCCCAAAAAACCCTAAATTGCATTAGGTCTGGAATATTAGTTTAGTTTTAGTAGGACTTTATAAAAATGTTTGGAAATGGAAAATTTGATGCTAGTGATATTTGGCTAGGATGGATACATCCAAGTGCTGCTTCTTTCTTTGGGGAATGATCAGGCTCACACTGGCCTGATGAAAAGAGGAGTCCATTTCCAAGTGATTCACTGCCTTCAGGCAGGAGAAGCCCTAGTTATCCATGATCCTTCCAGCAGGCAGGAAGGGCTGTAAAGCCACCAGCAGCAGTTTATGATCCAGAGTTTTTCCCCATGCTTGGTAGTCAGCTAACACATAGAAACCAGAGAAAACCTGTGTTTTCTGAAGAACAACCACTTACATTAATTTTAAGTATGATATAAAGTGCCCAGCTACAGCCAGTCTGACATGAGGTTGTACATTAGCTGACTGAAATCCGTGTAATTCTGTTGAATTTGGCTGAATTTTGCCAGTGTGGACCCTGTTTGCAGGATAGTTTTCTGTCTACCTCAGTCCTAAAGGATTACACTGGTGTGCTTATACTCAAAGTATTTGTACATTCAGCTTAGCAGGAAACGGCTGATTTAACCTGGCTTGGTGTTTACCTCCCCTGCCTCTGCTCTGAAACTTGCTTGCAACAAACAGCGTTGCTTAAAAACATTTCCTGAGCAGTAAATCTGGTGATGCTGCCTTCCCTTTGGAATTTGAAGCAGAAGAAATGCTGGGTGGCATCTGTGCCCTGAGAAAAGCTGGGCAGTGACAGTGGAGCTTCCTCTGCTGACCCTGCAGGGCATTCAGAGAGAAAAAGCTGAAATACAATTATGGTGTGAATCCTAATTTTTGTGAAAGAATGACTGAAACTGCTTGCCATAACACTGTGATTAATGTAGGGATTTTAGTTACTACACTGTAGTTAGGTTATATATTCTTTTAAATATGAAGTCAGTGTTTTGCTTGTTGCCCTTCAATTGACTGAATTTACACATCCTGTCAGATAGGTCACTTCATCATTACACTGCCACAAAACTATTTATATAGACGCTATTTTAGAGATAAATCCAACTTGAGAAGGCTTCTTTCTCAGAAAAGATATTACATATTACAAAGGATGATACCAGTCCTTGTGTGCAATATCAGAAACATTAATACAGTAAAAGATTATGGTTGTGGTAGTGGTTTTATGAATGTAATTTCACCTGGAATTATATTCTAAATGGATTTTGTTACAGTAAGATTAATTTGAAAGACTCGGCTATCTTAAATACAAATTTTACTGCATCTTTATATGTCTTTTTACTGGGTATATGAATAGGAGTTGAATATGAGTCTTGTTTGAGAAGAATACACTGTGTAACTGAAATGTGCTGCTGGGGTCAGATTTTAGCTCTTGCTCAGAATTTCAGCAAGTAATCTCCTTGGCCTGTAGAAGGAATTATGCAGCTCTGCTGCAGCAGTGTCTTTACCTATGTTCCATGTAACTACTGTGCCTATGCTGTGCACAACCCAAACTGTTGGCACCTGGCCACGATGAAGCCACGGTGCAGAGCCTTGGTTTGCATGCAGGATGTGATGTGTCCTCATGTTCTCGTTGGCAATATCAGGGTGCAGGCAGGACACTGCCTGGCAGGACCACCCTGGCCCTGCCCACACTCTGTGGGTGCTGTGGGGGCTGTGTGGGGTTTGGATATCATGGACATCCCACATTTGCAGGACTGGATCTGGCGTCTGGCTGCTGCAGAGCACTTGGCATTGCAGAGGCTTCTCACTTTTGTGACTGAACTTCCCATAATGCAGCCTCCCTTCCTTCTGGGAACTGTCTTTATATACACAGGTAGTCCAGATTCGGGGCTCAGCTGGAATTCTGTGTGTAGACTCAACCTTCTGAGCAGACATGGATTTTTTGATCATTGATCTGTTTGCTTTCCTCAAATCTCAGGACAGTGTAGCACAAACTGTCCCCCTCTTTTCCCTGCCCAGCCGTTGGCAGCTTGGAGAGGGTGGGTCACACCAAAGGCTGGTGACAGAAAAAACTCTGTTAGTTGTGCACAAGAGAGAGACCTCGAGGGTGTCTCCCCCTCAAGAAAGTCTCAGGAGCCCATCTGCTTGAGTCGCTTAAAATGAAGTTGGATAAAATGGAATGTTCTGCTGGGAGCAATCCCTTGTTAACAAGGCATGATGCTCTGACAGCCCTGGGGTTTTTTTCAGTCTCAGATGTTTGGGACCTATATTGCAACATGAGCTTTCCTCTCCTTTTCTCTGTGTGTGTGTGTGTGTGTCTGTATCTTTTTATTGTTCTTTTTCTTCAAAAAGATGCAAGTGACTTTTCTTGAAACTTCCTTTTTGATACCAGCAGTTCCCCTTTGTGGGAGCTTTACTCCTCTTCTAAAACATCACATGTTTTTTCTCATATTTCTCTATTTTGTTTGGAAAGTTGGATGTTCCCCGAGTTCCTGCCTTTATGTGTGAAAGACTGAAATTGCATAGATAGAATTTAGAGGGAAATTCTGTTATGACATACATGTTCCAGGCAATTAAAGGAATCTTACTTAAAATTAACAATTGTTTGTCTGCACAAGAGGTATTAGAGTGGAGGATTTCAGGGTCCTTGAAACTTAATTTTTGGTTTTTCCTTTTTTTCCAGCCTGTTCAATAAATAAAACTGTAGCTGGGCCAACTCAGGCATGTATTCATCTGCCCAACACATCTGCAAATAGATATTTATTCTATACGTTCCTTTGTTTGATATCTGGCTTAAAAAAAATATTTAGGGTGTTGGGTAGTTTTTAAAAAAAAAAATTTTCTCCAGAAAAATAAAAGGGAATGAGAGGAAAAAGAGGCAAGAAAGCCAGTCAGAGCATGTTGGTAACAAATTCTTCAATGCCAAGGAGAAGCTCCTGCTCTGTGTGAGTCCTCTCTGGAAACCAAGCAGAGCTGCTGTGGTACTTGAGCAGTGACAATGGCCTTTGTGTTACACTGAAAAGCTGGGTTAATTCTTAACAATTTGTCAATCAGTGTCACTATCCTGCTTCAAAGACCTGGGATAGTGCCCCTGCAGGGCTCCAACCTGTTCTGGAACTGTCCAAACTCACCCAAAGGGGCTTCACCTCTCACTCAACAAATACTGTATTGCATTGACATGTGTTTAGTTACTTGCTTTGGGGGCTGAGTTTATTTTAGTTGAAGTGTTGCTCTGCAGAAAATAACTTGTGTGTGCTTATCATAACACTATGTGTCATTTTTATTTGTATGCCCTTTCTTTGGCTTTAACTAAGCCCTGCAGGCTTTGGGATTGAAGGATTTAAAAATAACAATAGCAAATAAAAAGCATAATTTTATTTTCAATGTTGCTAGTTACCTTGTTCTATGTACCTCATTTATTATTTGCTAGATAGCTGTAGGCATACCAGCACCTCACTGAAGGAATGAACAGAAAATATGAAAACAGTGATTATCCTCTAAAATCCAAATTAAACAGGCTATTGTCATTACTGCTTTTATGTCATTTCTCTATATTCTTCAGGTACCATCGTAGCCCAGACTACTGTTATTTGCTACAGCTCTGTAGTTAACAGCTCTAATGAGAAGAGAAGGATTTAAATGTAATTTAAATGATCCCCTTGAAACTGGTTTGTATCCTATGAGCGAGAAACCACCGTGCTGTAGAACATACTCTACTGCAGGGCTTCTTCACCCACAGGACCACCTGGTCCAGCCTCACCTGAAGTCAGTGGAAAGGCTTCACTGCCTGCCAGGGGGCTTTGGATCAGGGTGTGTGAAAGGAGGTCAGGCAGAGAGATAAACAGGAGATGTCACATTCCAGACTGTTGCTGCACCACATGTGCACTAAATGGGGAGGGGTGCTGGGAACCCCTTCTGCTTGAAAATCCTGTTTGAAGGACTTTGGAGGATAGATGGCTCATAGACAGTGTAGGATCAGAAGGACTCAGAAGACATAACCTCTTGATTTACTTTTCTTTTTCCATATACAAACAGTAGAAGCTAAAAACGTCATCCATTTCTGTAAGTGCTCATAAGATACCACTAAGATTTTACTTTTTTTCCTCTCTCTCCTATTCTCCTTTTTTCTTTAATTATGCTAAGAGGCTACGTATTCCTTTGAAGTTTGAAAACTTTAAAAAGTGCAAGATTTCTCTGACTTCTCTATCCCTGGTTGTGCTTTCCCTTCTTTTCTTTCCAGAATGATTTGCTCCATCATAAGTGGGAGTTCTGATGATTCTGACTGAAACCACAAATTAATTGGGCAGATTTTATATTTCAATTTACCTAAAATGTTTGTTTTGCAATTTTAAAGTAGTTTATGCACAGGAAAATCTATGTATGTCTGGGAAGCTGGACAGGTGTATTTGTATACCTGGAGTTTGTGAGTATCAGTGGAGTGAAAAGGAGCTCTGTGCAGAATTTATCCAAAACTGGATTAGAATTACTGCCAAGGCACTGGAAATTAATTTGCCAAGTTAAAAATGAATTAATCACCTTCTAATTTGGTGTCAGAACAATTTCATTGTAGATGAAACCTATGAGTATTCTCTTGTAAATATATCCAGCACTACCCATTTTCGAAACAAGCACTGTCCGTATTGTGGTTTTTGCTGTTCATAATGATTCTGACTCTGATGATTTCTCATATGCAAAACATACTGAAATCTTTCTTTCTGTTTTAATTACTGCATATGTACCTGTACTGAAGGTCCCAGTTTCCAGTCCCACAGACAAGTTGGAGACTGAGAGATAAGGGAGGCTGCATTAGTGTTTCACCTTTAGCAGCAGCTGCAAAAGCGTGAGACACTTGAACTGCTGTTGCCTGTACTCTGCCTGTTCTGTGAATAAATAGGTTGTCAATCTAGCACTTTAAACAAGCACTTTCTTCTTTTTTTAACCTTGCTTCTTGACATTTTCCATTAAGCATACTGTAATGGAAAAGATGAGGGGAATTGCTCTGCACAGCAGGAATAGCAACCTGTCTGCTTAGCACGAGGGGCCGTTCTCTGAGCTGTGACTGAGAGCTTCCTACCACCGTGGGTTACTTAAGATAAGATGTTGATAGCCCTTCCCTCTGTGACTGCCTTACTCAGAGAACTCATAAGCCAGCAGGTTGCACACTGCTGAGCGTGGGCTGCAGAGTGAAACTCTCCAAATCCCTTGAAGGCCATCAAAGCCCACGAGCCACGTGGAAATGCTGTGTGTGCAGAGGATGCTCACCAGTACTACTCGTTGTGCACATACACATGAAGGAAAATTTAAAAAGAGATAGTCAGCACAATGCCTGAATTTAAACTTTATTTAGAAGAAAACTTGTGAATTCTAGATCTGGAGCTCTGTTGTCTAGTTGGTCTAGCAGACTGTAATGCTACAGAGATATTTCCTTGAAGAGAGGCAAAACCAGAAATCCATATATACACATAAACATGTATAGATAGAGACACAACCATGCAAAATACCTAGTTAGTTGTCCATTACTTAAAGCTGTTTTGAAGTTAATTCATCATTAATTTAATAGATCTTTAAAAGAAGACATTATTCTCAGAGTACTTGTATCTTATTATTATGGTCTACCGCTGTTCATTCCCTTCCTTCTGATATTTATGTTATTCAAACAGTGTGTCTTTGGAAGGCTGTGGTTAAATAAGCTCTAGAGAGGTAGCATAGTGTTTCCTAGCAACATCATGTCTATAGCAGTGGTGCTGCCTCCTCTCCTTACACTAAACGCAAAGTCATGTCCATTAATCCCCAGCTGCACTTAAAACTTCTCAGGGATTTTGCTAGCTCCCTACTGTTCATGTTTTCATCTTGCTCATATGCTGCAAGGCAAACTGCTTCAGTGGTTTAATTCTCTTCAGTGCCTCCATGTAAAACCAACCGTGTGTGTATATTCACAATTACTGCTTGTTTTTCCTTTAAAACAAATAATTGGTCCTGCACTGGGATGCCTCCCCTCAAACTCAAACAACCTGACAAAATGAAAGAGATAAAATAAATGTCTTGAAAATCTATTACCTGTGCTGCAAAAGTAAGTGAAATTTCTTGCAGCTAAGCTATGTGATGGCAAAGTAACTGTAAATTTAATTGAAAGGGGTACTATTTTTTTAATACACAACAACACTGAAATACAACTTATAGGACTTGTTTATATCTGATAGCTTTCTGTGTGACATGAACTGAATAGACTTGGACCTGTTGTGATAAGTGGCAAACTCCTGCAGAAGCCTGAAAACCAGTGTGGGGTCAGAGGAACTGCCCTCTGCCATCACCTGGCTACAGCCAAGGAGTTGGGAGGAGCAGGAAGAGAGAAACTCAGAGCTGTGGCTTTCTGAACAGGTTTGTAGAAACACACAGCAGCCTAAATTAGTGATTTCTGGAGGGCTTCAGCCTTTCAACACTAGCGGGAAAGCTGTGGTAACTTGACCATTTCTTCTGTTCCCTGCTACCTACAGAGGCCAAGGGGCACAAAGGTGATATCCTGTCATCTTAGCCTTTCTCCAGTGCTGCACATCTGAGGCGGTGCTGTCAGGCAAAGAAAACATATTTGTTTGTTTTCAGGGTATTTCTCGCTGCTACCTTCCTCACTCACAATTGATGAGAAGAGTATCCACAGTCTGGTAGGGTGCCCATTAGTCCTTTTGTGCTCTTAAAATGCCTGGAGGAGTGGAATACTTAATTAATAGTCACAGCTTGGGGGCACGGTGTCAAATGTGAAGGACTAACCCAGCCAGGCAGTGAGAGCTGAGGGAGCTGCAGTGGGTCCCTGCATGTCTTGATTCCAACAGTGACTCATCACTGCTGGTGGAGAGGTGAAGCCTTGTGAACTGTTCTGAGGTAAAATTTCCTGTCCAAAAGTGGCAGCAATGAGATCTTTGTTCCATGTTCTCCAGTGGTTGTAGAGATGGCAGGATCAGACTGTACTTTCAACTCAAACAAGAGCTTGTGAACATTTGAGATCCAACACCTATTGTCAATATGGCCACACAGTCTTCTGCTCAGAGTTGTGAAGAGGTGCTGTGAGAGACCTGCTGCAGGTCACTTAAATCTCTTCTGTCACCTCCACAGACAAATACATGTGCTTGTGAGGATTGGTACTGATGGATTTAGTTGTATTTACCAAGGCTGCAGTTTGGTTTCCTTACCCTTCTTCATAATGAATATTCAGTAAGGTACCAGTAGTGCCTCCTGAGACTCGTTTAGTTCCAGAAAAAAGCAGCTGAGGTATTCTATCACCTGTGGACATTTGTTAGAACGTTAGCATTTGTTAGCAGCTTAGCTAATTAATATTTTTGTTCCTATTTTGGCTCTTGCTATACAATAAGTTGTCATATCCATAATCAATTCAAAACATACATCTTTTGGGGGATATCTCCTCTAATGTGTTTTTCAGAAAGTGTGAAATGTTACATTCATAATACAAGTAAACTTAGCATTAAATAAGTAGGTAGCCTAAAACCACTGTCAGTGAAGGAAAATATTTTCAAAACTATTTATTTAAACTTTGTGTTTAGAGACAAAACTATTTATTTAAACTTTGTGTTTAGAGACAAAACTATTTATTTAAACTTTGTGTTTAGAGACAAAACTATTTATTTAAACCTTGTGTTTAGAGCCACTCTGGAGAATGATGCAATTGACAGTGCAAAAGCCCTCTGAGCATTGACGAGCTTGTTGAAGAAGACGTTCCCCCTCCCTATGTTGTGTGCAGGTAGGAGACAGATCTTCTGTCAGCAGACTGTCAGCTCGAGGTCTGAACCTTCACAGGATTTTTAAGGCATGTATTAGAGCAGGTAGGGATCCTCCTGCCCTTTGGCTCGAGCTAGATCCCCATTTGTCAGAGGTGTCCCCTTTCTTCACCAAGAGTGTTTGTCCCAGCAGCAGGACCTTTTTGTCTGCACAGTAACACTGCAGCGGGGTGGGTGTGCCCTGGGCTTACCTCCTGCGTTTGTCCTCCCAGATGGATGCCCGGACCTGTGCAATGGCAACGGGAGGTGCACGCTGGGCCAGAACAGCTGGCAGTGCGTCTGCCAGAGCGGCTGGAGGGGGCCGGGATGCAGCGTCGCCATGGAAACCGCCTGTGCCGACAACAAGGATAACGAGGGAGGTGAGCAAAGCCTTTCGATTCCCGGCCCCGAAAGAGCAGAGGGTTGCACACACCTGCCTCGGGAGTCACTGCTGTCAGCGGTGGTGTTACATTTCTCTCCGAGCAGAGGAGAGGGAGGGAGCTGTGGCCATGGGGGGGACGTGGGGACCCACAGCTCCCGTGGCAGGGCGAGTGGGATGCTCAGTCCCACCCCACACCCTATCCCTCCAAAGATGGCTTTACTTTATCAAGTTTTGTAAGAGCCTTCCATGGTGTATTAGGCCATGCTGTCCCGAAGGCAGATCTAAGAAGTTGTGCCATCTAAACAAGGTTGCTTAATTTGCTCCTTCATTTGAAGCAACTTTCAATACAATGTCCTTAGTAAATTCTTTTTCATGTGCTCCTGCTCTCTGTTAAAAACCAAATATCAGACACAACTTTCGTCCTTGAGATTCCTTCGCTTTTCTTTGGCCAATGATTAATCTAAAGAGCACATCTGTTGTTTGCTGCTTAATAAATGTTTTATAACATTTAATGTTTTATAAATGTATTTCATAAAACTGCAAAGAAACATTTGGCTGCTTTGAATGGCTTCTTCTAGGGTAAAATTGTCATTAAGATGACTGCTTTAATTTTATGTAAGATTTCAGGGTTTAGAAATTGTTTGTAAGTCCCAAACTGAGAAACAGGGGGGTTTGGTTTTGATTACATGATATTAACCACATCTGAGTATCATCCACCAGTTTTAATATGAAAATCCTCTATTAGTTCCTTGGTTTCACATGATCAGGGCTTATGGAAGTATTTTAGAAGTGCTAAAGCTGATTCAATTTCAGAGAACTAGAACTTGATTTATAGCTGTAACTGAATCGTAAAGAGCAGAATCTAACTGCCAAGTTACATTATTGGCATTTAAATATATAAAAAAACCAAACACTAAACTTGTCCTAATATGCTCTGGGAGAAACTAAAAGGTGAACTGCTTAGATTTGCAGTTTTTACAGACTTTGAAGATTATAAAGGATAATTTGAAAATAGATGTATCATTACAGTGTCCTCAAAGCAAGGAATGACTTTGGAAAACACTATTACAAATACTGCAATAAGAGGTTTATTTATCTATCCAGGACATTATTCTGCACTTGTATAACAGACAGGCAAACAGGGGAAAAAATGACCAGTGAGACCGTTCAGCTGTTCATCCTAATGTAAAATTGCAGAATTCTAAAACTCAGTTCACAGAAGGCAAATGGTAATTCATTGAAGGCAAAGAATACATAGACTATGCCATACAATAGACATCTAATATTATGTATTACTAATTAATGCAAAATCCTGTATTCCATTACCATGCAGGGTGCATGGTTTCTGGTTTACCACAGTAAAGCACCTCAAAAAGAAAACAGATTGGTGAGGCTGAAGGCTGGAAAGATTTAGGGGAGAACTCTTCAGATGTTCTCAAGGCTTGCAGGTTGAAGTCATTTTTTTCCAGAGACTAGAGAGGTTATAGCTCATCACTTCTTGTGAGTGTAAATAGATTGAAAATTTATGCTTGTTCCAAGGTCCAGATAACCTGAGAAGTCCCTTTGACCCACACATTTTCACATGGGGATTTTATGATAAAGGCAGAAATGAATCCTCTTGTCTTTTGACCCTGAGCTCAGCACTTTAATTCAGCAGTCATTCCTGCTCTCCCATGGTCTCATCCTTACTGTGTTTCTATAGAGTGCTTGTATGAGGGAGCTCAGGTGCTGTTCCTCCACACACTTGCCAGGTATATCTGAAAAACCAAAGACACTTGAATTTTGCCACCCCATGTGTTGTACCTGGCACAGGCTGAGTTACCCACAGGCTGTGGCACTGCAGAGCTCTTCAATCTCTCTCGTGCCCTGGTGATTTTTGCTGTTGCAGTTTGCTTGATTATATTTTGAGTTTCAGATTTCATTGAGACAGCGTGGGGTCCTTTCCAATATGCACTGTGAGGACAGAGCCATTGTCATCACCATCAGTTTGTCAAACTGTCACAAGGGCTACAACAAAACTCAAATATAGCATTAATCACTTAATGCTTAATATCTCGGAGTGCAGTTCTGCCTTTGCCTGAGCTGTACTGCTCTTTATGTGTCTGGATCACCACACACCTGGCCAGGAATGTGTCCTGTGACCTGTGTGTTTGTAGGGGAGCATGCAGGAATGGAGAGGCTGGAAGGGATGTGTGCTCTCTGCTTTGAACTGCACCTTTACATTATTGTGACTGTGTTTAGAAAGGAACAGACAAAATTAAGTTTTCTCATTAGACAAAGCTGAAAACTGTACTATGGGAATCAATGCTGAAGATCCAGATAGTTACCAGAACCCCAAGTTTCACATAAAATGCAAGATTATTGGAAGTTAAAGAAATTGCCTCTCCTTCCAGTCACTCTTTTCATTTGAAACTCAGCTGAGTTTATTTGCAGCAAAATGTTGAACTCATTTGCTGCTCCATTAGCAACACTGCTCTGTTAACATAGGCAGGTAGTTCTGGGGTAGTACTGAAGATGCAAGCTGTTCTTTCAGAAGGCAGTAGGGTTGCTAAAAACACTTTTTTTTTTCCTAAATGGGGTCCTTCTTCGGACAGCTGAACCTCCTTCCTTTCTGTCCATCTATGTATGTTGTAAAGTGCAGTTCCTTCAGCATGTCACTGAAAGGGAATTATCATTTTCTATCTTCCATTTTTCCCCATGTGGCAGCAACTCCAACATATTTTGGAGCTCTCTCCCTGTTCAGCCATTCCTATTGTAATTTGTATCTAACAATCAGATTCAAAGGCCTTGGGCCAAGTCTTCATTTCATGGATGTCAGGAAGAGCATTGCCACTGACTCCAGAGGGATTCCCATTTGTCCTGCTTTGTCTTATTATCTGCCACAATGCAAACTCCACACTGTAGTTCAAAAAGAGAAAAATGAAAGATTATCCTTAATATTTTCTTTCTGTTTTAGTTTAATGCTCTTTAGTTGGTTTATTCCTATAAGGGGCAGATGTGTCTTTGTCTCGTTGAGACTTAAAAATCTTCATTTTAAATGAAATGTCAGTGTGGATTACTCACATAAATAAAATGTGATTCCAGAGCAGAGAGAGGAGAGGTGTCCAAAGCTGTTTTATCCTCCCAGGGCTGTTCAGGTGGAGCTGGGCATGACCTGAGGTAGCACTGGACCTGCATTTGTCCTCACCATCACAGGTCAAATAGAGATATAGGCTTAACAAGGTCTTCATCCTGGAAGTGTTCAAGGCTGGGCTGGACAGGGTTTGGAGCAATCTGGTCTAGTGGAAGGTGTCCCTGCCCATGGCAGAGAGGTGGAAATAGATGGTCTTTAAGGTCCCTTCCAACCCAAACCATTCTGTGATTCTATAATTCACTATAAACCTGTTTATGGTTACTATGGTGCTTTGCTGAAAAAACTTGAAAGTCTCTTATTTATCTGTTTATTTATTTATTTGTCTTTAAGGCCGAAGCCTGGCTGAAAAGGAGGAGGATTGTGGCACTGACTCACTTCTAAGATCTCTTTAAATTGGAAAGTGCTTCTGCTTTCCAAACCATGTTTGGCTTACACAATTACACTGTGGCCACTTCTAAAGCCAATATCTCTCCTTAACCAGTCCCTCAGTAACCTAATCATTATTAAGCATCTTTTGGAGGGCTTAGAAATAGCTTTATTTTAAGACCTATAATTGTGCTTACAATATATAATCCCCCCAATAGACACATATAACCCATTTAATTCACTGTGGATTTATTTTAGGAAATTAAGGCATTACAGATGGTATTTTGAGGAATGGGAGAGGATATGCTACTTTTTAAATTCCTGTTTCTTTTGACATACTGCATAAGGAAATCTCTGCAGTGGCTCTTTATACCCATCTTTTTGCAAAAAACTGTTTTATCATAATTTGCTTGTTCCTAAATTGAAAAATGTTTTTAGTATCTCCTTAAATTGTGTGTGTTTAACTAGATTTCACCTTAGACCTTATAGTGCCTCCAGGTACATTAGACAATGTAATGCATAGCAAAACTCATATATCTTTTCTAAAGAATATTTTCATTAGGTATTGGATGCAGCTCATGCCCATTATGTTTGAGGGGTCTGTTCTGAGCATCTTGGGATAATTTGGGAGAGATATTTAAGAACCCTGGCCTCTGCAGAAGCAACCCTGCTAGGAGCCCATATTACCCACTGGGGTTGCTCTTTCTAGGCTTTTCTTTTCCTTCTTTCTCTCTTCTTTCACTTTTTGCATTTTTTAAAATTACTCATTTTTATACTTTTTTATTGCCAATACAGTTGTGTAATCTCAGAGAAAGAAAAACAGAAAATAACCAAAATTTTGCTAAATTGGTTTGTTTCAGATTTGATCAGGATGGAGAGGACAGGTGCAGGCAGGTTAAAAAATAAAAAAAAGAAAGAAATAAAAAAAAGGCTTAAATGCAATCACTGCTTATTATCACTTCCCAGATCACATTTCTCCTCAAAATGTAATTATCTGGACTAAAATTGGGAGGGGAAGGAAAGGAAGCAACCCACAGCAGTATAGAATACTAAGCTAAATAGAATGAGGAGTTTCTTATTTGTTATGCAAAGTGGGACATTCTTTTTAAAATACATTTTACTTTATTTTCCACTTGGCTTTCCAAAGAGAGATGTGCATCTCTCAGAAGGCAAATTTTGCCCTTCGGTTTGTTACTTTATAGCTGTAACCCCACCAAGAAGTACAGTTGGTGGTAATTCTGTTTGGCACAATACATTAAAGATAATGAATGAGAGAAAGTCAGCGATCTGCTCCAGTATGAAATCTCTTCAATTCACGAGGAAAATACATTTCTAGAGAAGTTCACTGTCAGGACAGTGCACTTGACTGATTGAAAGGCTGTTTATTTGAGTTGTCTTAGAAAACTCATCTCTGAAATTAGACAGAAGGAAAATAGAAGGAAAAGAGAAGTGTCTTCCTGCAATAAACATTTAGAAAAAAATTGCTTTTAGAAAATTACAAATCCTTTGACTTGATACTGCATCAGGCTCGTGACATTTAAGATAATACAAGTATTTCGCAGCACAAAAGCAAATCATGTAATTTAGCTTGCCTCAACAAGCACTGTCTCAGCGGGGGTCTCTAATTCAGCACAGACAAAAGATTTTATGAAGTTCTCAATATAAATACCCAGAATACTCTTGGCGCAGAAAATACCTTCCCAGAGCCTGCACAATAGTCAGTTTTAGAGCATTAAACGCAATCAGGAGTTGAAATCTGCTGGGGGTGGGGGCCAGGGTGAGTCATGTGGGCTGGGGTATAAAATGGGTACCGAAACTAGACATTATGTAAGTTTGACAAGAGCTAATGAGTGTGCCTGTGTGGGATTCTGTTAGAACTTGGTGTCAGCCTCTAATCGCCTTTGCACACATTAGCCAGCTTATCCTGCCTCTGCCCCTCACGGGAGGTGTTCCCACAATAACGTGCTCTTACAACCCGTGGAGAGGAGAAAGCAAGAAATTCAGTGGCTGCAAGTTCCGTGGTTTAAAAAGGCCTTGGTGTCCGTGTAGGTATCTGTGCACCCCGGGGCTGAATAAATGTGTTTTTTCAAGATTGCTTCTTGTCTTGGAGCTGTCTGGGTCAGCTTCACTCTGAGCAAGGTGGGGTTTGGAGCTGGAGCATCAATAATCCACTATCCAGGGATGCTGAGAGACCCCCAAGCTCTCAGGGTGTAGCTGGAGCTACACCTGCAGTAGGTTCTTCCAGCTCAGGAATGAGGGTTTTCCTGGCTGCCAGAGCTCTGGGCAGCACAGGGATCCTGAATGGACAAGGGAAGTGGGCCTGGTGCTTGACCACTTTGATATTCCAGGGTGCTTTAAGGCATTACAGGTGGTATTTTGAGGAATGGGAGAGGGTACATTACTTTTTAGGTTCCTATTTCTTTTGACGTATTGCACGAGGAAATCGCTGCAGTGGCTCTTTATACCCATCTTTATACCCTCATTGTGGAGTTTTTGGAGGCACAACCAGCATTACACAGAATCCAGGTTAATTCTTCTTCACCAAAATTTGGGATTTATAATCCAGCTTTTCCTGAAAGGCAGCTTTGGTTACAAAAATACTCTGTTGTGCTCGCAGTTAGCTATAAAAGGCAGTGGTATAATGGAGAGACTTTCCAGTTTGGCTATTTGAGGAAACAGGGCTGGAACAGGAATAGAAGCATTTCCTTTCTTGTTAGCACCAGCAACTTCTGAGGAATTATTTTGAATGATATATGGCAATATAGCTGACAGGAATTAGATCAGGCCTGAAAAGTGTGAAAATTTGGGTTAAATATTAGATGAAACTTCCTGGTAATAAGATACACTGGGCTGTGGCATAGCCAGCCTGTGGAAGCAGTTCTGCATGCAATTTTAGAGCTCAATTAAAATATTTCTGTGTTGGCAGAGAGAAGGCCTACTCTTTTGATAATCTGATAGAGCATCTCTAATTCTTTCACCTTGGGTATATTAATACTGCACATAATTAAAATCGGATCATGATAAATTAACTAATTTGCCCTTAGAGTGATCAAAGACCCTTTTGCCCTCAGGGTTCGTAGTAGCTGCTGTTCCCCCCCCACTCCTCCCCACCTCCATTTTAATCATCAGTCTGAAATGTTTATTGGAAAAAGAAAAATTTCCAGGAATTAGGCTGTGAAAGTCCCCGGCTCCTGCAGCTAGTGAAGTGTAAGGATGCCCTCTGCTGAGCACGGGCTCAGGAGTTTTGGGTTGGAAACAGAACTGTCCCCTGCTGGGTACAGAAAGCATTTTCTCAAGCAGCTGGATGTCAAGTCATAGTTCACTCATTTTAACCTGCATCGTGAATTGAACCTGAAGCACAACCTGCAAGTGTTTGAGGAAGTGTGTAAACTAAAGCTAATTTACTCACAGGGGTTTAACAAAACCCCAATAGCTCAAGCATCAAGTTTCTGCAGAAAGGTGTAGCTCAGTTCTGGAATCCAGTTGCCTGGAAGTGGTGAGAAGTATATTCAGTGGTGAAGGAAAACTGATGCTGAGAGGTTCTAAATACATTAGCAGTAAAATATATCACTATTCCTGCTGAGAGCTTTTTAGTCCTTGTAAGGATGGTCCAGAGGAACACAATAATAAAGCCCTCTCAAATATGGCATGCACAAGGAGGTTAGTCTGCTTACATGTAATGGTTTAAAGTTTTCTTTTTGCTGTATAGCAAAGTCTGCCAAGAAACCTGTGGAAAGTCAAGAAATGTGTGTATCCATCAGCAGAAGTGAAGTCTTCATGAGGAATACTATGCCACTTGCTTGGTTTCTGAAAAGATTTGAGAATTAAGAACCATGAACAGCAATGGAGAGTTAATCCTGTGCTGCCAGTTTAAATCAGATCAAAATTTCCTCTTTTCTTCTTCTCAGTTAAGGCCAAGTCAGGACTTCTTTCAGTCTGAAAGAAGTCATCTTAACTCCCTCTCCAGTCTCTTCCCTTGGGCATGCAGAGTTTCAGAGAGCTGCTAACTGCCCACTTCAAACTCAGATATGTATGCCATGAAAAGCAGCAATATTTTGGGGAGGCGAATGGTGAGGGTTTTGTCATTGAATTAACTGTGTAAATAATTCAGCATACCTGAGGAAATCTGGAAGATGACAAGCTCTGAAACATATATTAAAAAACAAAGTACTGAATTCTAATTAAAATTCATGCTAATGGCAGAGTTTCTCTTACAGAAAGTACATTTTTTTCTAGCCCTTGTTTAAATCAACTGAGTCTAATGCAAATAAATGATTTTGTAACAATTTACTTCATATGTAACGGTACAATATGGCTGGAAAAACGGGCTGATAGAAACCTCATGAAGTGCAAGGTCCTGCACATGAGGAGAAACAATCCCAGGCACACATGTGTGCTGGGAAACACTTCTTTGTGCAGTGAGTGAGCACTGGAGAAGGTGCCCAGTGAGCTTGTGGAGTCTCCAACCTTGCAGATATTCAAAAGCTGTCTGAGCATGGACCTGAGCAGTTGGTTTCTGGTAGCCTTGCTTGAGCAGGGGAATTGGACCAAATGACCTCCAGAGGTCCTTGCCAACCTCAGTCATTCTGTGATAATAGTCTGGATAGCAAATTAGACAAACGTGAACTAAAAATTGATATTTGCTGAGTAACTGATACTTTCATGCACAGAGTCAGAGATGTGAGAGCAGCAAAGTCAATAATAGCAGCAAGTGTGAATGTGACCAGCACAGTGGTGTATAAGCCTTTGATACCAAGCAGCAGTGCCCGGGGTCTGTGCTGAACACACCCAGAACTCAGTGCTGCTGTTGCAACAAGCTGGATCTACTAGCTCATGAGGTAAAAATATCCTGACTCCTGACTCCAACCATCTGGGAATAAATTAGTGCAGGGGAATATAGCCATATATTATAAGTAATAATGTTCTAAACAAGAGAATTGTGTATATTTGTTATGCTCTGTGCCTGTCTTTTCTAAATAATGTTGCAGCCAGCTGAAAGTGTGTGGGTCTGAATTCACATAACTGCACTGAAACCTTCTTACATGAGAGGCATCACAGGCAGGTTTCTCCCTGGTGTTGAATGGAGACGTTTCCAGCCTCCCAGGTCCTGAACTGGCAATTCAGAGCAGTTTGATTGCCTGCTTGATTGTTTGTGAGATAACGGTGAGATTGGCAGTGGCAGGGTAATTTACTGGAGATTGCAATGTCAGGCGATATCCAGGGGGGCTCGTGAGCATGAAGATGTGATTCTCATGACTGACAGGAGGCTGGGAGATTGATATGCCCATTCAAAGTTCGTGGTGTCATCAGAAGGGTTTGGTTACAGCATCCCATAATCTGCTACATGATGAGGTCGTTGCAGGCGTAACTTGTGCTCACCTCTAATAACAGGTACGGCAAAAATATGATGCAGCTTCAGCGTGTAAATGTGAAATTTATATCCTGTGTTTTGCCTCTGTTATTTCTGGTGTGTTGATAGGATTTTTTTTAGCCTGGTGGTCGTGTGAGTAAAAGAACTGAGTGGTCTAAACAGTGGGCAGCTCTAAGTTCATGGTTGTAGGGTTCTCACAAGCTGAAAAGGAATGCAGGATACTGAGAAAAAGTTCTCAGAGCTTAATAGGAAAAGTGCCTTGAGTTATACCCTGAAGCTCATGATGTCCTTAGAATGATTATATAAAGTGGGTGGAAAATGGACTGCAGCAAAACAGAAAATTCCTACGGCCACGTTGGAAAGGATCTCAAGATAAATGGAGCTCTTAATGTGAATAGGCGGCTGACCTTAAAGCAACATACAGCTCTCACAACAAGGTACTTTGTCTGACTTAAATGTCTTTGGAGGCCTGACTGAAACATTGCCAGCATACCTGGGCAATTTTGGTTTTAAATCAGAAACAGTCATTTTAGGCACACACAGTGGGTTGGAAATACAAGGCTAATTGTAAAATAAGAAAGTTTTTTTATAGTTTTGGGTTGTTTTTTTTTCTTTTGTTGTTTTTCCAGTTATCACTCTAGTGGTCTGTTGTGCATTTGAAAATCTTGAAAATGCATGAGTCATGATCTTACTGTAAGGTACTTTTGTCAGCTTCCCTACTGGAATGATCTCTATTTTGTATGGTGTTCAGTGTATGCCCAGGCCATATTTGTATTGAAAAAATCAGATTAATACACCTTGGGGAGACTCTGAAGGTTTACAGACATAAACAGATTGCAGATTGAATACCTGATTCTTGCTAGAGAAGATGAACAAATGTTACTAAATTGTTAGAAATGATAATGTTTTAAAATAAATGGTTATTAATTTTTAAATTACAGTAGAACTCCATTGAGAGAACATATTTCAGTTAAATGCTGATATCAAAGGAAAGGATGATGCTAGACTTGTTACTCTGTGTGCTAAAAACAGTCAGCTGTTATTTATCTAAGTATACAGATCGATCTTCCCATTGACTCCATTTTAATTTCTGATGTTGAAATTCTATTTTTTCTTAAAAATATATCTTAAAAAATATTCTTGATGGACAACCTGATATGTAATATGATGACTGAACCCACTAACTCTGACTGATCCTTCCTTGTCTAAGTATGCACACAAGTTCTGAGGCATCTGTGGGAGGTGGGAGTTCCAGCAGCACTTCCCTGTGAATTGCCAAAATGGCTACAATTTAATTTTTGTTTTACTTAGATAATGATAATTTACTCTGTGCCCCGATCTCCTTTCAGCTCCCCAAACAGAACAAATCAAATGAAACAGTGTAATTCACAAGACAAACAAAAAAACCCAACCAAACAAACAAAAAGGGGGAACAAAAACAAAACAAAACCCAACCAAACAAAATGAAACAAACAAAAAACCCTACCAGGCAAAGAACCTAAACAAAAAATCCTTTATTCCTACCACTTCCTTCTTCCTAATTCCAGGCTTTAACAGATTTCTCTGGGACTGATCCTCCTCTAACATCAGTGACTCTTGGGGCTGTCCTGTGCAGGGCTAAGGGTTGGGCTCGATGACCCTTGTGGGTCCCTTCCAAGTCAGCACATTCTGTGATTCTGTGATAAAATAATTGTAGGTGTCCAAGCAGTGAGCTCAAAAGCCTCATCCTCGTTGCACTGTTGGCTCCATTACCAGTTTTAGGGCACAGAGATGGTATGAATAGTAAGCTTGAAGTTTTTCCCAGTGCCTTCAGTTTTCCATCGGATATTACTACTCAACAGCGCCGTGCAGCTGGCTGAATATGAGAATTATTACCTTTCAGATGGCTTGGTGGACTGCCTGGACCCAGACTGCTGCCTCCAGTCCACCTGCCAGAACAGCCTCCTGTGCCGGGGCTCGCGGGACCCCCTGGACATCATCCAGCAGAGCCACTCCGGAGCACCCGCTGTGAAGTCGTTCTACGATCGAATCAAGCTCCTGGTGGGGAAGGACAGCACTCACATCATCCCAGGAGAAAATCCCTTCAACAGCAGGTAGCAGCTAGGAGTGTGACACTGGATCTGTGCAGTTGAGTTGTACGGGAGAATTTCCCCCACCGATTTTATTCGTGTTTTGACGTGAGATGCTGCTTTCAGGTGCTTCATGTTTGCACTGATCACACTATTGCAGTTGATGATGTGGGCTTTATTTTATAACACTGAGTTTTATTAGCATTTATTAGCATTTTAACATATTGGCAACACCTAGAAGAAGGTTCCTTCCACTGAGTAGGAGCTGCTGGGGTTTGTATTTTATGAAGACTGCAGTCTAGACCAAGTTAAAAGAGATTGCATTTTATTTAGTGCCATTTACACAAGTTTCAATAGTGGAATAACATTTCAAATAAATTTAAAGATACATTAACTTAGGGAGTTTTATTATTTATTCCTTATATAAAGCCATTTTACTTGTATCATCAATACATCTAAGTTTTCTTTTTCCTCTTGTTTTTTTTTTCCTAAGCTTGTTCTTCCTATGATTGTTAATTATATATTTGTAATGAATCTAAAAGCCAGCACATCATTAATTGATATTTGATGCCATTGTATGCTTAAAAGAAGATTGGTATTATCAATATTATTTAAATAGGTCTCCATGGAAAGATGCTAAGAAATTGATGAATATGTTAATTATGTTCATATCACCAAAGTTAAAGCTTAAGAAAGAACATCATTTGAGATAACGCCCAGAAGATTGGACTTCATTACAGAAAACTGTTTTCCCAGTCAGGATCCCATTACAGGCTTAATGGGTGATGTAGAGCAGGTCCCTAAATATTTGTCTGTAAAAAGAGGATCATAGTGTTTCTGGATACACCAGGCAGGTCTCCACTGTATTCATTCCTGTGCTGCTCAAACAGCACAATCATTTCCATATTCCATCAGGAAAACCCTGCTGGATCCTACTCTGTATAATATAGATTTTATGCTATTCTATAAAATACTCCATGCATACACACATGGAGTTGTTTGGGGAAAAAAAAAAAAGAAAAAAAATTGTTCTGTTTTCACCGAAATTTGTTGTGATCTTTTTTATCAGCTCCGTAAAATTAAGATGGGGGAATTCTCGCAATTTTCTGCAGGGTTGTGTGAAAAGGAAAACAAGGGAGAAGCTTGCTAATTCATGAGGCTGAATAATTTGTTCAAAAAGGAATACAGGCTATAGTATAAGAAGTAAATAGTCCACAGGCTGGTTGGTACAATGCTGGTCTATATGAGTTACCACCAGCAATGTTTCCTCAGGTAAAGAGAAGCCAGAAGTTTCCTGTTATCTACTGGATGCTGACCCAGCTCAAGCCATTGCCTCCTTAAGCTGTGTGGAATGAAAATGAGTGTATTCCCTGTGTCTGTATTCCACTACCATCTGATGATGTTTAGCTGTGTTATTAACATGATCCAACACTTCATTCTGAGATCTTCGAGTGTTTTACAGAAGGGGGTGATTATCATGCCACATTTCTAGATGGCTGTAGTGCTGTGCAGATGTTCTTGCCCCATCCAAGAAATATCAGAATTTGTAGTAGAAATAGTCAAGCTGTTTAAGTATAGATATGAGTTGCAGTCTTCAAAACAGCCTAGGAATTAAGCTGTTGACAGCCTAAGGGGTGCAGTGACACATCTGAAGGACAGAATGTCATCCAGAGGGACCTGGACAAGCTCAAATGGTGGCCCTTGGGAATCTCATGGTGTTTAACAAGTGCTGGATCCAGAGGAGGCATCAAGATTATCAGAGGATGGAGCAGCTCTGCTGTGAGGAAAGGCTGGGAGAGCTGGGATCGTTCAGCCTGGAGAAGAGAAGCTTTGGGGTGACCTAATTGTGGCCTTCCAGAGCCTGAAGGGAGCCTGCAAGAAACATGGACAGAGACTATTTACAAGGGCCTGGAGTGACAGGACAAGGGGGAATGGCTTCAAACTGACAGAGAGCAGGTTTAGATGGGATATTAGGAAGAAAATCTTCCCTGTGAGGGTGGGGAGGCCCTGGCACAGGTTGCCCAGAGAAGCTGTGGCTGCCCCATCCCTGGGAGTGTTCAAGGGCAGGTTGGACAGTGCTTGGAGCAACCTGGGCTAGTGGAAGATGTCCCTGCCCATGGCAGGGGGTAATGGAACAAAATTTAAGGTCCCTTCAAACCCAAATCATTCTATGTTCTATGAATTAGAGCTCTAGGCTAAGCAGGAGCTGGCACTTCAATCCTGAGGCTCCTTTGAAAAAAATCTCATCTGAAATTATGGATTTTTTTTTTTAAATATGTTTTCCAGGGTTCCTGGTGGCAGGAGTCTTACTTCTGTTTTATTCATCTGAAGTACTCTGCAGATTTTAGCATAACTGTGCAAATGGCATATTAATGACGTTAAAATTGGCCTTAGCCTCTAAGTTGTGAAGGTGCTTTTGATAGTTCTGCAGCTCAGCTGTTATTTTTGGTACCAATTTTAGGCAAATTAATGTATAGTGTCAAAATGTAAGTTTTAAAACTAAGGGTTTTGACTTTTAAAAAGTGCCACAGGGTTAGACTCCCAAGTTTTACATATACTGAAGCTGCCATAGTCCCAAGAAGTAGCTCCCATGAAAGGTACTGGCTCTGTTTGCTCTCATTCCATTGAGAGACATGAAAAAGTGGGACAAAATAGTGGTTATTAATTTTTTCCAGTCTTAGTATAAGAAAAAGAAGTTATTTCCTACCCTGCTAAAGCAATAAATAACAAAATTTATTGATTGCAAAAATATTTAAGTCTCATTAATCATTTCTGTGCAGAAATAAGATGAAGTTTTTAGAAAAAAAAAAAAGCTAGGTGTTTTTACACATTTAAATTCCTTGTTTTAAAAAAAAGGGAAAAGCGCTTCATGTATCACCTTAATTTGTAAGTTACACTTTTAAAAGATTAGCAAAGAAAGGTTGTCCTATGTGTGACTATTAGTCAAAATATTGCTTCTTATAAATCCAGATTTTGACTACATTTTAGCTTATTTTAAGATCCATTGTGTGCTTGATTTTAGCATTTTAGAAATGAAAAGGAAGATTATTGACCAAAATATTTTATTCACATTATTTCCTGAAATATTAAAATTTAAGGTAGAAAACAATTAAGTCATGGACATTATTCATTCTCTTCTGCCATATGATGATTTCTTTCTAAATCTACTTTCAGCACAGTTTCCTTAGAGAAGCTCGAGTGACCTTTTTCCTGCAACTATTTCTCCGTGTTTATGACATAACATAATTGAAGCAAAATGAATAATGCCAAGGCAATTATCTTTGTCCAGTATGTTCCTAAGTAGATTTTCTTAGCAAGTATCAATTTCTATTAAATTCCATACTCTGATATGAAGTGTTATTTTGCAAATTAAAATTTGACCTGAAGGGTCAAGAAGCAGTTGAAAGTTCTAAAAGAAAAATAACAGAAATGATTAATTTTCATTAATTAGTTTCTTTTATGTAATATCGAAGAAAATATTACACCTGTTTGGAATTAAAAATACAAGGAAGTAGTTTTTAAATAGCCAGTAAAATACATTAGGAAAATGTGGGGTTGTGATCCCTGAGGTTATGGGTTAAGAGGATTTAACTCTCTCCCTGTTTCCTGGGTTAACTTGTCCTGTTTTCACGTTTCCAGTGTAGAAATGGAAGCCATCTACAAGGAGCTTTTCCTTTTCCATCTCCCTCTTACCAAGCAGCTTCCACCCCCACCGATCTGCTTCTCTCAGGGTACAGGGAAGGAGGAAGGGAAAGGAGCCAGGGCTGGAGACTCCTCTCCAGCTGGGAGCAGCAGCACTCTCTGCCCACTGGGCACTTAACAAGCACTCTCCAAAGAGAAAAAACTGACTGTGCCTCTTGGAGGAATAGTTCATCTTCATCTCCCTTAGGTTGAGCAAAGCTGCTTATCCTGCTGGCTGAGAAAACTCTTTGTTTTACCTGTGCATAAAGCTGGCCTTAAAACCAAATCCTTCTTCCTGCTGGCAAAGTGCAAAGCAGGGTTCCAAATCAGGACCGAATGCGGTGCAGGAACACCAGTCATTCCCTAAGATGAGGGAATGTGAACCCTGACTTGGAGAACTGGTTGTGTAAAAAAAAAGATATGGCATTGCACCATATTTTTTAGGTGTATTAGGTACCCACAGGCATGTTATTGTACACAGGGAGGCTTTTGAGCTTTAGTGGGGCCGTAGGGTCACAGCTCTGGCCTGGCTGACTCTGAGGGAGATTTCTACTCTGCAAAGCCTCATTAGACAATGAGGCAAAGCCTTGTTAGCCAAGGAGAGCACTAACTCCCATTCTGTATACACATCTCACTGCACAGATGAACAGTGTCTTGATTTAGGTGTATAGAGGGACCTGGGCAATATTGTGGTTCTTCAATATTAGAAAAAATCTCTGGAGAAAATTGGATTTAGAGTAAATGAGGCACAAGTGTTCCACTGCTCCGTTTATAAACAACATAGCTTCCCTTTTGCAATTAATACCTTTAATTCTCCTTCTTTTTTCAGTCTTGTGTCTCTCATAAGAGGCCAAGTGGTGACTACAGATGGAACTCCTCTAGTTGGGGTCAACGTGTCGTTTGTCAAGTATCCAAAGTACGGCTACACCATCACTCGTCAGGATGGCACGTGAGTGTCCCTGCTTCATTGAGCCCCTCTTTCATATGTGGTGTCTTTGCTGATTAACAGATGGTGTGATCTGATGCAACCATGTGGTATCAGGCATTGCCTTCCTCCCAGGGCAAAGAGCTATTAAGTAAACACAAAAGTAATTTTTCACGTGGCATTTTGAATACTAACTGCATGTAAATACGAACAGGCTGGCTTCTGGTAATGACGTGTTAGCAGGCAGGCTCCTTTCAGAAAATTGCTCTGTATCTATGAAAACATTTGTGGACTGCAGCAATATCCAGCTGAGACCAGAAATATTTTATTTTAAAATGCAATGCAGGCTAACACTTCTAGGAGAAAGAAAAGTATCATTATGGAATAGTATATTTTGTTAAAAGTTCCCTTCTGCCTCTCTTTCCTTTTGAAGATCCACTCTCTTTTGAGTTTCTTCAGGGTAGAATGTAATCAAAAGATTCTAATTGAATATATTTAGACAATTTCCTGCTGTGCAAAAAGTGTTTTTTCCCCCTTGTATCAGCTTATTTGAAATGCACACAGATTCAGATAAACAAAAGTCAATGTGTCATGGTTTATCTGGTTTACTGGCTGTGGTACCTAAAGCAGTGTATCTGACACAGCCATTGTAAACATTTGCCATTTTGTCTTGATCATGCATACAAACAATTGAATTGAAATAATTAATATGAGTCAACTGAACTATAGGGAGTATTCAAGTGCCACATTTCCCAGAATATTAATCTGTTATAATAAGAGTATAATGTTGATTTCAGTGGTTTAATACTGCAGTAAATGGTGAGCTGAACTATATTTAAATCTGAATAAATTGTTGAAGTCCTTGAGTAGTTTGTTACGTTGCCAGCATTTACGTGGAACAACTGATACCTGCTTCTGTTTTCAGAACAACCTGGAAGCATTTTACTCACTGAGGCCAGATTTCAAATGCCTGTGCAGCTCCACATAACTGCTGTGATTGTGTGGGAGGTTGGGAGTAAACACCTAATATGTCTGAAAAATGACAGATCAGTTATCCTGGGGACAGGAATTCTTATTTGTAGAACACTTCTCATTACTATTCTGTTACTGCCACCTGTCCCATTCTGTGCTTGATGGACAGGGTCTTTCAGGAAAGGGATAATTCATTGTCCAGCTCAGAATGAACTTGGCTTCTCTGCTTATTCTACATAAAGGTGGCTTGTAATAATAAATGTGGTGGTTTGTCTGTTGGGCATTTTTTAAATTATTTAATGCAGATTTTATATCAGGATGAGGTTTGTCCAGGTGACTTCCAATCATTGCTTGTCTTGGCTGTTTTTCAGCTGTTTAGTTGCCAGAGGTTCACATCCCATTATTGATCATTTGGAGCATGACATTTAAAGCATAATCAAGGTCCTCTCCCTCTCCCCACCTCCGGTGGGACGGGGAGAGAATCAGAAGGGTAAAAGTAAGAAAACTCGTGGGTTGAGATAAAAACAGTTTAATAACTGAAATAAAATAAATATTATAGTAAATTGTAATGGAAAGGAAAATAACAAAAAGAGAAAGAAATACCCAGCCAGATCTGGAGCAGCTTCTCCCCTAGTTTATATACTGAGCATGGCACCATATGGCCTGGGATATCCCTTGGGTCTTTTGGGGTCAGCTGTCCCAGCTGTGTCCCCTCCCAACTCCTTGTGCACCCACATTCTGCCCTCTGGTGGGGTGGAGTGGGGTGAGGAGGAGGAAAGTCTCTGACTCTGTGAGAGCACTGCTCAGCAATAACAAAAACACCCCTGTGTTACCAACTTTATTGTCACCCTGAGTCCAAAACTCAGCACTATGGCAGCTCTTAGGAAGAAAATTAACCCCATCCCAGCCAAAACCAGGCATGAACCCATGGCTACAGGTATACCTCTGTGTCATTAACCAGGAATGCTATTACTGGAATTATTCAGTCTTGTCACTTCTAAAGGCCACGTTTTTCTAGGTTTGACTTGGTTGCAAACGGTGGAGCTTCCCTGACCTTGCACTTTGAGCGGGCCCCGTTTATGAGTCAGGAGAGGACAGTGTGGCTGCCATGGAATAGCTTCTATGCCATGGACACACTTGTGATGAAGACAGAGGAGAACTCCATTCCCAGCTGTGATCTGAGTGGGTTTGTCCGTCCTGACCCAGTCATCATTTCATCACCACTCTCAACTTTCTTCAGTGATGCTCCCAGCCGGAATCCCATCGTGCCAGAAACCCAGGTAAGAACAGTGGGAGTGAAAAGGATACAGAAATCAGAGTCACTATGTCCCTGCAATTGCTGCAGCAAATGCCTCTGTAGAGCTGCATTTGTTGTGACAGGTACCAGGTTTTCTAGCGAGGGCTGCAGGAGATATCCCAGGCTTGTGTCACCCGGACACATTTATCTTTGACTACCTTGCACTGTCCCACTATGATACAATATATCAAGTATATCTCTGTGTTTCAGTTGACAGCTTAGGTTGTTCGAGAGAATTTTGCAAAGGCTTGGCATGTGGTGCTAACCACATGCTGTTTCCTTGTTTGTTACTTAGGACAAAGGAAAACTCTCCTGACACTTGTTTCACTGTATTCGGTTAGTCTTTATGCTGTTAGTGGAAGTTGTGGGTTCCTGTGACTGTGTTTCTCATGTTTCCCTTGCATATAACATGCAGTAAAAATACTTGTACTCTAAAAATAATGCCTACCCAGATACCCAATAATTATTTGTTAGAAATGTCAGCTTAGGATAGCCATTCCCAGTAGCAGAAAGTCATAAGTTCATAAGAATATGCAAGGTGATATTAAAATAAATAAATAAATAAAAATCACTAATGTGAAATGCTTGATCTTTTTCATGTTCAGGTTCTTCATGAAGAAATTGAGATCCCTGGCTCTAGTATAAAGCTCAGCTACCTGAGTTCCCGTACTGCTGGATACAAATCCTTGCTGAAGATCATCATGACTCAGACACTTGTGCCTCTGAATCTCATCAAAGTTCATTTGATGGTAGCAGTTGAAGGGCATTTGTTTCAAAAATCATTTCAGGCATCTCCCAACTTGGCATATACATTTATCTGGGACAAAACAGATGCATATGGTCAGAAGGTGTATGGGTTGTCAGATGCTGTAGGTAAGTCAGCACATACAAGCTCCAAAACGTTCCAAGTGACACCTGTAATTCTAAGCAAGAAAACTGCAGACATTTCTTGTGGAGGAGGAAGTATAGACTGAACAGTTCTTGTCTCCCTGACACAGTTTATCTTTGTGTTACTGTCCTTTTACACATTAAAGATCATATTCAGAGTGTCTAAACTCCATTAACATGCTTTTGTTTCCTGATTGGTACCTGACTTAGAAGGTTTAGACCAGGAAATAGGAAAAACTGGACACAGGAACTTAGGTGAAACCTAGTCCATCATTATGTTTCTGGTTTTATTCTGTTAACAAATGATCCCCATGGCTGGCAGTCTGCAGTGCACTTGGGTTTTCACACATGCCATTATTGTAGTCTCTTGTGGTATAACACATTTGAAATGAAAATGCTGTTCTTCTAGTGCTGTTCAGTCTTGTAGTTCTGTAGCTATTTTTAGTTTGCTTGGGTTTAGTGGGTGGGAAAAAGAGTGATCATCATAATATTTTTCAGTTTTCATTGAGTATCAGAATAATTTTTATACAACAGTGCTAAAGATGAGCATCAGAGCTGTGCCAGTGTAGAAACAACAGCTTATTTTTAAAATGTTAATTATTTTCTATGTTTTCTTAAATTCTTCTTTGCTATAGCTTTTCTTTCTTACATTATTGCATGGGATAATGCTTTCCTGAGTAATGCTTACAGTGCACTTGTGTTTAAGTGCACACAAAGTTTTCACTGCTGTTTGGTATATGGTATGTAAAATGAATACACTAAATAAATGCCATGAACATCTGGCAAATAAAGAATTTAATCTTGTCCTGTTATCTGATAGAATAATTTTGTTATATTTTAAAAATTGTATTTCTCACTCTCCTTCCACCAAACCAGTCACTTCCCAATGTGAGCTGTTAAGATAGAAGTGATCAGATCCCTGCAGAGTACATGTGAATGAAGTTTCAAATTTGTGTCTAGTCAAAAATCTGAATACAATATTGTAGAATAAAAGGGATTAATATAATCACTCCATCTTCTCGAGGGAAACTGGAATGCTGATTATTGGGAATACGCTCTAGACATTTAATTCAATGTTTGTTCAGGAAGTATATTAGATTTTCTTTTTTTTCAGTGTCTGTGGGTTTTGAATATGAGACTTGCCCCAGTCTCATTCTATGGGAGAAGAGGACAGCACTGCTGCAAGGATTTGAACTAGATCCTTCAAACTTAGGAGGATGGTCCCTGGATAAACACCATGTGCTTAATGTCAAGAGTGGTGAGTTAGTTAATTCCATGTGTTGTCTGTCCTATATGGAGTTTTGTCTGCAAACACTTTTTACTTGCATTATATTTACACTTTCAAAAAATGCAGTTTCTCCACTCTTTTTGTTTCATCTTTAGCTCAGTAAGGTCTGGAACAAGTTTCAGCTGTCAGAAATTGTTTTGCAACAAATTTTTGACTGTTCTGCACAACATGACTTTCTGAATCCAAATCTCTGTCTTGTATTCTGTTGTTCATTTATTCCACTGTAATATCTTTTTGTCTTCCTTCTTTTTTTTTTTTTATGAACTACACCCATTACTGGTTCCTTTTGCTTGACATTTTTTCCCTCTGAGATGGGGCTTACAAGAAGTGTGAGTCTGTGACTAGATACTGGGTTTCATTTGTCTTTCTCATTTGTCACCTGTCTGTATTTTCCTCACTTCTATTTGTCCTTCCATATCCTAAGCTGAATGTTTCTGATCTCCATATTTTACTCTTTGGGAGCTGAATGCTCAGCACATATTTTATTTGATCCCTACAAAGTGTTTTTTACAGCCTTCCTGCTGATCCCTGCGTTAACAAATAGCAAAGGATATTTTTGCTCAATAAATCTAAAGTAGCCTTCAGAACAGGCAAGATTTGAACACACTTCCAGTGCTGGGCAGTGGATCCAACACTGTTGAAACAGATATTTGGGTAGTACGTGACACTGTTGTCACCAGTTACATCAGGATCATGCAGCTGCATTTCTCAAACAACATGAGGCTGAAACTTTCCAGCCAGATGTCCACAGTTTTTGATGACACTGAAAATGATCACTCTGTCAGAGAATCCACTCTCTTCTTGGAGCAGGGGTATGCTCTTTTAACAAATATTTTGAAAATAAATCCTATCTTGAACGTATTTCCTTGAAGCCTCATAAAGATCTGTACCACTAGCTTCCCTGTTGCCTTTTATCACTGATCCTTAGTAGCCCTTCTGGGAGTTTCATCTTTCTCCTATCTTTTCATTTGCTGTGTTATCATCTTCTCTGGTGCCTCCGTTTCTCATTTTTCATTTTCCATTAAAAAGAAGTATGAAAGACTGAGAGGTGGAAAGAGAACAGTGAGGTTGGCACAAAATTCCAGACAAAACATGATATAGGAAACTGGAATGAGAGGATCCAGGCACACAAATAAGGAACATGTGTTCACCACTGTTTGCCTTCTTGTTTCCCAGTTATTATCACAGTCTAAACCACAGTACCAGGCCAGAGCTGTGTGGCAGTGTTTTCTTTCATAATGAACGCCAAAGGTGTTCTAGGTTTGGGTCTGTGGGTGTGTATGTGTGTGCTTTTCAACGCTGAATCTCATTACACCTTTATTTTCACTACTGCAAAGCCCTTTTGCTCTCCTTGTTCGACCGAAAACCCAAATGCTGGAGTCTTTTCAGTGCACAGTCCTTAAGAGCAGCTGTTGGAAAGAGAACAGCCTGAAGTCCCTTGCAATGAATGGTGGTAATAACCACTTCTTCTGCTCTTTGTCATTAGGTATATTGCACAAAGGCAACGGAGAAAACCAGTTCCTAACTCAGCAGCCGGCTGTGATAACCAGCATTATGGGGAATGGGCGCCGGAGAAGCATATCCTGTCCAAGCTGCAATGGTCTGGCAGAAGGAAATAAGCTTTTGGCCCCTGTAGCACTGGCAGTGGGTATTGATGGAAGTCTCTTTGTTGGAGATTTTAACTATATCCGGCGTATCTTCCCCTCCAGGAACGTCACTAGCATATTGGAGCTGAGGTAAGGTGTCAACCTTAGTGCTTCACTTCTGGAGCCTGTGCTCAAATCAGCCTTTACCATTACTTTTTATAATTTTGAAAAACATTGTCACTTTCAACCTATTTAAATTCCAGTGGAGAAATGGGGCACAGAAATGCACAGTTCAAAAGCCTGTAGCTTATCAGAGCAGTGACTACAGAGAAGAAATTAAGAGTACAAATTCACTTGTACAAAAAATACAAACCATCCCCTTCTGTCTCATTAGTGATCATTGATACAATCTCCCTTTGGTGCTATATATCTTTTAGTTTTGTTTGAAAACTACAGACCTGACTGCCCTTAGGTCCTGAGCCACAGTGATAAGTGGAGGTGTAACAGTCTCACGAGGTTAGAGAGAAGGTTTTCCTGTCTGTGGTTTTGAGAGCCACTTTCCCATTCTTGTCTGTTCCTGTAGGTTGACAAGTGCAGTTCAGGTTGACATACAGAGCCATTTTGCATCATCACAACTCTTTTTGAGATTGTAACTGTCCCACTGTCCCGTGCCCCCTTCCAAGCTAAAGATTTGGTCACTTAATAGGGAAGGCATGAGTGTAGAGTGTACCACTTCACCCATTTCTGTTCCATCTCCTTTTTTCATTCTTCTAGGAGAGGCAAGAGCTATTGCTTCATACCCTAACTCATGTAACTGGACCTTATACTTACAGCACTATTGAAGATTTGCAGAAAAATAAAGAAAAATACTGTGCACTGGCTGTGTGCTGACCCTTCTGGAGCCCCCTGAGGCAGTAGCATTAGTGCTCCTGGAAATTGGATATAGCTGCAAAAGCACATAGAGTGAATTTAGGTCACTAGTCTTTTCCTAATGATATAACCAATCACCAATTCCTCTCCTTCCACTGTACTTTTAGTTTTTAATTAGTGGGAAAAAGCACAAAATGATTGGACTGTTAAGGAATAGGAGGCCTAGCTCTATTTTACACCTCTCTTTCATTCATGTCATTCTGTTGATGTCACTATTGTGAATTCTGATTCTATATAAGAGAAAAGAGATCTGATTCAGGCCAATTCTACTCTGAAATCACTCTCTGACACCTACCTCATACACCATCAGGCTGCCTCATTATATTTTTTTTTTTAAAGTCATGGATCATGCAGTGCTTTCTGCTAGCAGCTCAGTGTAAGCCACAGAAGGTAGCTGGCATGGACGTGTGACCTGCTATAAATATTTATATCAATATGCACTAAAACTCTGCATTATATAGAATATGCTAATTGGTGGGGTTTTTTTCTAATTTTTTCAGTTCTATTTAGCTTTCTAGTAAATGGGACTACAGCTTTATAGGTGAAGAAAAACATTTTCAGGTTAGGATATTCAATATAAGGAATCTGTCTGCACCTCACTTCCTAATATCAGCCAGTGACAAAGCTTTGTAGCACACCTGGAGTTTGAAAATGTTGCCTCAAAGTTTACAACAGTATCAGTCTGAGTACTTTGCTTTCTTTCTATGCCAGAGAGATTGAGAGGGAACTTCAGTTTTCATCATGTGAGAGGGAAAATGGGAAGGAACATGGGTAAAGAAACGGAAGATGGACTTCTTAATCTCCTGTTGTCCACTTTCTCCTTTATGAAAGTCTGTTTTCCACAGCATAGTTTCTTTAGCTTCTGTTAGAACTGTTAGCAAGGAACAGTGAAGCTACTGTATTGTGAGTGCTGTTGGACAGCTGCAAAGGACTTGACAGATTTTTAGGATTTACAGGTTTTATATTACATTATGATGTCTTTTGCCCCCTGTTCCTCTAAAGGGAATTAAGATCCATTCCAGCAAACATTATCTATAGCAGTAATTGTGATTCATTGCTCATCTTAAAATCTGCATGAGTTACCCAAGTAAGAGTCTGAAGATTTGAGCCATTTAAGTATGAACAAGAACAGAGTCTTCAGCTTATATCAAGTAGATAATGTTGCAGTAGCACAAGTATTACAAACCAAATACATCACTTTATTTAGATTTCACAACTGATGTAATTTTGGTTTCACACAAACCAATATAAATCTTGAGTAACTTCATAAGTCAGAATATCCCAGTGTGCATATTTGCTTCACACTGTCCTTTATGAAGGTGCCTGATTGGAATGGCAAATAGGGATTTTGACTCAAGTGCTGCATGTCCCACTTAACACTGGTACTACAAGCTGGGGGCTGTGCCTTGAGTGCTGCAGCTCAGGAGTCATGTACCTCTTTGTTTCCTTCAGCTGGATATTCCTAAATAGAAATTACATCAACACAGTGAAACACTGTGGTGTGGAGAATGTATTAATTTTCTTCTGGGAAGCAGAGGACACTCCTCCCTTGGCTTTGTGTCTGGGCAGTAAACTGTGGATCAGTTAATGCTGTTTATCCCCCTTTGTACAGTACCTTACTGCTCACTTAGAAGGGGTTTTTTTCACCCTGACATTTGCTTTGGTGGACTTAAACAGATACCAAGGAGCATCCAAACTTGCTTTAAGCAATTATTTTAGTGACTGGAAGGAGAGGAAAACAAACTGCATAGTAGAAATTTGTTTAGAAATAGCCTGTTGGAAAACTATTTGGACTAAAGAATTTACCTCCAGCTTCCAGACAACATCCTAAGCCTGGTGCTTCTCCCTGCCCAGCTCTGTATTCAGAAAACTGCTAGTTTCTCTCACTCCCAGCCCACAAGCTGCACATATTTCCAAGTGAAAACTCTTTTCAATGGTCCAGAAAGTTTCCTGTATGTGAGGGGTGGGGGTGGGGGCAGGGGTATCCTATAGGGAACTCTATCCCTCCCAGTCTCTCTTCATCTGTAAACTAAGCCAAGGCTAGTGCTGAAAAGAGATAAGAATCTTCTCCTGTGTCCTTTTGTAAAATAAAACAAATACTATGTTTGCTTTACCATCTATTCTTCAGCTAACTGTTTGTTCTTTTTTCTTCTGTTCCCTTTCTATAAAGAAATAAAGAGTTTAAACATAGGTAAGACATGAGCTCTTTCCCATATAATTTGATATGGTTTGTTTGCTTCATTGTGTTTGCTTTTTGTGTTGTGCTTCTTGTGTAATGTTATGTTCTTCATGTACCATATATAGAAACATTTTTATGTGCTAATTGTGTGTTATGAATATGATAAGCATTAGCAATTATGAAATGCAGTCAAAAAGCAACCAAATAAGTTCTGACAGTAATTACGAATTTCTAGTAGAATGCAAGGATAATGAACCCCAAGCTAACTTCTAGATAAACACCTCTCCCTGCTGTCTCTAATTGGTCTAAATGGTCAAGGTAAACTACAACAGCATTTTCACAAATGCCAGAGAGGTTCACAAAAGCACTAATGGCTGCCTATAGGTCAAAAACTCATTTTCCGGTCATTAATGATTTTCTGAACCTGCTGTCCTTTGCCATAATTTAGTTTATATTTCATTTGTCAAACACATTTAATAGTTAGTCAACCTGTGGGGCTGGCTGTATGCAACCACTAGGTGCAGTCATTGTAAGATTCAGGAGGGAGGCATAACCTTTCTGGACATTAGGAGAAGCAATTTTTCATCGTCTCACCTCAGCACTAGGTATTCTGGATGGCAGCAGCTTAGGAAACCTCCTTCTATGCCACACGTGGGACAGGGAGGAAGTTCATCCTGGAGAAAATCAAGGGCAAGAACAAGAAGAGCTGTTGTAAACTATTCCATGGTGTCCTGTGCATCACCCTTTTAAAACCATACTTTCCATTTATGTAGCACAAGTTGATGCAATAGATGGTCTGGGCTAAATAGTATTATTTCCCCTTAACAGTGTGTTTTGGTATAGCAAGTGTAACAGCACTAAATATCCTTATCTGGATGAATTAATTCACAATTTGCTAATGATTATTGGTGGTGCTGGAGGTTCCTCGTTTGCTTCAACGAAGCTTAGTTCCTTTTTCAGGTGCTTAGAGATTTGCTCTGGGCAGCTTCTCTTTTTGGTTAGATTTAAAGAATAGCTGTTGTTGCACTGTTGTGAATTTGATGCACCTATGAGAAGAACAGGGAGGATAAGCTGGTCCTGCTGGCACTTGCTGCCAGGCACAGGCTCCCTCTCAGAGCAGAGTGAGGCTGCAGGTGCTGGTAACCACTGTATTCACTCAGGAGGGCTGGAGGCAGAGACATTATTGGCAGAGGCCTCTGAGAAATGCTGAATGCCATGGAAAATCTTTTAAAACAAGGTACAGTCTTTGGCCTCCTATAATTCAAATTAAAGATTATAGTGGCATGGGAAAAAGAGAGGCAGAGGTCTTTAATTGCTCATGTGCCAGTTTGAGACATATTGACTGCTCAGTTATAAAACACATCCCTGTTTGAGGCCATAGTCTCATCAATCATTTGGGGACACAGTGAGTGCATGTCACCTTCCAGCAGTTGTTTTCTGCCAAAGTCCCTCAAAAATTTGCATGGAAAATCTTCTACTGTCTGTTCCCTTACAGGGCTCAGGAAGGAGGGAAAGGGTGTGCAGGAGGTCTGCACCTCCAGTGAGCCACTCCCTGATCAGGAACCAAAGCTCAGGACTGACTCCCTGGCATAGCTGCCCTGAGGGAGGGAGATTCCAAGGGAGAAAGGCAGGGACTGCAGGATAGAGGGAAATAAGCCCGTGTTCTGCCATTGCTCTTTAACTCATCCCTTATCCCATCCTGGTAGCAGTGGGACATGCCTGGGGGTAGCTGAGGGCAGAAGGGAGGCAGGTGGGCAGACACGCTGGCAAAATCATGTCCAAAAAGAGAGACCCTTCCATTCCTGTGGGGTGGCTGCTGCTCTGTGTCCAGCAGCAGCTCAGCTCCTCTGGGCACTGTGTGAGCAGCTCTCACTGCTGAGACCAGCAAGGGCCCTGCCTTGTGTCTGTGCCCAGCTCCAGCCTGTGCCCAGCTCCAGTCTGTGCCTGCCTCAGGTCCTCCATCTGGTCAAGGTGTGGGGGGTGTGCCTTGTTTTAGAAGGGCCACACAAAAGGCACCAGCCTTGAGCTAAGTTTAGGTGTATTTTTGAAGTGTGGAACACCAGTGTCACGGCAGAGATTGTTCTTCAGTGCCAGGGGACAGCGTGGTGGGAGAAGAGAGCAGAATTTCAAAACAGTGGCAAATGTGCAGATGTTTGTATGGCTCAGATACATGAGAGACTGGAGGAATCTCCTAAGTGGAAAGAACGCTTTTTCTATGTGGCAAAGAAGGCTGAGCATTATTTTGGAGGAATGTGATAAGGGTCTAGTGAAGAGGTGCAGTCTGCTGCTGAAGATTAAGGAGAGGAACTTGGGGAATAATGAGATTGTGCTCTAATCTCAAGCATGTCACTAGTCTCCCTGCATAACTTTGTCTACACCACTTAACCTCTCTGTGCCTCAGTTTCCTCCTCTGTAAAATGGGTGCAATACCCATCTTTTTAAAGTACTTTGAGATCCATGCATGAAATAAACCTGCCAAGTATTTTTTGTTTACTGTATTTCTTCATCTCTAATTTCTACACTCCTAGACTTCAGCAGATGGTATTGCCTCTGCCTACTGAATTGCTATCAAACCCATCTCCTTCCTACCTTCTGTGGTTCTAGAACGACCTCTCATTGACCTAAAATCATGGCATGTCAAAGACTGGCATAGAGGAAAATAACTGTAGAAGGTGATATTTTGGGGCCTCCTCATTCCTCCAAATCTGGTCGTGACCACATGACCACAGTTATCTTTGTGTGCTGATGATCCATCTGCCGAAAGTGGCCTTATTAGAGTTTGAGCAAGTCTGATCAAGAAATGGCTTTTGTCCATCATAACTTACCTCTGTGTATCCTCACTCTTGGAGATGGGCACTTTTGCCACATGAAACTAGGAGTGTGGATATTTGGAGGCAAATCTCTCTGGTTACTGGTAAGTAACCTCCATTTTTTTTTCTTCCTGTCTTCCATTTGTCTTCTATGCTTTGAAACCACCATTGACCTTATTTATGCTCACCCATAGGCTCCAAAGGCTGGAAAATTCACATCACGCTTAAAATCCAACTAAATTGAGTTAAACTAGCCAGGCAAGATTTTGAAAATATTTCTACACTGCAGTTCTCTGTGTGTGAATGTATATATATATATTGCAAAGATTGACATTCCTCAATTTTCAGATGATTTGCTAAAGTAGTTCCAAAATGTGACAAGCTGTCAAAAAACATATATTTCAGAAGAGAAGTAGCTTTCCATATGAGCGCCCATTCTAATCACAAACTGAGGACCAGTTTTCCAATAACAGAAGGTTTGGAGTTAAAGTCAGACACTTGGGGTCTCTGGTTTTAGTTATATAACCAACTTCATCTGCCGTAAATGAGATTCTTGATAAGAATGAATGAGAACAAATTTGCTTTAGGAATAAATTTGTTATGCCTCTGCCTCCTATTTATACAAGACCTCACAAGTCTTGTGGCGTAATCTAAGTGACTCAGAAGCTGATTCTTCGATTTTACCCCTATGACTTCTGCTTCCAAAGGAAGTTAAACAAGGTAGCAGGGAGGGGGGGAACAGATAAGCTGAAGAGAATTGACCTGGAGCAGATCTAAAGGGCTGAAGAGATCAAGACTGCTGTGCAGCTCTGGCTTACTGGGCTCTGCTGTGCAAGGCTCAGTGTAGAAGGATGAGTGAGATTTAAAATGACAACCCCTCTGAACACTGACCAGGCCCTAATCAAGTCAGGTCCTCAGATGGTGGTCCCTCAGACCTCAGCTCTGTATGAAGGTGTCAGACTTTCTTTCCAGATCTTTCTGTGCCTGATGAGCCCCCAAGCTCTGAAAGCCTGTGAAGTTTCTAGACTGCTCAGCTGTTTCTGTTCTATGCTTTCTTTCTCTCTAAAGCAACAATCCCGCTCATAAATACTATCTGGCCGTGGACCCTGTTTCAGGCTCACTCTACGTGTCGGACACCAATAGTCGACGGATATACAGAGTCAAGTCCCTGACAGGCACAAAAGACCTCGCGGGTAACTCTGAAGTGGTGGCAGGGACGGGAGAGCAGTGCCTGCCATTTGATGAAGCCAGATGTGGGGATGGAGGGAAGGCAGTGGACGCAACCCTAATGAGCCCTCGAGGTAAAGTAGGAAAAGAAGCCGGAGAAAACAACTCCGTGCGGCTGGGCTGGATGTGGAAATAATTATCTGGCAATTAAATCACTCCTTGCTCGGTGATTTTTATTCTGGGCTTTAATTACAGTGGATTGGCAAGTGCTCGTGCTTTGTTTAGTTAAAGCAAACTTTATTACCCCAACACTGAGTGCTGCAAAAGGAGAACAGAACACAAATTAGCAGGGTACCGTTCACTCCAAGAGGCAAGCATGTAAACCAGGAAACAAATTACTGTTTGAGATACAGTCTTTGGGGAGAAAAACTGCCTGATGTGGCTTTTCTCTGAGGTTTTTATTCGATGTATCTCCTTTTTCTTCAGAGTTAGAGAAAAAAATAAAAGGATTTTTTTGCCCTTTCCAGTTTCTTATTTCCAACAAAAAGTTTTCAAGATGATCTAGAGATTTGGGGATGTGTTTCTTTTTAAGGCTTTTTCTCTCTGTTGCTTCATCTTAATTGTAAGGATGAATTAATCAGGTGTACTGCCAGATGTTTCAATCATCTCTGATTTTTTTCAGTGGTTGAAAATAACTAGATGATCATAAAAGTGAATAAAAATGGAAGGTCCTGTCTCTTTGTGTAGGAAGCGGTTTCAGTTAATCCGTAGAAGTTAAAAAGATGAAGCCGTATCTTCTCTCACTGCCCAATAGGGATGAGCGCTGCAACCATTTGAAGCCAGAATTTTTAGATCAATATTTTATTTTCAGCCCAATAAATGGACAAGGCAGTGCACCAAATCAAAGCAGGAAAGGCAAGTGAGAAAAAGACTGCCCTCCTTCCCAGCCGGCAGCAGCATCCGTCTGTTCCTCCGAGGGAGCACCCTTTCATTCTGTGCCTTTCCTCTCTAAGGACTCCCAATGTGACAGGCATTGAACCTTCCCTTTTTTTTTCTAGGTTGGCAACCCCTGTGCCTTCATCTGGAAACACCAGATGTTCTTCTCTCATTTTTACTGCAACAGGTCGAAGAATAAAAAAAAGCATCCCAGAAATAATGAAATGCCCTCCCAGTTTTTAAAAAGTTTTAAAGGAATTTTAAAATATTTCTAAAAATTCTTCATCCTCATTGGATCCTTCTGATGAAGAAAGCAATGCCTCGAATTTCTGAGAGCAAAATTTAGGAGATAGTTTTTTCACTGGGTTTATGTAATATATCATACAGAGTTTGAATTAAGAAATAAGCTGATGCATTCTGCTTGCTCTTTGGCATGTTTGGGGATCTTTGTGGTTTTCTTTAAAGCTCTGCTGGATAAACCTGCTCAGTGCAATTCGTTTGGTAGAACTGTGGGTACTTGGAGGGTTCCAGGACCTGTGCTCAGGTTGGGAGGGAGGAAAGAATGGGGGAAGTGAACAAATGTCACTCACTATCTTGTAGACTTGTCAATAAGACAAAGCCAGCCTTGAAGCCAGGAGCCTCACTGCTGCACTGATGCCTGGGTTTTATATTTGCAGGAATTGCAGTGGATAAGTATGGACTCATGTATTTTGTTGATGCCACTATGATTAGAAAAGTGGATCAGAACGGAATCATATCAACCCTGCTGGGCTCCAATGACCTAACTGCTGTTCGGCCTCTCAGCTGTGATTCCAGCATGGATGTCACCCAGGTAGACTCTTACTGCATTTATTTCCTTCTCTGCCTTAGAAGAGTTGGGCATCTATTTTGGATGACTGCCTGGCCACTTAAGAAATACATTATGCAGCACAAGATGATAGCATATTTGATTCATTACTGAAATGAGCGAACCATCCTTTTTACTGTGGCTAACACAGGTTATTTATGCAACTGTAGAGAAATAAGGTTGAGATAATGGGAGTTATTGTCTTAATTGCCTGTTATTCTGTAATTATTGTAGAGCTTCCACAATGTAGCATTCATTCTTTGCACAGAAACACAATTAGCCAAAGTTACGACCGCACGTAGCTTTAATATTTCGGAAAAAAAAAAATCATTATTTGAAATAGTTGCCGTTCATGACTTGGTTTCATGATTTACGCTGATAAACCCCTCACTAATTTGCTGTTGTTACACATGGAATTTTAAACACTAGAAGTGTACTTTTCAGTTACGAGTTTTACAGTGATAATTTGTGCAACTCATAGGTACGGCTGGAGTGGCCTACTGATCTCGCTGTCAATCCCATGGACAACTCCCTTTATGTCCTAGAGAACAATGTTATTTTACGGATCACAGAAAACCATCAAGTTAGCATTATTGCTGGACGCCCCATGCACTGCCAGGTTCCTGGTATAGACTACTCTCTTAGCAAACTGGCTATTCATTCTGCACTTGAATCAGCCAGTGCCATTGCCATCTCACACACAGGAGTTCTTTACATCAGTGAGACAGATGAAAAAAAAATTAATCGGCTCCGCCAGGTAACTACCAATGGAGAAATATGCCTTCTTGCAGGGGCAGCTTCAGACTGTGATTGCAAAAATGATGTCAACTGTAATTGCTATGCTGGGGATGATGGGTATGCCACTGATGCCATCTTAAATTCACCATCTTCCTTAGCTGTGGCCCCAGATGGTACCATCTACATAGCTGATCTCGGAAATATCCGCATTAGGGCTGTCAGTAAAAACAGGCCCATTCTTAATTCCTTTAACCAATATGAAGCTGCATCTCCAGGAGAACAGGAGCTGTATGTCTTCAATGCTGATGGGATTCACCAGTACACTCTCAGCCTTGTTACCGGGGAGTACTTGTACAATTTCACCTATAGCAGCGATAACGATGTCACGGAGGTGATGGACAACAATGGCAACTCCTTGAAGGTCCGTCGGGATGCCAGTGGGATGCCCCGCCACTTACTGATGCCGGATAATCAGATTGTCACGCTGGCTGTTGGCACTAATGGTGGACTCAAGCTAGTCTCAACACAGACCCTGGAGCTCGGATTAATGACATATAACGGAAACAGTGGTCTCTTAGCAACGAAGAGTGATGAAACAGGATGGACAACATTTTATGAGTAAGAATGTTTTTGGATATATTAAGCGTACATTTATTTTTCAAATGGTAGTGTGTAGGCCCTAAACTGACCCTACTGAAATTGTTGTAGGTTTTTCAGTGATATTGAATAAGGCCATTGCACCTCAGTCTAGTTTGATGCTGGAAATTATTAAGTGGCTTCTTGAATGCATCAGTCATGCTGGGTCCTTTGGGTGGGTACCAATCCACCTAAAGCCCTGCCTGGGGTTAGAGTTCAGGGCAGCTCATCCACCTCCAGCACGAAGGACTGTGTGCCACACCCAGAACCCCACGTTGGTTACCCTGCTCTTAGTTGTCACCACAGCTCCAAAAGTGCACAGCCAGAGCAGCCCCCAGCACTCTGCAGCTCCCACTGAGCTGCCTCTCTAGGAACCCTCATGCTGCAGCTTCTTTTGGAACTCAAATTATCTGCCTTTCTGTTCAGACTCATATATTACTCATGGTTGTTAAAATGTTGATTAACTTCACTGATTGTTCATTCTTGAGACAAGCGAGGAAATTAGATCCCCAGCTATCTGTCAGACCCCTGGTGTAACTTCCATAATTTGTAGATAACCCAAAAGCACACTGGTGTTCATGAGTGTATAGATTAAATAGACAGAACTTCCTCTTTAAATGAAATTCATCTGAAGAGATGAAGTTCAAAAGTATATTAAAAATCTAGAAAAACTAGTCAGATTTTTATTAATATTTATCTTATTCTTAGTAGTACTACTGCCATTTTTTTCATCGAAACTATTTTAAAAATATAAGCTAAATGATATGTTGAAAAAATATATTTAGCTTTTAATTATGGCAAGTATGACACCATATATTTTTTTATATAGTTAATTAACGATTAATAAATATCATTCCTCAAAATAGTGAGGTGAAAATATGAATAGGGCTTTATATTTCATTATAAATGGCAGGCTTATTTTCAAGGTTACGGACTAGCAATGACACGCACCTCTTTTAGTTTATTAATGCATTCAGCTTGGCCACCACTCTCTCTCTGTTTAGAGATAACACAAGTAACGTAGGAATAGAAAAGGACTGTATTCAATCTGCTCAGAATATCTCTAAATCAGCACTGCACCTCGGTACTTTGTCCCTGCCGCGTTTGGCTTTCCCGTACGAAGGAAAGCAGTGCCCTCTCGTGGGGCCCTGCACACCAAACCACTGATTCCTCGTCTACGCTGGCCTTAGAGGTGTGGAGTGGGTCTTTTCCTTAATGTTTTGCAAAGATTATTCCTTTACCACAAATCTGTTACAAAAATAGTCCGGTTATGTGACATCAAGGTCACATAACCTGCTGATTACAAGCTCACTGGGCTAGGCAGAATAAAATTCCATATTATTGCTGATGAGATGTGGATGCCCTTCTAGGTAGGTTTTTTCATTGTTTTTTCCTCAATAGGTAGCTCAAGATTCAGTCACATAAATTAGCTATTTCTCAAAACACCAGTAATTAATTGTAGAAAACTAAATAGCAAAGTAATTTAAAACTCGACACGAAAATCAATGAAACATTAAAAAAGGTCATCAGAAAGTTACCAGGCACAAAACTGGTACAACTGGTGTCTGAGAATCACACCAAGTAGTAAGTTAACATGATGTATTAGAAAAATTGCATTATGAGTCCTAAGGAAACATAGAAGGTAGAGACTTTGATGTCTTACTGAGATCAGCTGAAAATATCATTTAATGTGTATATGGTGCTGCAAATTTTTTTCCAAGATCAAATAAGAAGAGATGTGCAACCTTTGCCTCAGGTCAGTGGAAGTTAAGTACCATATTTAGGTCTAAATAGTACAGCCTGAGGTACTGTATTAGATAATTAGTAACTTTGATGAGGCAGCAGAAATAACTTACTTTCTCCCAGATTTGTACATACATTCTCATAAGCATAGAGCCCACAGATGAGAGGACCATGTAGACATTATTTAAATCAAATTTACAAACCTAAACAATCACAGTCCACAGTCACTCCATACTGGTTTCTGTTTGTTCTTCAAAGCAGCTCCTAAGGGAATATTCTGCATTCATCATTCTGCAATTTATTTTGGGAGCTGTAAGTTAATATCAATTGAAGATGAAAGAAATATTTAGCTAATGAGAGTTTAGAAGGACAACAAAATAACTTTCTGTGCCATTACATTCATACATAGATAATCAGGACCCAAAAATTGTTAATATGGCAGCAGAATTAGAAAAGAACAAAAGTCTTCTAAGTAGTAAAATACTACATGAACTAAAGTTCTTATGAAAAATTTATTTCAGTGCATTTATATCAACCAGATGTTGAAGTGCTGTGCTATCTTATTGGGTATATTCCTTTCATTTATCTGAAACTTTACCCTGGAAACACTCTCAGAATTAAATTTGTGCAGTTCACGTAGGTGTGCATCTGTATATGCAGAGAAATGTGGCCACAAAGTGGTTTTGTGTGTGTATATACACACTCCATCTGTATATTCTATAGATAGCACCTGTGTGTGTGCAGGCAGCTCATTTGCAGTAGGAACAGGCAAGGCTCTTCAATAATAGAACAGCTACCAGCAGGCTCACATGGGGTAATTTAAGCTTGGTTTGGGCATGAAGCACAGATCTTTGAAGCGGTTCCCAGTGGTATTCCACTTGGTCTAGGGAGCATCCGAAGAGAAGGCTGCAGTTTTCTTCTCAAATGAGGGTGAGAAAATGGGGGTGTATGTAAATGTATGTGGGTCTGTGCCTTGCCCAGCTCTGTGTTAAGTCTGAAGCTGCTGCTCCTCCTTTCTGCACTGCTGGATGTGGCTCTGTCCTGGCTGCTCCTGTCGAGCAGCACACGCTCAAACCTCCGAGGTCAGGATGCTGGAGATAAAAATTGCCTGAGGTAGAGAGGTGCCATAACACTGGGCATGGGAGAGCAGCCTTCAGGGCACTGTCACAGCTCACTGAAGGGATGCTCAGGTCAGGTGTTTGTAGCTGCCTGAGAAGGTGACAAGTGCTCAGCTGTGTCCCACAGTTGAGCTGTAGGTGTAGTGGGTGGCCCAGCACCCATGGGATGGCTCTGGAAGGCTCAGAGCCCCTGGGCTGGCAGAGTCAGCCAACACCTCTGTGCCTGCCCTGGTGCCTGGGGACACCCAGAGCTGTCCTGGGAAACCTTTTCCTTCAGGGGGACACTTGGTGGCAGCTAGCCACCATGTGCTGGGGAGTCAGCAGCGGGCACAAGGAGTTGCTGTTGTTTTTTAAGGTATTGGCATTAAGAAAGGATTTCTCCCCTTGTAATTTTATTAGCAGAAAACTTGGGATGAAACCTTACTCTAACTGAAGTCAGTAACAAAAGTTCAGGAATTTCAGTGTACCCAGAGTCCACCTCATTTGAAGATATAAAGGTTGCCTTTATCAGATCTGGTTCATCCAGCCTGATGCTGTGTCATAGCCTGTTGTGACTGTTCTGATAAAGATACCAAGAAGTCCCAGGTTAACTAGTTTCTTTTCCATTGCAAATTTTCTTTTTTACTTCATTAGGATCAGGTTCATGACATGAAGAAGAAAGGAATATAACCATTTAATTCCTATATAGTTTATTCTTATTATTCAGATTAATGTCTGGGTGTTGTACTCTACTGAGTGCTTGCTCTCACATTATACATAAATTAAAAAAAAAAAAACCAACCCCTAGGAATATGTCACCTAAATTTTGTAGTACATAAAAGGTTTCTGTTATATTAATTTTAAATTTTTTACCTTTAAGGTATTTTTTTAAATAGGATTTTATTGATGAAATGGATAAAGTAGAAATGCCTTCTTTATGCATTGGTACCACAGTGTGTATCTGTCATTTAAACAATGAATTTTTTGTATATCTAGCTTGTAAACTAAATGTTCTGCAGATCTTCATGGAGAGTACTTTTGTGTGTATTAGGAGTGTCCATCACGTGCTTATAAACCCTTTTAATCTCTGCTTTTGCTGATTTCAAAACTGTGAACAGCGCTGGGAAACATGCCCCATGGCAGGGGCAAAATCCTGATTTCTTGAAATAGCACTGGAATATTTTCATTTTCCTATTTCAGTCTCTGTACATCCACATCCATATTTACTTTTTAGACTGCCCTTGCACTTTGAACAGAGATTTCCAGTGAGTAGCCCACAGCAATCCCCAGGAATTTTTCCTAGGTTAATTAAAAACCCAGCAATGTGAGTGAAGAGTTTAAATTCATGTCTCATTTGCATTGCCTAAAATATATTTGCTGATGGGGGATTTCACCAACCGTTTTTCTGGAAGTTCACCACGTGCTGCACAGTCACACTGAAGCTACTCATGGGCTTTTCTAGTTTGTCCTAAACAATATCAGAGTCACACAGAATCCCATTGTCTTTCCTGTACTATTTGCCATCTAAGTGTTCTCTTCATCACTCTGGTCTTCACTAAACATACCACATACAGACTCTAAGGGAGCATCTCATTATTAACCTTTGAGATTTTTGAAACTGTCCATTTTTTGTACTTTTTCCTTGGTTCCATTTCGATGGATGCTTGGCTGGATCAAGTTCTTCCCTCATCTTTACTTTTGAGTACTTTCCAATTTTTTTTCTGAAGACCCTTATAAAGACTTAACCAAATCCCCTTTCATAGATTATCTGAACATATTATCTTTTATCTAGTATCTTGCTGATATGTTGGTATCAGTATCTAGCTGATATGGTAGAAGTATTTATATATAAATATATATGTATATGTGGAGAGAAACTTCTGACTTTTATTGAGAAAAATCATGCTGCTTACTTAATCTTGCTTTGATCCTAAACTGCTTAAATGAACACAATGTATTATTGGTCCCTTTTAGGTCGCATGATGCTTTGTTTTATTGGTTTCCTTCTTTGCCTAATACTTCCATTGGTTCTGGTAAGGCTTGTTGCTCCACAGGTGATACTTTTTTTTTTCCTTCCTCCCCAATTTTCAGTTGAATGAGTGCAACCATTTGCAATGGATTCGAAAAGTCGTGGTTTTTATTTGTGTTTACTGAGGAGCCAGTCTGTGTGTTAATTGTGGAGATGTGCTGTACAGTTCAGGTGGCACAGTTGGAGGTTTGTGAATGGTTTCATTGCAAAGCCGTGTTGAAAGCACTGATTTCTTCTCATCTTTCCAGCTGACCGTGATGTATAAAGAAGTGAGCGAGCTCCACGGTACTAAATGTGCTCCTCTTCTCTTCTGTTACCCTCAGGCAATACAATGGATTTACCAGTTCTCTTCCAGGCTTCCCGCTCCCTCGATTTCTACGTTCCAAGGATGAGCAGTTGGTTTCAATCTCCACCTAAACTTTTCCCTTTATCTACACAGGACATTTTTTTCTTGCCTTTCTGTGTGCTTTGGTGAGAGACTCTTGCACGAGTAGAGAATTGCAGCAAGCAGAGTGGCAGCCTGGAATGCTGATTTTGTTTCAGGTCCCCATTTCTTGCCCTTAAGATCCAAGGAATTGCTTCTCTGTAATATGTATGCACACAGATAGAGCATACTAGAGGAAAGGGAGAACTGGTATGATTTGATTTCCAGCAGCATTCCTTCTTTCCCCTCTCCTCAGGCTTTATACCTCTAAATAAATTAAACTCAATAAACTCATAGAGAGCAGCCCTTTTATTTTATTTTTTTTTTTATCTTTATGCCTCTGGAGCACTTAACTCATCTTCTAAGGTCTATTCTGAGTGCTGACTGCTGCCCTTTGTGAAACTCCTACCTATCCTGTGCTTTTCATCTTTCATCTTTTTGAGCCAAAACAGTGACCCCAAATGCAGCTCAATACCACAGATAAGATCAAAATGAAATTATGTTCTCAAGCTGATGTCTTTTTTTTAGTCCTTTATGGCAAGTTTATTCCTTGGTATGTCATTAAAGACCATACTTAGTTTCCACTAAGTATTTAATTGCAAATATGCAGTGTATGCACTTGTATATCGTAGTGTCCACCAGAAGTCCACTTCCTTAGAGTGAAATGCAACTATTAAAAAGCAGCTTAATTTACTAATTATAATTGTTTGAGCCAAATACCACTCTGTATATTCATAATAATTTAACTAATGTAATAATTTGAAATATGCTAGCCTGGATTTGCACCCATGTAATTGAGATCAGTATCTCTAAAAATATATTATTTCATCATTATAGACTCTTTCAAGAACAGAGAATTAGTTAAGGCCAGGATGTTCTTGAAAACCTGTTTCATTCTGGGGGTTTTTTTGCACAGACGTGGTGCATTATTAATACATTGGGTATTGAAATGAACATATATCCTCATGCTTTCTTGCTCTCACTAACTTTTCTATTAGCTATGATCATGAAGGGCGTCTGACCAATGTAACACGTCCCACTGGAGTGGTAACTAGCCTTCATCGAGAGATGGAAAAGTCTATTACCATCGACATTGAGAATTCTAATCGGGATGACGATGTCACGGTCATCACAAATCTCTCCTCTGTGGAGGCTTCCTATACAGTTGTTCAAGGTACCAAAGCACACTTCTCAGCACACCTCCTAACCACACACGCAGCTCGAGAAAAAGATTTGTGTCATTAGGACCCTTATGAGCAGGGGGAAAATTGTGTTAAGGTTTGCAAGAAAGGCTCCCATAAAGCTTATTCCTAAAATGACAGGTAAGAGATATTTCACAACCATGCTTTGTGTCGAGTATGTATGGTCACTGTGTGGAGGGGAAAGTTAGTCCTGCCACTGCCTCTTGGGTCAGAGTCACTTTGCCCACTCACATATATCTCTGTTCTTCATTGGAAAATTGGCTCTGACTTGAGTGCCACAGAGATGCAGCCTGACTGCTGGATGTGGGCTGCCTGGGAAGAGATCCTTCTGGAGAGGCTCAGGGAGCCTCCTGCTGTGAGAAGTGAAATCTTCCAAATTTGTACACTGCCATTAATTACAGCGTAGAACAATCAGGGCAGGGGGTGATCACTTTGAAGAGCAGTGTAACAGCCCAAGGGTGGCAGGAGACAGCAGCAACAGGAGTTCAGTGTTTGTGCAGAGCCTTCCAGCACCACCCAGGCATTGTATCTGATGGAGCAAAACCAGTCAGTTATCAAAGATAGACTGAAAGGAATTTGGTGAGTGATGGGGCTTTTTAATTAAGATGTAATGTCACTGGAATGAGAATATCATCATCAAACAATAGTCTCCTCCTGACATAAATGTCAACATTTATAGACTATTATACCATGACAGGTCTGGTTACAAAGACTTTATTTTTCTTATACCAGATGATTAATTACGTAGATGCTGTCCTTCTGTCAGGCAAATATTGATGCTTTGCTGACAGCTGCACACTGTAGCACTCCACCCTGGCTGAGAATGGACTTGGCTGTGTCAAACAGCTGGAGAACCACACGGCCTTGGAAGCACAGGATTATTGCTGTAACTCTTGTCTGACAGCCAGGTGTGCCCATCAGGCCACCGTGGTTCTGGTGGGAAGGCAGGCGAGTGAAGGGCTGTGGCTGCCAGCTTGCACTGCTGGAGCCTCACACCTTGAGGATTTAAAGCCAAACTGATTCTGTACAAAGCCTCTGCTTGGAGACAGTTTTTAAACAGAGGGAAAGAAAAAGAAAGAGGCACTTACTTCTTCCTACCTGTAAAGAGTCCAGTAATATTTTTCTTTTTGTCCTGGAGTTTAATGGTTTGTTGTTTATTCAGCAGTTCAGTTTTCAGGAGTTTTTGTTCATATCAGAAATAAATTACGTGGTTGAACACGTATCACTGTGCATTTTGATTCACAATTAAGACTGAAGGGAAAACATAATGAAATAAACACAGTATCTCTCTGCAGGCTCACTGTTACACTACTGTTCTTTACATGAATCAGTAACATCTGTAATTTCCACCATAGTACCACGTAAATGGTAATTGCAGGCTGACTTCATTTAACATCAACAGGAGTGCAATAAAAAACCAATCAAATTAAGCTATATGTTTTCTTTATGACTGGAGTAGCTAAATTATTTTCTTTTCATTATTGCTGTAGATCAAGTGAGGAACAGCTACCAGCTCTGTAATAATGGTACTTTGAGAGTGATGTATGCCAATGGCATGAGCATTAGCTTTCACAGCGAACCTCATGTCCTGGCTGGGACTGTGACTCCCACCATAGGACGATGTAATATTTCTCTACCAATGGAAAATGGTTTAAACTCAATTGAATGGCGTCTGAGGAAGGAACAGATTAAAGGCAAAGTGACTGTGTTTGGAAGAAAGCTCAGGGTAAGTGGAATCTATCATTACAATAACGATCTTTTCCTCTTTGGGCGGAAAATTAACTTTTTTATTTTGAAGGACATGCCTTCCCTATTTTCACCTGTTAAAAATGTACAACTGTGGGATTGTCTTTGGTATGACATGCTTTCCTGTGTTTGAGAGCTCAGTTAGCTGCGTGGAATCATCTGCTGCAGTCAGCTATAGGAGCTTTGTTACTAAAAGTACTGCAAAAGTGATTGGTAAAAATACCCAGAATATTACAGAATCATAGAATCATCAAGGTTGGAAAGACTTTCAAGATCATCCAGTCCAGCTGTTAACTGAGCACCACCATAATCACTCCTAAACCACATCCCCAAGTGCCACATTCAGACCCCTCTTGAACGCTTCCAGAGACAGTGACTCCACTACCTCCCTGGGCAACTTATTCCAATGCCTGACAACTCCTTCAGTGAAAAGAGTTTTTTAAATTTCTAATCTGAACCTCCCCTTATGCAATTTAATCTCATTCTTTCACTTGAGAATTGGCAGAAGAGGCTGACCTTCAACTTGCCACCTCCTTTCAGGGAGAGCAATGAGGTCCCCCCTGAACGAGGTGGGAGTCTGAGGGCTCACCATGTGTAACCAGTTGGTGCTGTGGAGCAAACACAACTGCAGCTTGAGCAGTTGCCTTTTGCTGCTGTGAAATCCCCTTACAGACTCACTGACACAGGCATGTTGTGTTTATTCCCTTTCCCAAATGGCACGATGGGAAAATAATTGCTATAATTACAAAGTCATAAGCATAGGATAAGAAAGACGCTCAGGTCATGTAATCTATCCCCTGCCAAATTAAAGATCTGCTGCAGCTGGATTGATCCCATTCTGTGCTTAGCTGGCCTGGTTTCCCCCCCTTCAGTATCTAAACTTTGCCTGGCTGCTTTATATGTGTCATTTTGGAATGGCTTTGAGGTATTGGGGAGAAAACAAATGTAGTGCCAATCAAGCTCTCATTCTTCTAGTAAGTCTTTCAACATCAATAAACATAAGATACAGTTCTGTGTGCTCAAGATGATATATTAAATGCAACATATGTAAACAATTATGTTGTGATTTACCAAAAAAAAAAATTACTTGGATGTTAAATTTTGGTTTTTTCTATTGCTTAACATCTAATTTCCAATGTTATCAACTCTTTCCTTATTCTTATTCTAACAAATGCACAGAATGTACTTATTGGGGAGAGGGGGAAGGTTAGACAAAAAATTGAATGAGATTAGCAGCTAATCCTTAATGACTAAATTTCATGGCTGTGTAATTGATTTTTGATGTGTTGACCTGCAGCAGTTGATTATAAGTGGAAAACAGATCGGCTCTGCATTTTGACTGGGTGTTCAAAATAAAAATAAATGGGACCCTGAAATGAAATTGCTGTAATCCTAACTCTCAATACTAAAAATTTAATAGAGGTACTTGTGGTAATTAGCTGACGTTAAACACATCTTAGAGCTGAAACCTTGCCTGAGATAGGTTTTCTTGCATCATGTTTATGCAAATCAAAACAATACTTTATCTAGCAACACCTCAACGTTTAATTGTCTGGTGTTAGTTCCTGTAACAATAATCACATATCCATTTAGCTCTTTTAAATGAAAATCACTATGAGATTATCACAGGTTGAGTGGACTGAAAATGAAATTCGAAAATGAGGGAGAAAGCACAGAATTTATTTGCATCTCATTTATTCTAATTCATCTTTATAAATTGTTTAGTGAACAAAACAGAGCAAGTGTTTGGAACATTGAGGGGGAGCCATTGGCAGCCAGGGACAGCTGGGGGATGTAGTGGTACAACCTGCAGAGGTGAGAGAGTGTGTGGGGCCATCTCTGGATCCCCAGTCCAGGATCAGGATTACTGAAGAGGTGGCCATTCTGTAGGATTCACCTCTCAGGTGAGTACTTCACCTCCATGCCCCTGTTCTCCAGTACTGAAAGGGGACTTGTAATAAAGATGGGGACAGACTTTTATTCTTATTCTAACAAATGCACAGAATGTACTTATTGGGGAGAGGGGGAAGGTTAGACAAAAAATTGAATGAGATTAGCAGCTAATCCTTAATGACTAAATTTCATGGCTGTGTAATTGATTTTTGATGTGTTGACCTGCAGCAGTTGATTATAAGTGGAAAACAGATTGGCTCTGCATTTTGACTGGGTGTTCAAAATAAAAATAAATGGGACCCTGAAATGAAATTGCTGTAATCCTAACTCTCAATACTAAAAATTTAATAGAGGTACTTGTGGTAATTAGCTGACGTTAAACACATCTTAGAGCTGAAACCTTGCCTGAGATAGGTTTTCTTGCATCATGTTTATGCAAATCAAAACAATACTTTATCTAGCAACACCTCAACGTTTAATTGTCTGGTGTTAGTTCCTGTAACAATAATCACATATCCATTTAGCTCTTTTAAATGAAAATCACTATGAGATTATCACAGGTTGAGTGGACTGAAAATGAAATTCGAAAATGAGGGAGAAAGCACAGAATTTATTTGCATCTCATTTATTCTAATTCATCTTTATAAATTGTTTAGTGAACAAAACAGAGCAAGTGTTTGGAACATTGAGGGGGAGCCATTGGCAGCCAGGGACAGCTGGGGGATGTAGTGGTACAACCTGCAGAGGTGAGAGAGTGTGTGGGGCCATCTCTGGATCCCCAGTCCAGGATCAGGATTACTGAAGAGGTGGCCATTCTGTAGGATTCACCTCTCAGGTGAGTACTTCACCTCCATGCCCCTGTTCTCCAGTACTGAAAGGGGACTTGTAATAAAGATGGGGACAGACTTTTAGCAGGGTCTAAAAGGACAGGGCGTGGTGATTTTAAACTGAAAGAGATTTAGATTTAGACTAGTTATAAGGAAGAAATCTTTTATGGTGAGGGTGGTGAGGCACTGGCACAGGTTGCCCACAGAGGTGGTACATGGCCCATCCCTGGGAGCATCAAAGGTCAGGCTGGACTCTGTGCAGCCTGTTCAAGTTGGAGATGTCCCTGCTTGCTGCAGAGGGGTTGTACTGGGTGATCTTTAAAGGTCCCTCCCAACCCAGAATATTTGGTGATTCTATGAGTCCTCACACAGTGCTGCTGCCTGTGCCTCCAGCTGTGCTCTGCCATGCTGTGAGCACATCACAGCCTCTGTGCACACACTGGGGCAGATTTCATCACCCTGAGAAAGGAAGCCCTGCTCTTCACCTTTATCTTCTCCCACTTTGTCTGCTGCTTTATGCACCTCACGTTCAGTGCCTTGTGGTAGCTTCTGATAAAGTCGTGATAAGATTCCCTTCTGAAGAGTTTTTGTTGCGGTGCAGCGTCACGTAAAGTGATTTTTGTGGCCAGACCTTTCCAAGGCACAAAGGGCACATCCCCACAGCCACTTCAGCAGCAGCTGAGGGAAAACCAGATGTGCATGTGGGGAGGGAACAAAAGGGAAAGGGCTTGTTAGGTAATCTGCAGTTGTGCTAATTGTAACTGTTATTACTGTTTCCAGGAAGAGTGGGAGTTAGCCTGTTTGGGTTTCTGTATAATTAATATGATACTGCAATTACACTCTCTGGTTTTACTTATTTTACAAATGCAAATGGAGTTACTGGATTATCCAAGCAGGTGATATTTGTGTGTGCATCTCCAAGTGATGTTTGTGGGTGTGCACAGCTCTTGTCTGTGTAATCATTATAAAAAACCCTACTAATTTTGTTTTCTGTGGCAAAAAACCCTAATAACTGTTACAATGTTTTTGAGAAAAGAGAGGATACCTGAATCAGAGTTTCTTACATGCAGATTATGGTCCGAGTTACTGTAATGGAGGGAAAGAACCCCAGAAATCCCAACTGCTTTATGAAGCTTCAGAAATTACAATAAAAAAGCCAAAACACAAACAAAAATCCAAAAGCTAAAATTCAGTTAATAATCTTTCTGAAAGACTTTTTTTTCTTTCTAGAAAATCTGCCCATCCTCAAGAAATTGGGATCTGTCAGTCATACACTAACCCTTTAATTCTATAGCTAAGTGGTTTTGGGAAGTGAAAGCCCTCTTCTGTTGATGGAAAGGGTTTTCTTATGTCTCTGTCATCAGGACTGATCCTACAAAACAAGAGTAACCAGCTGAGAAAGTACTAATGTTGAGTTTGGCTTCCCTGGCTTTGCTTTCATTATAATGGGAGAGCAGAATATGATTTATTTTGCCCCAAGGTGTTTTAAGAAAAATACCCTATCTTTCCTTTGAATCATAGGAGAGGTTGCCGGGATAACCTTTGGGAAAACCTACAGGAGAGAGCTTTTTTTCCTTGTAATTGCCCACTGAGGAAATGCAAACTGCTAAAGAGATAAATTTTATTAATGGAGAAAATTAGGATAATGAGCAATAATTTGAAATAATTATTTCTTTACAAACACAAAATTGTATTAATTTTAAATGTGCTTTCTGTATAACTGATTTCCTACTGAGTTGGTTGGGGTGGGAATTGGGTTTACCCCTGCCAGTGAATATATCTCAGAATAACTTTTATGTCCTCAAGAAAGGCTCAGGGTTCATTTACATATTGTTTGATGTGCAGTTTAATTTTCGTAAGAGAAAACGTTGCTTAATCAAAGCCACTGTAAAATATAAGCTGAAGAACAAATTCCCAGAAATTGATGAATACTTTTTAAGTAGTCATTGCTCTGAAATTGTATCTAATTTAAAGACTTCTACTTTATTAATGATGCATCTACAATTAAATTACTTAAGAAGCTTTATCAGATTACAGCATTAGCCTGAATTCTATGGCTTAGCCCTCAGTGAATATATTTATGTATCTCTCATTATAGCATTCTCACTAGAAGCTTCTCCATTTGGCATTCGTATTCTCCTTTGCTTCTATTTTGCTCTTTTACTTAAAAATAAAATCAATCTGGCACTGAAACTCTTCATGCTGGACTTTGAATGAAAATTATAACAAAAAAAAAAAAAAGAAAGAAAAATATTTAACCTTGTTATTTAGTACTTTTGTTTTTCAACACTAGAAGTCCATCTTTCCCAGCCTGTATGATCAGGATTTTTAAACAGAAGAATTGAAACCCATCCCTATTGATTGGGTTGCTGAAGGATCTATGGAATATTTGGAAAGTAAATGAAGAAAACAATAAATGAATGAATTCTAATCAGGGTGTTGGAATTACAGAAGCCAAGTGGCTAAACCAGTGAAGGCACAAAATAAAAATTTCTTCTATGGTTCTTACGATGATTGTAAGGGAAAAGGCAAAGAACTATTGATGGCAGAAGTAGAAAAATTACTTCCATGCAAAATAATTTGTTTCCCTGCACTTTAACACTTAGGTGTGCAGATTGTCTGCCTGTTCTGAGCATAAGGGAATCCTTTACCTGTAGGATATCATCTCCCATGTTGTGGGAAGATGGGAAATCAAAATTGCACATTTGAATACACTGAGAAGTAGAAAGCAAAAGCCAGTCAACAGGAAGACATCCTACACTTCCCAAAACTGATTCCTCTGTTGTGTTTTCACTCTGTAAATCCAGAGGGGAGGGATGGTGTGCCCACCACACACGAAGTGCAGCCTCCTTTCCTTCCCTTCCGCAGGTGCACGGGAGGAATTTGCTGTCCATCGACTACGACCGGAACATCCGCACGGAGAAGATCTACGACGACCACCGGAAATTCACCCTGCGGATCATTTACGACCAGCTGGGACGGCCCTTCCTGTGGCTACCCAGCAGTGGCCTGGCTGCTGTCAACGTGTCCTACTTCCTGAACGGGCGCCTGGCCGGGCTCCAGCGCGGCGCCATGAGCGAGAGGACCGACATCGACAAGCAAGGCAGGATCACATCCCGCATGTTTTCCGACGGGAAAGTGTGGAGCTACACCTACCTAGAGAACGTAGGTGATGCTGTGTTACCTTCTGGCATCAGCTGCAAAGACACAAAGCGCTGCCCAGCTTCCTTTTAAGCTGTACACATAACACACGCACACAAACCCCTTTAAATTTGATGTGTTCCAGCTGTTAAGAATCCCTACATACCTTGTCTCAAAATTCCTTATTTTTTAATTAGTCAGCTGAATTTGACTAATTTTTAGTGGGAAATACTTTGCTCATGGTTTGTGTCTTTTGATATTTTCCTGATAGTGGTGAGGCTACTGTAAAACAGCATAAACTAACACAATGAATCGTGCTTAATTAAGCCTAAAAATGCACGACTAAAGCTGACTAAAGGTTCATGTAGGAACAGGTAATTCATCTTTAATCATTACTTATTAAATGAAAACATGGTAACGCATTTTTACTTAGCCTAATTAAGACCCTTTAGTCATTAAATTGTCTTAAATCCAGTAAAATTGCATATTGTTTTCCCTTTCCCTTCTTGTTGTTCTAAGCAAACCAGAGCTGATGCTCTCTGCTTTCTCACATATTTCACAGTAACGGTTGTGAATTACAACTGGTGGCAGAAAGATAAATCAAGTCATTTATCTAACTCCTCTGCATCCCTCAGGAAAAAAAAAAAAAGAAAAAGAAAAAAAAAGTCCTCCTACAGGGAGGGTAGCTCACAGGTTGCTAACCTACACTTTCTCTGGAGCGTCAGCATATTGATTTCCAAGCAGCAGATCCTCTCATCTGGCAATCTGACAATATCCCTGAGCAGCTCTGTGCCCCTAACTAATGTATCTGATTCTCTTTGTAGTCATTTAACATTAGTGCCTCTCCGGTAAACTTTTCCTCGGTGCCCTCCCACAGGCCACATGCTGAAAGCTGGTAACTGTTTGTTCTTGTTTCCCCCCTAGTCCATGGTGTTGCTGCTCCAGAGTCAGCGACAGTACATCTTCGAGTACGACTCCTCGGACCGCCTCCACGCTGTCACCATGCCCAGCGTGGCTCGGCACAGCATGTCCACCCACACCTCCGTTGGCTACATCAGGAATATCTACAACCCTCCTGAAAGCAACGCTTCCGTGATTTTCGATTACAGCGACGACGGGAGGATTTTGAAAACGTCGTTCTTGGGTACTGGCCGGCAAGTCTTCTACAAGTATGGAAAGCTGTCCAAACTATCTGAAATTGTTTATGACAGCACCGCGGTGACTTTTGGGTACGATGAAACTACGGGTGTCCTAAAAATGGTGAATTTGCAGAGTGGGGGATTTTCTTGTACGATTCGCTATCGGAAAATTGGTCCTCTCGTTGACAAACAGATCTACAGATTCTCTGAAGAAGGCATGGTCAATGCAAGGTTTGATTATACATATCATGATAACAGCTTTCGAATCGCAAGCATCAAACCCATAATAAGTGAGACGCCCCTCCCAGTTGATCTCTACCGTTACGATGAGATTTCTGGCAAAGTAGAGCATTTTGGCAAATTTGGAGTTATTTATTATGATATAAACCAAATTATCACCACAGCAGTTATGACACTGAGCAAGCACTTTGATACCCATGGACGGATTAAAGAGGTTCAGTATGAAATGTTCCGGTCCCTGATGTACTGGATGACTGTGCAGTATGACAGCATGGGGAGGGTGACCAAAAGGGAGCTGAAACTCGGTCCCTACGCCAACACGACCAAGTACACCTATGATTATGACGGAGATGGGCAACTGCAAAGCGTGGCAGTAAACGACAGGCCCACCTGGCGCTACAGCTACGATCTGAACGGAAACCTGCACCTCCTGAATCCTGGGAACAGCGTCCGGCTGATGCCGCTGCGCTACGACCTGAGGGACAGGATCACGCGCCTGGGCGACATCCCGTACAAGATCGACGACGACGGGTTCCTGTGGCAGCGGGGCGCGGACGTGTTCGACTACAACTCCAAAGGGCTCCTGACCAGAGCCTACAACAAAGCCAATGGCTGGAGCGTTCAGTACCGCTACGACGGGCTGGGCCGAAGGGCCTCCTGTAAGACCAACCTGGGGCACCATCTGCAGTACTTTTATGCTGATCTTCACAATCCAACCAGGGTAACTCACGTCTACAATCATTCCAATTCCGAAATTACCTCTTTGTACTACGACCTGCAAGGCCACCTCTTTGCAATGGAGAGTAGCAGCGGGGAAGAGTATTATGTGGCCTCTGATAACACAGGCACTCCGCTGGCCGTGTTCAGCATCAACGGCCTCATGATCAAACAGCTTCAGTACACGGCGTATGGGGAGATTTATTACGACTCCAACCCAGATTTCCAGCTGGTCATTGGGTTCCATGGAGGGCTGTATGATCCTTTAACCAAACTTGTGCATTTCACCCAAAGGGACTACGATGTCCTGGCTGGGCGCTGGACATCTCCTGATTACACCATGTGGAAAAAAATTGGCAGAGAACCCGCTCCTTTCAATCTGTACATGTTCAAGAGCAACAACCCTCTCAGCAATGAACTGGATCTAAAGAATTATGTGACAGGTGAGGCTTCATCACATTTATATTAAGTAACACTTCAGTTTGGAAGCTGAGAAAAAAATGTGACTTCTCCTTACTAGCCCTTGGCTGAATCCTCCCATCAAGTGTGGGCCATTTTCCTTTTTGTGCTATGAAAAGGGCTGGCTAGTGCTGATCCTTTGGCACTTGTCTTCCCTGAATGAAGGGCACTAAGTGAGAAGCCACGATGAATTATGGAGGGAAAAAAATAAAAATAGTTTTGCTGAATATTAAATTTCAGCGCAGCCATAGTGTTCTTCCTGTTGAACCAGTGCTGTGTGAAGATGTGTTCATTCTAATTCTATATCAAGAAAAGTGAAATCACCTACAGGAATCACTGGCAGGTTGGTTCAGAATCACAAGCCAGAACTGCTCAGATCTCTTCCTTTCTGGGCTACTTTCAAAATTAACTACTGACTGAGCCCATGGGCACATTATGAATTAAACCCAGAATGGATTTAATTAAACCTCTTTTTACCATTTAACTTTTAATATGCAAACAGTTTTTAGTCATTTAAACAAAATCCTTGATGTTTTTTAAAATTATTTCATCCTGAAAGACTAGGAAATGTTATGGAGTGTGTAGAGCTGAGAAACAAAAGTAGTTTTGATCACATATATTAGAATTGGGTAAAACTTGTAACCCCTTCTTAATTAGGAATAATTTTTCATTTAGTAACATCACACAGTACTTGAACTAGCTGCTGGCAGTTTCTAAAAGGAAAGGTAATTAATATGTCTTCAGGAAAAGCTTTTTTTTCAGAATTGAATATGCAGTGTACAATAATTAGAGCAGTGATATAATTTTTAAAAAGGAGTGATCTTAATTTTAGCAGTAATTTGAATTTCAAGAAAAGTGTGCATTTTCTTCAGAGAAAATCTTAGCAAGTTTCATTAGTACATTGTGACCTAATAGGTGTAACACACCCCAGATTCTGCTGGAGCTACTCTGCAATTTGGAGACAGTGCAATTTCTATCTGACAGTGTGAGAATACTGATGACCGAAATTACCTTGGGATCAAATTCTGTTGTCCTAAATGCAACAGAATTCCTATTTTCATCCACCACTGTTTGATTTAGGTTTTCAGCATCATCTTACTGTATTTTGCTACATTCTAAAATTGCATTAATTTAGTTTATCCATCCACTGGAGGAGATCTAGAAACACAAATTGCACTTTGAGACACACACACCTTGTAGTCTATAAAAATATTTAATCAGTGATGCAAATATTTGTTGCTTTATGGACTAAACAGATTATCTTGCACAAGAAGTGATGATGGTGATACCTTTGTTGTCATAGCTTAAAAAAAAACAGAGAACAAAAAAGAACCCCAAACATCTCCCCCCAGTCCATTCTTACAGTTACCCCTGACACTGCTTTATTCACAGATTTGCTGAAAACAAATTCCTGTAGCAAGTGCAGTGCTGCAAAGCACATTAGCTAAGCAAATTAGTGACTACTTTGTGTATAGGTCCTCCTCTGGTTTTTGTGGAATTAGGGCAGCTGAAATGAATTGTTCAGGAGACACCATTTAACTATAAAATAAACTGAAGCCTTAAAAAGGAGCAGTAACCCTGTCCAAAGGCACAGGAAAAATACAGTAGGCACAGTGTGATGGGAGATAGATACAGAAACCTTAGTAAAGGCAGAGTATTTTACTACTTATTTTAGAGTCAGAATGGCCAAGAAAAGAAGACTTTTGGAAAAAAACAGCTTTGCAACAGCTCAGCTCACAGGAAGAAGCTGCAGTAGCAGCATCAGGAGCCAGTGTAGGCCAGCGAGAAGAGTTGGATACTGGGAAAGACAGGAGAGATTCTTACATGAAAATGGTCATGAACCAGGAATCAGAAATGTAAAACGGGGTCATGGACTCTTTTCTTTTTTGTTAAAAAGATCATTTGGATAGCTAGAGTACATTATTAGTTCTTAATACCTGCTGAGGGAGAATTACTGTTATTAATTTACTTCCTTAGCTTTTTCAGATAGATCTGAAGGCAGAGTTTTCCTGGTCGAACCCACAGCTGGAACTTCCCAAAGCTCACCTCAGAGCTGAGCTGTAACCCTCCTATGCAGCTCCTACCTTCCCTGGAGGGATGGGGAGAATAGTCTTGGTGCCTAAATTTAGACATCTGATTTACAAGTCTGGCTTCTCACTACTTTTAATGGAGCCTCCTGAGACCCAATGACAGCTGATAGAACTAGGACATGGAAGAAAAGCCATGTGTTTCCCCAAAGGACTTTGCAAATGTTTTTAAAGTGTTAACCTAATAAAATGTCATTTTACAATACAGTTATAGGTTACAGTAGCCACATTAGAAGGTGTCAGAGATGGAACAAGTACTGCATACCATAAAATGTTTGGATAAGCCATGTGCTATAATGGAAAAAGAATGAAAGAGGTGGTATATTCTTGATGAAGTATTTAGGTTAAATTTAAAGCAATATTTCCTGTGCCTATTCATGGTAGATTGCTACAGTTCTGTAAAGTTCCACACTGTAATATTAATTGTGACTTCAGTTGCCACTTAAAATTAAGGATGTCAAGGATGGATTTGCAAATTTTTTTTATTTCCTCTATTTGTTACGCACATTTGTTTCTCACTTGTCTGCTTTCTTTTGATTTTTTTTTAGATGTCAAAAGCTGGTTGGTGATGTTTGGATTTCAGCTTAGCAACATTATTCCTGGTTTCCCTAGAGCAAAAATGTACTTTGTGTCACCGCCATACGAACTGTCTGAGAGTCAAGCATGTGAAAATGGACAGGTAGGCAGAAGTATTAAGTTACTTCTTCTGATAAATTTGCCCCACTCTATGGATAGAATTGCTGGCTCTTCTGTAGTTACAGCAGAAGGCCACATATTTAATTCAGTGTAAAATGAAGTGAATATAGCTAGATTTTATACTAATGAACATATGCCTTTCTTGCCAGCCTTCGTTGTTATCATAATTACAATGTCATTAGTTTGTCTTTTATTGAGTTATTCCTTGATTAACAAGTTGTAACTCGATTAACTTGATTAGCAATGACAAAGGGAGACTTTGTCAGGGTAATTTATCATCTGTTGTACCTTTGGTAAAACCATCCTAGTAACAGATGTGTTGCAATAAACCTAGATTGGTACTTGTACTGGTACAAAAGGGTTCTACTTCTCACCCTATAAGAGGATTTCTTGTCATTTTTTGTCATTTTCCTAGTTGGAGGTTTTTATTTGATACTCCAGTTAACTTCAGTTACAGTGTTCGTGCTTAATTGTCAGGTTAAGGGTGAACAATTGTTTTGACCTTTATAATAAATTACAACCCATTTAATAAACTTAAGAAGAGCACTAGTCTAATTCCAAACTTAGCCTTTGCTAGGCTCACTTCATCTTTGTGGTAATGCAGTAGAAATTATTGTATAAACCTAAACATACCATTTTCACAGGCTTCTAAGTAATTTGAGAGTCTAAATCCCCTCTTCAGGAATTGCCATGGTACTTTTGAGGCAAATTTCACCTATTTTCAAAAAAGCTTACATTCATAAATGTTTTAGTTATATATAATGGTTAAAATCTCTAGGCAAAAGTGTCCAGAAGTTAAATGCCACCTTTTAATACATTGATTCTGTTTGTTTCCAGCTCTGATTAAAACTGGGCTAGACTTGGGTCTTTCTTATTCTTTTACTGGACATTATATAATTTGCCAAAGTTGAAATTTTTGGTACATATATGTTATAAAGGGTGACGAGAAGTATTTTATTTGGTATTAAGGATGGCAAAATAATTTGTCAAGTGAGTGTCTACCTGATTCTGAACAGGATATGTGTAAGGATGGGTAACGGAGGGTGGTCTTTCCATAGAGCAGAATTTTTCACTGCGTAGCTTTCCTTTGAAAAAGCAAAGCAAAGATCTCTATCAGTCTCTGAAATGAGTATGTTCAGATCTGTATCTTCTTTGGTGTTTGTTTTTCTTTTGTTTTGCTCTCCCCAGCTAATCACAGGAGTGCAGCAGACGACAGAAAGGCACAACCAGGCTTTCATGGCCCTGGAGGGACAGGTCATATCTAAAAGATTACACGCCAGTATTAGAGAAAAAGCAGGTCACTGGTTCGCCACGACCACTCCTATCATTGGGAAGGGAATCATGTTCGCTGTGAAGGAGGGCCGGGTGACCACCGGCGTTTCCAGCATAGCCACGGACGACAGCAGGAAGATCGCCTCTGTCCTGAACAGCGCTCACTACCTGGAGAAGATGCACTACAGCATCGAGGGGAAGGACACCCACTACTTCGTGAAGGTCGGCTCGGCCGACAGCGACCTCGTCACCCTCGCCATGACCAGCGGGAGGAAGGTCCTGGACAGCGGCGTCAACGTCACCGTGTCCCAGCCCACGCTCCTTGTCAACGGCAGGACTCGAAGGTTTACGAATATTGAGTTTCAGTATTCCACCCTGCTGCTCAACGTCCGCTACGGCCTCACCCCCGACGCGCTGGACGAGGAGAAGGCGCGAGTGTTGGAGCAGGCCCGGCAGCGAGCCCTGGGCTCGGCCTGGGCCAGGGAGCAGCAGAAGGCGCGGGACGGCCGAGAGGGCAGCCGTGTATGGACAGACGGAGAGAGGCAGCAGCTCCTCAACACGGGAAGGGTCCAAGGTTACGAGGGATATTATGTCCTGCCCGTGGAGCAGTACCCAGAGCTAGCAGACAGTAGCAGCAACATCCAGTTTTTAAGACAGAATGAAATGGGAAAGAGGTAACAAATTAACCTGCTGTCATCCTTTGCTGGATGAATCAGTAGTCATAACTGTTATCTCCTCTCCTAAGGAGATGAAGACCTAAATGGGGGCACTAGGCTGAGCTACTCTGGGATAGTAAGTGGCAAAAAAGCTCATATTTTTTGAGTTAAATGCTACTGTTCAAGGGATTAAAAACCACATCCTGAAGTGGACTAAAGCCAGACTGAAAACTCTAACCGTACAAATTAAAAAGTACCCCTGAAATATTACCCACTTGTTCTGGGTCTAAAGAAAAACAAAAAGAAGGCCTCGTATTGTATTACCTCACTCCATTCACACGTGAGCAAACTAAGAAATCCAAGTGGGCCACTTTCACTAACCAGCTGATGAAACACAGATGATTCAGACTGCTTGTTTGATAAATATCCAAGAGGTTTTCATTTAAAGCAAAATACAGGTGCATTTAAAACATGACTTTGGGGTGATTTGTGTGTAGCAACTGGAGGACAAACGGAATGCAAGTGAGAGCGCACTGGAAATAGGAAAGGAAAAATATATTTAAAAGTAACAAAACCACACTTGCACTCTGACCCTCCACTTGTCTGGCCTGAAGCTTAACTTATTCAAAGAGGGCAGAGTGTAAAGTTACATTCAAAATGGTGGCTATAAATCACTACAGATAAATTTCATACTCTGTTTGTCTTTGAAGATTTCCATTGTGGACAGTATAACACAGTTACAGGGTGTAGTCTGTTTAGATTCAGTAGTTTGTTGGTATCAGTTCCAGTAGAGCTGTGGGCATTGTGTTACACTATTGCAAATGGGCACCACGTCAGATCACCCTGTACATACATCAGCCAGAAGGCACAATCACTGTTTCAGATTTAAAAATTATTAGTGTGTTTGTTTGGTCGAGAAACTGAGACAATCACATTACGGTCACCACTAAAAAAAAAAAAAAGAAAAAAAAAGTCTAATAAGAACTTTGGTACAAGAACTTTTTTGTAATATACATGTATGAATTGTTCATTGAGTTTTTATATTAATTTTAATTTGCTGCTAAGCAAAGACTAGAGACAGGCAAAGATAATTTATGGCAAAGTGTTTAAATTGTTTATACATAAATAAAGTCTCTAAAACTCCTGTGAATTACTTGTCTTCCGTTGCAAAATCTTGTAAAAGTGATTCATGTCTCACTGTAATCTAATGCACACAGCTTCTTGTATGTGGAAATGACTTCTTGTTGCTTCGTGGATTCTGCTGGTCCTTTCATCTCTGGGCAAGCAAAGTCCTACATACACATGACCCAACACTCTGCTTAGAACACAGGAGAAAACTGGTAAATGCTTTAGAAATTCCCTCTCTGCACCTCACAACTAGCAACCCTCAAACAGCCATGTGTTTCAATCCTGGAATTAGTTTAATTGCACTAAAGTAATGTCCAAACAGTTTGAAAATGTAGTAACATAATATTAAATGGAACATGGAAGGCTGTGAGCCAGGAAGTCTCCATGAAATCTGTCTTCTTTGGGAGATTGCTTATTTCCACCACATTTAAAAATGAGAGGTAAGATCAAAGTCTCTCTCCTAAGCAAACAGTCACTCCTGGTGATGATAAAAGGGGGCCATCCATCAACCAGAGCCCTGCCACTTTTATCTCATTTAAGTATGTAGCTGGGGAGCTCTACTTAATTTTGAGAACAGTTTTGCTTTTGGGGTTGCGAATGAGGTTTTTAATGATTCATGATACTGACAGAGATGCTTGAGTTGATTATGGGCATTAATTCACTCCAGGGCATTTTTAAAGCCAAACCGTTCAGTGCCTGTGTTGTGTAACACCTGGAGCACTCAGAAAGCACATCTAATTTCTGCTGTGCAAACAAGAGCCACCCCATTCTGACTGGGGTTTACACCTACATGTTCACCCAGTGTAGTTCACCCACAGGAACCCCCAGCTCTGTTACTCATCCTCTGAAGGAGGAGCCTGGCTGCATTTTCAGGTAAAGTCCTGGTTGTCCTTCATTGCTGGTGTTTTTCTGTGCTGATGGGCTTGAAGTGCTGTTACATTATCAGTCTGTTCTTTACAAGTGAAACCTCTTAAGGAAATATTGTTACTTTTTTTTTTAAATGGAGGCATAAAACATGAACTCACAAAGTGGAGACACTTTCCATGATGACAGTTTTTCTGGATTGCCTGGCCCTGTACTGGTAAGGTGCTTGGGTCATTTTTTGGGATGGATTTTTTCTTGCAGTTGAGAGGTTTGTGTGGTGCATCAAAGACTTTGGAAGAACTACTGTATTTTTGTAATTATGATAAAAGAGCTAGATTCTCTCATGTGTGGAAAAAACAGCTCACTGTTAAAGGCCATACTAAAGAGTTTCACTTAACAAAGGGGGAGATTACTGGTGTGGCCATGGCCTGATCTCTTGTGGTCCCCTTTTCCCTGTTTCTGGAGGCATCTCTTCCTCCCTTCTCCTTTCTACAACCTTCCCTTTCCTCACCCCCCACAAATTGGTATCTCCTGTTCCTCTCAGAGCTCTTGCATTTGCTCTCTCCTCCTTGCTAGACTTTTCCATATGAAATAGATGATTAACCTAAAGCAATGCCACGGAGACACAAACTGGATTCTTCTTATGGGGGAGTAGTTAAGTGGTGGCTTTAACAGTGACATTGTGGCTGTGTCCCCAACAGTGCTGTGATCAGGACAGGCCGAGGGCAGCTGTGAAAGGACCTGGCCTGGGAGGCACTGCTGGCTGTGGGAAGGTGCACGAGCTCAGGCCAGCCCAAGAGCTACAAAGGTAGGTTTGCCCTCCTGACTTACTGGAGTGTAAGTTGAGTTTCTTGCAGAGAGAGCAGGAATCCAGGAACAGGCTCCTGTTTGATGCTAAAACCAGATGGAGAATCAGCATTAGACTACGTTTCCATTTTCCCATTGGGCTGCTGTCACTGAAGGAATTTGGTATTTACAACCTTGCAGTTCAGCTTGAAAAAAAGCTGTTTTGTTTCCTGACGGATCCCAAAGCCTGGCTCTGGGTGTAGGCATGTGTCTGACCACACCCTGCTCCTCACCACCACAGGTGGCAAATTTATCAGGCCCTCTATGGATGTAATTTCTTCTCCAAAGAGGAGTAGAGAGTAGATATCCCTGAGCAATTTTGAATGAAGAAATGGGGCTTTACTAGCCTTATTCGTAGAGTGTATCAGGCACCCTGACTTTAGTTAAAGGGTGTAATGAAGAGTTATGGGGACCTCTCTGCCCTTGAGGTGTCCCTGAGATTTTCTGCCAACAAGGAAAGTTCCTTCCCAACCTCTTCAGTTACAACCTGCAGTGTAAAAGTTTCTTATTTACAAGGATTACTTAGTTTAAACATTACTCACTGCATTTGAAACCTGTCACTCCTCTGGAATCAAACTTCTCCACCTCTGTGGCACCAAGTGCTGAGGGCTGCACTCTCCAGAGGGGGGGCAGCATCCACCAGGGTACAGCTGCTGACACAGCTGCTAAAGATGTTTTGCTCTGCAGATCTCCCTCTGAATCAGCAACAAGAACCTAAAGGCTACAGCCACTGTCAGCCCACAGAAAATAGTGAAGGAGTGCAGGCTCTAGCAGGTGGCTCTGTTGTGTCTCTGAAGGCTCTGCTGTTGGTTGTATGAACACACCTACATATATGCTGTAGCTGCTTGCTTAGGTCAACAATATCAGAACAATTCCCTCTCCCTTACTGTGTATGTCTGCCTCTCTCTAATGAACAGTGTTATGCAATGCTTAAACATGACCAAGAGCTCTAGAAATGCAAATACCGTTGCCAGTGTCAAAACATCAACACCCCTGTGTTGATAAAGCCTTTTCTGCTTCTGCCTAACCCAGCACAGCAGTGCTGGGCACGACTGGAGTTGTGGGCACGAGCTGTGTGTGTCTACAGCACCACCTGGGCTAGGAGGAAGAGCAGGTGGCATTTAACAAGCAGCTGAGACTGGGTCACACAGCACTCATCACAGAGTGCTTTGCAGCACCCTCACAGCTGGACCCATCACACCCATGGCCTAAACTGGTAATTTTAATCTCAGATGACCCTGTTTCAGCTCAGCCTCCCCACCACAGTCACCAAAAATAGGTAAAAACAAAGCAGGGGAATCACCAGTGGGATGTGCCCAGGTACACAAGCCACACATCCAGCCAGATTCCCAACAAGGAAACAGCTTGGCAGAGAAAGAAGGGACTTTAACAGCCTCTCCCCCACACAGGCTGGGGGGCTGTCTGCCAGCACCCTGCATGCTGCAGGCTGGCCAACCTCTGCCACCACCAGCCCCAGGAGCCACTTCTGACCTGGGCAATGTGGGCTTTGCACCAAGGCAAGAGTCAGTGCCCAGCAAATGCCTTGCACCCACCACGTGCTGCAGCTCAGCAGGTACCACCAGCCCTGCCCAGGCTTCCCTGCACCTCCTGCAGCAGGAGGGGAATGTTGCTCTTAAAAACATGTATCTAATGGAACAGGTAAGACTTCCTCTCACTTCCTTGTTCATTAAAATATTTGTGTAGCACATTGGGAGGATTTAATGGTTAGAGTCAGGCTAGTTCTGTGGTGCTTCTGAGCCAAGGGCAAAAAAAAAAGCAAGTAATAAAGTAAAATGTGGTAAAAACATCATGGGAGAGAGCCATGTGCCAGCTTTCAGACAAGCAAATGAATGCAGCCAATTTATAAGTCCTTAACAAATAGGATTTACAATGGAAGTGGCAGTTAAGCCATCATGAATACAGAAGGTGGCAGACAGTGCTCTGTAACTCTGTCCGTGCTCTGCTACAGCAGCTCAGCAGCGTTGCAATTGGCGAAATTGTATTTACAGAAGTTTTACATCTTTAGATGACAGCTTCTGACAGGCTTTAGTCTAATTTGGTGGTTGCATACAAAAAGAAAATCTGCTGGCAGAACTGTGTGGGCTTTACCACTTACTATGCTACAGCCCAGGCCCTGTGACTGTGTCAAATACCTCTCACTCCTCAACATCTACCAACTCCATCCATCATGTAAATTAAGGTAAAATATTAAAAAATATTAGTGCTATAAATCAGTAATTCAGCTATCTCATTTTCAGTGGTCTGCAACAGTCAATGACTCAATAGGCTCTTCTTGATAAATCAGACTTTTTCATCTGTCAAAAGTTCTTTCTAGAGATAACAAAGAGATGCCTGTTTGCCTCTGAGGACTGTAGTGATCTTTTAGAAAATGTCCCTTTCTTAATGCCTTGGTCTCTGCCCAGGTGGGGAAGGCAGGTCATTAAAAACCCTGGTACAAAGAACCTGAGAGTTTTCATACCTTACTCAGTACAGGGCCCTTATTGAAAAGGAGGGGGTGGTGTGGGTGAAAGGTTTGGAGCTCAGCTCCTTTCTTTGGTTTCAGAGTCCCAAGATGGGTGAGGCCCACCTGTTGATAGGAGCATGTCCAGCTGAGTTATAAATATCTTCAAGGATGGAGACAGCAACCTGTTCCAGTGCTCAGTCACCCTCACAGTAAAATTAGTATTTCTTATGTTTAACCAGAACTCTTTGTATTGCTACCTTTGCCTTTTCTTTTGTCTTGTCACTGGGCACCACTGAGACAACTCTGGCTCCCTTGTCATTACTGATCCCTTCAGATACCTGTACATTCTGATAGGATCACCCCTGAGCCACCTCCCTTCCAGGCTGAACAGTCTCAGCTCCCTCAGTCTCTCGCCCTGTTTCAGATGCTCCAGTCTCTTTGTCCAACTCTGTGGACAGAGTAAGTCCATGTCTGTCTTATACAGGTCACTCAGAACCAGCCCCAGCCCTCCAGCCATGCCTCACTGGTGCTGAGCAGAGGGGAAGGATCACCTCCTCAGCCCCTTGGTGCTGAGCAGAGGGGAAGGATCACCTCCTCAGCCCCTTGGTGATGCCCTGCCACATCCAACCCAAGGTGCTACTGGCCTGATTTGCCACAAAAACGTATTGCTGCCTCAAAGTCAACTTCTTGTCTGCCAGGTCCTTTTCTGGAAAGCTCTTTTACAGCTGGGTGGCCTCCAGCTTGTACTGGTGCTTGGAGTTGCTCCTCCCTAAGTGCACGACTCTGAACTTCCCTTTGCTGATCTTCACAAGGCTCCCATCAGCCCTTCTCCCCCTGGATGATACCCTCTGGTTTATCATTGCTTTGCCCAGAACCACCCCCAATTGCAATGGCACGTCAGAGCCAGCAGGGAACAGCCTGGCAGTGCCATCAGCCAGCTCCCTCAGCTCCCAGGGATTTGTCCACATTCCTTTTGTTGCTCCCTTGCCTTATCCTGCTCCAGAGAGCATGTCTTCCTTGCTCTGGGCTTTCTCCCTATGCAAGCTGAACACCAGGAATGACCAGAGGCCATGAAGGCACTGAGTGTCTCAGCCTTTTCTTTGTCACCAAGCCCCCACTGCAGGCAGTGGGCAGAGAGCTCACACTGCTGTGCTGATCTTTACACAAACACGAGGTGAGGTGCTGCCCCACTGAGCCTCAGAGCAATCACACAGAGCAGCTTCAGCTGGGGGGTGAGCAGGAGACCCAGCTCCACCCCTGTGAGCCCAGCCCAGCTACAGCTGTGCCAGCCTTCCCTCCTCCCAGCTGGGCACTGACCAAAACTGCCGGGCACAGAGCAGGGCTGCCAGGCATCACCAGGTACTATGGCAGCTCTCACCTGCACAGAAAGCACAGCCCCCTAACTCTCTGGAAGGTCTGACACAGCTAAAGGGAAAATATTGTACTTCGTCATATTTGACATCAGATAACGTAACTGCAAAACTCGCTGTGATTTAAAATCCATGCCTGTTTGCCTGAGGAAGTGGGTCTGGTGTGCGAGGTCTGCAGTTTGTGCCTCCATCAGCCCCACTGGCCACCCCACACCCCACCTGTTGCCACAGCCCCTGCAGCCCCTGGGCAGGAGCAGCCAGGCATATCTTTTGGCTGTTGCATCCACCTCAGTTTGCCACCAGTACCTGGTCTGAGGTGTGACAGGTGCCACCAGCCACCCTTGTACCACTGGTAGGAGACAAATGCTGCTGTCCCTGTGGTCACAGGCCTCCCTCAGCTTCTCAGGAGTGCTCCAGGGTCCCCAAGAGGAAAAGGGGATGATAACCACACTGCCAGGATGTCAGTGCTGTGTTCAGCGGGATGGGGGTGAGCAGCAGCTACAAAACAGCGTTTGGATTAATAACATGTGGAATAAGTGGTCCTTAGAGTCCTGCCTCTTGTTAAGTATTTTCAAAGTGAAGCTGCTTTAAATAAACAGTTGTTTTTTAGTGTCTCTGATTTATGTAGTACAGTGACCGAGTGGGGGGTGTTTGGGGTGTTTTTTCTCTCTCTTTGCTGCTGCAGCTGTGAGCTGCTGTGTGTGGACAGGAGCGGTACTTTGCCTCCACGGGGCTGTGCTCATGCATTCATCCAGCCACAGCATCACTGCTGCGCTGCCCTGCAGCCACTCAACCCTTGCTCCCAGCCCTGGATAAATCCCTGTGGTGCTCTGGGTACCAGCACCCACTTACCAGCCTCTGAGTGGCAAATTCAAGTTCACATCCGAGCAAAACAGCGTGATACTGGGCAGCTGTGATGTGTGTAGGTGGGAAAGGAAAGCCTTGGAGAACTTGCTCCTGCCTTCACCTTGCCCTTCGCTGGTACAAGCGGTCTTGTCCCCTTTGGGACCCGCCGTGCTACTGACAGCAATGGCACCTTGGAGGTGGTTCCCTGCGCTGCTGCTGCACTTGGCAGATGCAGACAAGCCTCTGGACAGATCGCCGAGGCGGCAGGACAGACTGCCAAGGCGCCTGGCTCCTGTCCCACTGCCGCCTTGCTGAGCAGCAGCCTGCTCACAAGAGCAGCCTTGGAATCCCTCGCCCACTTCCCACTCGGAGAAACGATGGCACCTGTCCCTTCACCACTCAGTGCCACCAGCTGCTGCCCCCAGCCCTGCCGCTGAACCTGCTCGTTAGCACTGACGGGAGGCAGAGGTTTCACGGGGCTTTGCCAGACAACAGAAATCCCACCTGCAGTGCCCTGTTGTCACCACCGCGGTGTAAAATGAGCCTCCACAGAAAAATCCCATCTGTCAGGTTAGAAACACAATGCACGTTGGCAAAATTAAATCTCTTTTGCTCCCCTTGCCCTGGGTCAGGCACATGTTGCTGCCCCAGCGCTGCCTGTGCCGCTCTGCTCTGCAGTGGTGCTTCACAGCTCGTTTTGGCTGAGTACTGGGGTGTTTTTACAGCTCAAGGTCCACTTTGGATATCAGTGCACATGGACACCTTTCCTATCACAAGCACATGCAGGCTATTCCCTCCTCGTGTGCAGCAAAGGGCACTTGTCACACTTTATATGGATGAGCTCCGGCCGTGCTGTGTCCTGGTCATATCCTACCAACTCATTCTGCTGCTGTGGGACACCCTCAAGGGATTGTAGGTGACTCTTGGGTTGAGAGCCACACGTCATGCTGGCAGTAATGCAAAAGTGCCTGTTTTCAGGGCATAAAGGTGGAGTGCTGTGGCTGGGGAGCTGACACGTGACTAGGAGAAACCTGCTTGTGGGAGGAGTTCTCCCTGTCTTTGAGCAAATAATGAGCCAGCAAATAAAGCATTTGATACCAAAACAATTGATTTCTCTGTCATATGTGTTCTCCATGACAGGCTGATGGACACTTTTAAGCTTTTTTTTTTTTAAGCTTTTATAACTGAGAGTGACTGTTTGGCCCCATTCCTCAGGGCCAGGGCTGGCTGCCGAGGGCAGATCTTGAGGAGCTCAGTGGTATCAGCACAGCCCCATTAGGTTAAGCAGCTCCCCTTATTGCAAGGTAGAAGACACACATTCAGCTCCCAGTGTGTGCTCCAAGGGATATCCACACACTCGAGGAAGAAGGAAGACAGAGGCCAAATCTTCCCAGCAACATCAAGGGACAATTGCAGTGCTTCCAGTGGACCCGCAAGGGTCTAATAAAGCAACAGAGATAAGGGTTGTTTGGGGAAAAAAAAATCCAAACCTGTTTTGTTTGTACGTGAAAAAAAATCTCAGAGCACTCAAAGGTCATAGTTAGGAATTTATTCCCTCGCTGCAGGCTTGTTTGTTGAAAGATAAAGATCTTTGATGCAGGTGTACAAAGTGCCAAGGATTGGGAAGGTTGCACAGATTAAACCCGTGGCCAAGTGACATGTTTGTGGCAGCCCTGACAGCCCCAGGAATCAGGAGAACTGTCACAGATGGATCCTGTTCTCCCAAGGCAGAGCTCAGCTGACGGAGGTTTTCCTGCCTTTGGGTGTTAATGATACTGCCACGTTAGAGCCAGCTTGCCTGTGGCAGGGGATGGCCTGAACATTTGTGCTGGTGTAAATATTGACCCATGGCTCAGTAGAACCCTGATTCAGCAGTGGCTGAGGACTGTCCTAGGGACTGCAGTATCTCACCCTAGGTTGTAACAGCTCTGTGTGATGGCCCCACCACTGGGGACTTGACCATCCTAAAGGTGTTTTCTAACCTCAACGAGTCCGTGATTCTATTGCATCTTGTTTCACAAACAATCTAATCACATACCTCTTACAGCCCTCTTGCAAGAGGCCCAAACACACCAGGACTCCAGCCAGCACAATTCCCGGGGCACTGGAAACCCCAACTTGCTGCACAGGTCCTATTGAATCACCTTGCTACAGGAACCTGAGACTCACCATCCCTCACATCCCACCTCAGCTACACAGCACGGTGAGGAAGCACTGCCTGTGCACAGAACAGAACGACAGATGCTTTGTCTGGAACAAGGGGTGCCAGGACCGGCGGGACACCGGGCAAGACACAGCCAACACCTGCCAGAGCAACAGGATGGCTTTGCGGATGTCAGCTGCCTTTTTTTTTTTTTTTTTTTTTTTTTTTTATTTAAGGCCTCCAGCAATGGGTCTTTTAAGGAGCAGTTTGAAAGAAAACAATGAAGTGGCTTTGCCAATGTTTGCAGAAAGTTCCTTTCATGCTGGGACTGGAAAGAACAGCAGGTTGTGTGAGCTCTTCCCTGCCTCGTGGGCACCTCGGCTCTTCCCGCTGGGCTGGAAATAGCTTCTGAAAGCAGGAAGGCTTCAGGTTACTTCCACCATGATGTGTTCCATCTTTCCAAACCCGGTTCTGACCATTTTAGAAAAATAAAATTCTGTTTGGAAGCTGAAAACAAGTGACATACAGTTTGAGAGTGGGCAGGATGGGGAAGAGGCTTTCTAGAAGGGTAAGGGAGCTCTCCACAGAAATTATATGATTGCTTCAAGCTGAACAATGCTGGAGGTTTTAAACAAAATGTGGTATTTAGGGTAAACGTAATTTTTTCCTGGCAATTGAATTTAAACCCATTTTTCCTCCTATTTCAGTTCAGATATCTGAAGGTTTCCACTAGGAGACCAACAGTTACTTTTGACTTTTGTGTTTTTGTTATTTGAAGTCAATTAAGAATAGAGAAAAGGAAAAAATTACAGACTTCTGAATGTATTGGGGGGAAAAAACCAACTGAGCAGCAAGGAACCAGCTTCTCCAAAATAGAACCCACCAGCAGAAAAGCACTGCTCCTGTTACTGAGCAGTTGGTTGCCTGTTGTGGGCTCTGGTGGGACAGGGGTGTGCAGCACACGAAGGAGATGTTGACCCCAAGGCAAAAAAAATGAGGTTTCTGCAGGCTTTGGCCTCTGCTCTGTTCTTCCTTTTCACACAGGTAAGAGGTTTCCTACAAACCAAACCTTCCCTTTCCCTGCTCATGAGAAAACAATCACCTGTTTGTTTATTGCTTTACCGTTCAAACAGACTCTGATAACACTGAATTCTTTTGTTGTGAGTGTGAATGGTAAAAGGGAGTAAGTTGCCATATGCACATTCCTGATTATATTTATAAATTCACGTGGTTCAATGGCAGGGCTGTGTTTTTCTGGGTTAATAAATAAAGAGGAGTGGAAAAATAAGATCTTTTCACTTGAGTCAGAACTACCTGCAAATATTTTCTGACGTATTTGTTTCAAAAGCAATTATCTTTAAAAAATTACACAATTACTTTCTTCATAAACACAGTTGATGATGGGAAAAGAAAAGGTATTTGATCAGCTTCTTCACATAGAGCCTTTTGCTATATGATCTACATATGCTCTGAAATTTTGAAAAAAAACACTTGAAAATAAAAATGACTTTTGGAAGTATCTCTGTGCTTGAACATAAGACCACAAATACAGGACCATGAAAACAGACAGTAATTTGTTATCACTTTATTATTCACTTCTTCTCTTGTAATATTTCAAAACATTGGTTGCTGCTGATTTTTTTTTCTGTTGTTACAGTCCCTCCCTTTGAAACGTCTTAAGCACTTTGCTGAGTGTTTTACAACGGGAGAAAAAAAAATTTCCAGGATATTAAAAGCAGAAAAGAGAAAATATGAGCAGCAGTGAGTAGCCCAGTGCCCTGCAGAAATCCCCTGCACACCGCTGGCGTCTGCCCAGGGCTCCGGGCGGTCCTGGTGTGTGCTCGCTGG